>NC_045543.1:79184990-79501755 GCF_009769535.1 Thamnophis elegans | reverse complement strand
TCTCTCTCTCTCTCTCTCTCTCTCTCTCTCTCTCTCTCAGAGAGATGAGGAATAGATTTATTTAACATGAACTGTACTGGACATCATTGCCTTCTTATAAGCACATGAAATAAATATATTATGCGGAAGTGACTGTCTTTATAATTTGTGTGCTCAAAAGCCAGGGGGAAAAACAACAACAAATTGGCAATTCAATGCTTTAGGAAGAGGCAAGATATTTGGGTAGGAAGAGGGATTGTTTGTATCCCCTGACATTTTCTAGCATTTTTACCATTATTGAAATCACTACGGCTTGCTTTTATTACCATAGTTTTGTTACCAGATATATAACCTTCTGATAACTTTTGATCCTGTTTTTAATATCCATCTCCCTTTCTCTCATCTCCCATCCATCCATCCATCCATCCATCCATCCATCCATCCATCCATCATGCTTTGTTTGCATTTTTTGTTACAAAATACATGTCAGGGAGATCCCCTTAGCACTATTGAAAAACTGCCTCCTGTGAAATTGTACATTTTGTGGTCACTTTATTACTTTAGGTTCAACTCAACAGCAGGCAGATAAACAACCATGAAGTAACTCTTTACATAAGTAGCCTTTTAATCTTAATATACACTGCACCAGTAAGGGCCCCGTGGAGCATTTTAATTCATTGTTTGCACTGGTGGGTGATTATAAATGCTACAAATTGTAGCCATGTCAACAGCAAACACTGACATAGTGGAGATGTTACAGTTGATGTGCTCAAATTCAAACCTTCCTTTAATCTAAGAGATTTTTCTGACAGAAGATTAAAAACTGTCCCAGTAAGATCTCTACCTTAACCTAGGTGTGATGCTAGATGGAGTAGGGCCCCAGGGCAATCCTTGAAGACTTCTTAATGCAGTTGGTTGTATCTGAAGGGCCACGTGCTAGCAATATTTAACGGAGGTGATTAGCAGAGGCTGCAGAAACAATGCTGAACTGGTCAGAGAAAACTGAGATACCAGTTGAACCTTGAAATGGCAGGACAAGAACAGAAGTATAATGTTCCACTGGCACAAGAGAAGCAACATTAAAAGCTATTAGCTTGCCATATTAAGTAAATTGAGAACTGAGGCATGATAAAATCCAAAGCAGATTAACCTTGCCATTCTAACAAATTCCTATCCATAGTGTTAAATGAAATAATTAAACTTTCTTGCTGCCCACTCAAATGACATCAGCATTCTCTTCATACCATTCACTTTCATCTACAAATGAATAACAAAAACAACAAGACAACAACAACAACAACTTGAACACCATGGGCATTGACAAATTCACTGTCCACCAATTGCAAAAGGCAGTTTTACGAGGAACAGCTTCCATCCTGCGACGATACCTGTAACGCCATCAAACATCCAGACCTGCTTATCCCAGGTCCTTGTCAAGGACTCGATAGGGAGGCAAAAATGCAAAACCCAGTCTGAACATTTAGCAATGATCAATAATTATAATAACAATAAAAAGCTCAGACAATGAACAAAGCCTGAACAACATTAATTTTACTATCACTCCATTCCCCGTTTTGTTCATTTGAAGAAGACCACAATTATCCACTAATCAATGGAAGAAATAGCATTAGCAAAAACCTAGCAGTTCCTTCCTCGGAGGTAACCTCTTTATTCAATTCACATTGATTAAGTATTAAGTCTTCCCAAGTCCAGAGTTGGCATCTTAAGATGGGTGCTTTCTGAGGGCAGGCAGGCAGCTTGACATAGTTTCTTGGCATTCTGCAGCTCTTCTAAATCAAGCATTGAAATCCTGCCTTCATCAATGATCTCAATAGTATAGCAAACATGTGTGTGTGTGTGTGTGTGTGTTCACATAGGCTTAAAAAAGTACAGGTAGTCCTCAACTCATACCCACAATTGAGCCCATCATTTTCATTGCTAAGCAAAAGGCAGTTGTGAAGTGAGTTTTGCCCCAGTTTTATGACCTTTTTGCCATAGTTAAGTAAACCACCAGTCGTTAAGCGAATCATGCAAGTCCCCAATTGACTTTGCTTGTTAGAAGACATTTACAAATGGAGATTATGTGACTCCGGGACACCGCAACTGACATAAATACCCTGTCCACAGCATTTCGCTGGTCTACTAATTTAGTAATAAAGTAATAAAGTCTACTAATATAAACTTTATATTAGTCAAAGAATGAAATAAGATTGGTTTGGCATGATATGTATTTAACAAACCTATGCTGGCTACTAGTTATAACATGATTTGTTTCTAGATGTTCACAGATATGGTTTTTCATTATTTTTTCCTGTATCTTCCCAGATATTGTTGTAAGGCTGGTTGGTCTGATCTTCCTTGGATCTTCCTTTTTTGAAGATGGGAACCATATCAGCTTTTTTCCAACCCTCTGGTAGTTCTCTGGGATTTTTTAAAGTTATGGTACAATGGTTCTGATATAATATCTGCCAACTCCTTCAGAACTCTGGGATGTAAACCATCAGGCCCCAGTGACTGATATTCAACAAGATCAGAGATGTGTTAGATTTGATCAGATACCGATTCCAAGATCCCCTTTGGAAGACTGGAGGTCATAGTGGTGTGCAGTGCTTGGATTCAAGGCAGAGGAAGGTGGTTCAGCTCCAGAATGAGAACCCTCTTTCTATCCTTGGATTGTTCCTTAAAGAAGCTATAGATTCTCTTGAGTTTTTCCAGTAGCTGCATGAGTTCAGGAAGATACAAATTTCACTGTAGGAAGGGACTACTTGGCAATCTGTTCAAGTGAGCCATTGCTATTGATAGCCACTCATATGGAGGCACTTAAATGATAGACTTTGTCCCAGGAGACCCAGAGAAATTCATAGAAATATCGCTGAAACAGGAGATGGATGTACATGCCAGCTTCCCATTAAAAGTCAGATGAGAGAGGGATCCCACAAGTAGTTGTCAACAGACACATTGGTCACTTTGGGGACCACAATGGTCCTCTTCCATAAATACTGAAAGTGCAGAGTTTCACTCCTGTGTAACGATTCATTTCATTCTATTGAAAATGATAAATTTCCAAGAAGTTTGCTGGCTGTGGTCAACATTAGTAATATCATTGCTTCTTCTACAAATCTGTGTGATGTGTTAGAGACCACCAAACACCAGTGCTAGATAGTAAAGCTATGCAATTAATTAGTGTCATGCATCATTTGGCCTATTAATGTCTTGAGATGGAGCAAAGTCTACTTATCAAGATGTACTCAATTGTTCTCAAAATATATTACATAATTAGATAACCTTCATTGTTTATGACATTGGTTCTGATGCCTCTACATTAATATGGCCCAAGTGGGTAAGAAATCAATGTAATAATAAGATAAAGGGCATCCTTCATAATGATTTTGATCTGCTAAACATCAGACAGTCACAAATGCACAATAAATTAGCAAAGTCTGCCTTTATGATATAGTCAGGAGGCCTCCAGTTTGAAATCTCATAGATTCTGTTAGTAAGAAATCCTGGGTCTCTGCAGAAGGCAAGTTGGACAAATGACACATGTATAATGACATCATCAAGGAAATTCCATGATTTCCTTATTTGCCTCACTGATCTTGCATTACCAGAAATAACAGAATAACAGAGCTGAAAGGAACCTTGAAGATCTTCTAGTCCAACCTCCTGCTCAACCTCTGTTCCATTTCAGATAAATGGTTGTACAATTTCTTCTTAAAAATTCCAGTGATGGAGCACCCACAACTTCTGAAAACAAGCCATTCCACTGATTAATTGTTTTCATTGTCAGGACATTTCTCCTTAGTTCTAGGTTGGTTTGCATCTTGATTAGTTTCCATCCATCCTTGTTCTGCATTCAGGAGCTGTGGAAAGTAGGTTGACCCTCTCTTCTTTGTAGCAGCCCATTATATATTAGACCACTGCTATCATGTCAACTCTAGTCCTTCTTTTCATTAAACTAGACATACCCAATTCCTGCATCCGTTCTTCATATATTTTAGCCTCCAGTCCCCTAATCATCTTAGTTGAACTTTTCTGCATTCTTTCTAGAGTCTCAATTTTTTTTAATATATTGTGGTGATCAAAACTGGATGCACTATTCCAAATGTGGTTTTATCGATGCATTATAAAGTGGCATTAACACTTCACATGATCTTGATTCTATTCCCCATTAATGCACCCTAAGACCCTGTAAGGGTATCATTGCCGTGTTGACATCACCATCATTTTGACATTATTGTGGTTTCCAGAGGATGCCACGGGATGAGAAAAGTGGATACAATGCGGCAGCTAAAAGTTGAAGTGAAGGATTAGGAATATCTTGGCTAATCAAATCAAATATTTATTAAGGTCAAAGACCAACATAAGGTGGGAAGGGTACAGCCAATTAAAAAGCCTACAAAATACATCAAAGTCTAAACATTAATAAAATGCTATGGATAAAGATATAAAACAAACTTGCATAAAAAAAAACCCCTCTAAGAGGAATCTAAAAGGATCGGTATAACCTTTAGGTGGATGTAGGAGAATGTAGAGGCAGTGTAAATCTATCACAAAAGCAGAGCAATCTGTAATAATAAAGTAGAAGCCATTCAGTCTAGTTAATAGTAGAGGTCATCATTGATGGATTTTAAATGTTCCTATGCAGAAGCAGGCAACATATTTTTTGTTGCTTATTCAAGGTTAGTATCTGAGAGCAGCAGAGAGATACAGAATTGTATGTGGATATTTATGCAATAATGTGAGATGAAACTAGCACAATGTCTCTATACTATGGGCACTGGAGAAGTACATATTCTATTGTTTCTGGGTATCCAGAATCACAGGGGCCTTGTCTCTTCAAGGAAGAGATCTTCCTGTGACATTGCATCTCCAGTGGTTAGGGATTTTGAGATTAGGCTGAATTGTGGTGTTTTGATGCAATTGAATGTAAAACTAAAAAGAGAGAAATTTTTTCAGTACATTTCAGATACATTTTTTAAAATCAATAGTTCTAAATGGTAAGTCTTTGAGATTACTTCTCAAGTTATTCTTTAATTTTCATCTCTTTATATTATGGATAGCCAATCTTGTTTGTATTGCACTAGGGCAATTTTTTATTTTTTTAAAATTTAAACTAACAGCCCTTATTGCCAACAGCTTATATTATTACATTATTTATTATTTGTACTTGATATTTACTGGATGCCATTGCATATGTTAGTTGTTTATGATTTTTAAATTTTTAAAAAAGGAAATGAAGAACTCAAAACCAACTTTACTTATTTAGGCATTCATTGCCCACTTTTTCTCTGTTAAATGTTAAAAATTACGCTTATTATAAACACACTTTCCCTATAATTCTGTCACCACAACTCTCTTGAAGCTTAAACTATTGTTTATATTTTCAGCAGTTTCAACTATGGTTATGTTTGAAATTTGTAATCAATGCTAAGGGCTCGTCTAGGCTCATAAGCAGCCATAGAATACAGTATAGAAGAAAAGCATAAATAGAGACTGTGGGAAAGAGGGGACCTGATTTATATGACCACTTTTCATACAAAACACTTTGTAGATTGGCACAACACTTTTTTTGTATTAAAAGAGTTTGACAGAGTTGCATTACTCTGGGCTATAATTTGTAAAGAGTATTTTACGGTTAATCTTTTGCTTTCCAATTTCTCCAAGAACAGCAAAAGTTATTATAAATAACTGCAAATTATACAAAAGAAAGCAGCTGAAAGAGTTACTGCACCAACCGAGTGGGTAAAGCCAAGGTCGTTTCTGAAAGCTCAAGTATTTTCTGAGCACATCAGGCTCGAATGAAGAGTCTGAGTTAATGCAAAGGACTTTAGAGAAGTTTAGATCCAGATTCCAATTCAAAATCCCAGCTGAGCTGCTATTTCTTTTTTCTTTTTGGTCAGGCTTCTTGATTTTGTTAGCACCATTGTGCTCCTTTGATTGTTACCACTTAAGATTCTCTCTCTGTGTGATTCTAATTATTTCAGTCTGCCTTGCCTTTAAATAGCTGTGCTCGAGGTCACTTTCTCATATAGCTGAGGTGTTGCACTCTCTTTGACTTCAGATCTGACAGCCCATTAACTTTCAGGAGCACCTAAACAGATTCCTCATGTACGGTGTGTTACAGAACAAACATTTTAATAGCAGCTGACACAATGGTAAATGTGGTACACACATTTTTAACAAGGGCCTCTAAGCGTTTTCTTCCCCAGCAGTTTAATCAAGATTAGAGGAACAGTTCATAGCATTTTAGATAGCAATAAGAATACCCTTTATGACATTATCAAATAAACTAATCACAGAATTTGGCGTAGTCTTTGCAAAGCGTAGGGTCATAGCTAAGCCCAAAAGTTAGAAGGATGAGAGACCTCAAATAGTATCTCTTATAGCGTTCTGGATCTTCACCTCCTGCTCACCTCCTGCCTTTTGAGATAGTGCCTTGGTAGTTCTCACTGCCAGGGTGCACTTCCCCTGCTATCATCTCCCTATTCCTGTTCTGACCTAGGCTTCCCCAGCAGCACAAAGCCAAATCCTTGTCCCAATAAACCCCTTTTATTTAATTTATAATGAATTCCTCTCTAGCAAAGTCTTTCCACAGTCTTTCAAGATAGTTCACAATTACAGTCCTTTATCAGGCTTGGAGAGTGGCCAGGCCAATATTTTTCAGATGCCCCAATACTTGGCAAGAATGCAGGAATGAACTAATTGTCTCCTGCTAAGAACCCCTCCCCTTTTATTCTCTATGGGAGGGGCCATTCACCGTTTACCTGTGGCCTTACATCCAAGTCAACCCTTGTTCCTTAGCTGTTCCCTTCATCTGGCAACTCTGTGCATGCGCACACACTGGGAACAGGCTCCAGCTGTTCATCTGCCTCACTGATGTCTGAGTCAGAAGGCAGCTGATAACTGTCAGAAGGCTCTGGCCCCATCTCTGCCTCCAATGCAGAGCACTCATCAGAGCTGCCTCCAGACTCCAGGACTGGCCCATATTCCTCCCCAACCTCCTCACTGTCTGAATCTGCTGTCAGCTCTGATGACTACTGCCCACAATAATTCCTGGCTTCCTGCTTCCTGCAAACGGAGACAGTTTTCTGGGAAATTGAAAAAAAAAACCGAAGTAAATTCTGCAATAGCATCTCCTGATCTTGTCACATTGAGGTATGAAACTATGAGAGTCAACCATTTTTCATCCTTCTATCTTGAGAGATAACACAATCTCACAAGAGGCAAATGAAGTCAAATTGTTTTTTTTTAAAGAGGGGAAAGTAGAGAATGTAAACTGCCCCACCCCCATTTTTTTAGCTTTAAGTAATTTCATGTATAATTATAATCCCATGTATATAATTATACATGGGACTATTTAACACACAGTTTTTAAAAATCACAAATCACAACTACCAGGAACTCCCATTTTTTAAAAAGTTTTGTGGCAAAATCTCAAGATGATTTCAGCTTGCGACGTATTGAAGGCAGTCCACCATAAAGGGATCCAAGTGGCATTAAAAAAAATGTACTGAGAAGAAAAACAATAATACCGAAGACAATGAGCTTAAATTAACAGTACATAGAAAAAGCGAAAAAGGACAACATTGCATAAAATTGAATAAGAGATTTGTTTGCAAGCTGGATATTGATTGGAAACAGCAAATGCAAGGTATTGTATTTATTTGAAGAATCATCTCACCCCAGTAGGATTGGCCTGCCCTGCCCCACCCATGCCAGCAGAGAGGGTATTCTTTGGACCCCTATATTCAAGGAATTGCAGCTAGTGGGGTCAGGAGAAGAATATTTTCTGCAATGGCTCCCACATTCTGGAACATCTCCTCAAGATGAACCCATACCCACCATTTTGATCTTATGAAAGGGCCTGAAGACCTGGCTATGCTGATTGGCCTGGGGCCCTGATGGGGCATGTCAGGTGTTAAATGGCCTGTAACAACACTCACCTCCTCCTTGTGTACATCTTGCTCCTTTTCTTGCCACAACATTTGTAAATCATTTTAGTGTTAATTATTTTAATGTCTGAATACTTTTCCTTGTTGCTTTTATAGGTTGTAGCTGCCTAGAGTCACCTCTAGGAGAAATGGGAAGCATATGGGTTACGGTAAATAAATAAGTAATATAGATAAAGGTAAAGATTCCCCTCACACATATGTGCTAGTTGTCCCTGACTCTAGGAGATGATGCTCATCTCCATTTCAAAGTGGAGGAGCCAGCGCTGTCTGATGACATTTCTGTGGTCATGTGGCCAGCATGACTAAACGCTGAAGGTGCACAGAAAGCTGTTACCTTCCCACCAAAGGTGGTCCCTATTTTTCTACTTGCATTTTTACCTGCTTTCGAACTGCTAGGTTGGCAGAAGCTGGGACAAGTAACGGGAGGTCACTCTGTTACACAGTGCTAGGGATTCGAACTGCTGAACTGCCAACCTTTCTGATCGGCAAGCTCAGCTTCTTAGCCACTGAGTCACTGCATCCCTAAAATTGCGTCCCTAAGTAATATACTTCCTGCATATTATTTATAAACATTTAAATAATCATAAATCGCATAGTGTAAGTCTTTCAATGGAGGCCATACAAATGCAGTAGTGCAGTCTTTCATATACGGATGGTGCTTCATGGCCACCCTATCTGTTTCATGGATCTTAATAACGTGAAATGAGGTGTTTTTTTTTTTTAAAAAAAAGCTCCAAGTGAAATAACTTGTCATAAAACTTTTCTTGGCAGTATTTTTTAATGCCCAGGGTTAACATTGAATACAGTGCTTGTTTAATCGAAATACTAATTTAATATGCTACATATATCATACAGTATATAGTTTAAAGGATGGCCCGTGTTGTATTAAACTCCTGTAAGATGATGGACTGGTCAGGAAAGATTTGGGGATCCTGTACTTGGATAAAATTATGCTAAGTTTTAATTTCCTTGAAATCAGTAGAACTCCACGAAAATGCCTTTTGTTTAGTAAATACTGTCTTTTAATGTTCCTCTATAGTGCCATCAAATTGCTGTAGATTATCCAACTCATTAGTCCATTGCTTGCACACATTATAAAGGACAAATAAACCAAAAGAGTTTGTAAACTTATGCATGGCAACATCCCAGTGTCCCTAGATATATTTTAAGTCAAAGATCACATTAAGAGAGTAAGATAGCATGGACCTGGGTCATGAAATTGACCTTTAGACAATTTCATTTCATTGGTTTCTTCCATCCCGAAGCTATTCCTTTTCTGCTATCAGGAGGAAAATATGAATGGTTGACTTACCCCACGATCAAAACGAAGAGAAAACTATGAAAATACTGAGAAAGCTTATGAATCAAAAGAGGGGAAAAGGGCTATTGTGCTATAAAGTTGCATCTTTATTACTTCAAGTCCTCAACTGAGAGAAACCAAACATCATACTTGGTTTAGGTTTAGTTTATTGGCTTTATATGCCACCCTTCTCCCAAGGACTCTGTCTGTCTGTCTGTTTATTTATTTGTATGCCGCCCTTTTCCCTGGGGGGACTCAGGGCGGCTCACAATCAAAAGGAAGGGGGGGACAGACTTTTACATATAAGACAGTACATGATTAAAACGCAACATTCATACATTCGGAGCGGGTTACAATCTTTAGCCCCAGGCCTGACGGGATAGCCAGGTTCTAAGGGCTGTGCGGAAGGTCTGGAGGGTGATGAGGGTACGAAGCTCCACGGGGAGATCGTTCCATTGGGTCGGGGCTACCACCAAGAAGGCTCTCCTCCGCGTGGTGGCCATCGGCATTGGCCAGCAGATGGAACTCGGAGGAGGCCTAAACGATGAGATCTAATGGGTCCGTGTGGAGGTGATCGGCAGTAGGCGGTCCTCTCAAGTACCCAGATCCACTACCATGAAGGGCTTTATAGGTGGCAAGTAGCACCTTGAAGCATATCCGGAGATCGACAGGTAGCCAGCGCAGCTCACGGAGGATAGGTGTTACGTGGGTGAAGCGAGGTGCACCCACAATCGCTCGCGCGGCTGCATTCTGGACTAGCTGAAGTCGCCGAATACTCCTCAAGGGCAGCCCCATGTAGAGCACATTGCAGTACTCCAGCCTAGAGGTCACAAGGGCCCGAGTGACTGTTGTGAGAGCCTCCCGGTTCAGGTAGGGGCGCAACTGGTGCACCAGGCGAACCTGGGCAAATGCCCCCCTGGTCACAGCTGACAAATGGTGTTCGAAGGTCAGCTGTGGGTCCAGGAGGACTCCCAAGTTGCGGACCCTGTCTGAGGGGTATAATGTTTGACCCCCCAGCCTGAGAGATGGAATATTTGCCAAATTGGCAGGAGGGAAACACAACAGCCACTCGGTCTTATCCGGGTTGAGCACAAGTTTGTTAGCCCTCATCCAGTCCCTAACAGCTTCAAGTCCCTGGTTCATCACGTCCACCGCTTCATTGAGTTGGCACGGGGCGGACAGATACAGCTGAGTATCGTCCGCATACTGGTGGTATTTTATCCCGTGCCGCTGAATGATCTCGCCCAGCGGTTTCATGTAGATGTTAAAAAGTAGGGGAGACAGGACCAAACCCTGCGGCACCCCATATGTTAGGGGCCTAGGGTTCGATCTCTGCCCCCCGACTAACACCGACTGCGACCTGTCCGAGAGGTAAGAGGAGAACCACTGCAAAACAGTGCCTCCCACCCCCACCTCTCGCAGTCGTCGCAGAAGGATACCATGGTCGATGGTATCGAAAGCCGCTAAGAGGTCAAGGAGAACCAGGATGGAGGCGTGGCCTCGATCCCTGGCTCTCCAGAGATCATCGGTCAATGCGACCAAAGCGGTTTCTGTGCTGTAGCCAGGTCTGAAGCCGGACTGGAATGGGTCAAGATAGCTGGCTTCCTCCAAGGCCCGCTGGAGCTGAAAGGCCACCACCTTCTCAACAACCTTCCCCACAAAGGGGAGTTGGAGACTGGACGGTAATTGTTAAGAACGGCTGGATCCAAAGATGGTTTCTTCAGGAGGGGTCTCACCACCGCCGCTTTGAGTGCGGGGGGAAAGACCCCCTCCCGAAGGGAGGCGGTAGCAACCGCCTGGATCCAGCCCCGTGTTACCTCCCTGCTATTGACAAACCAGCCAGGAGGGCACGGGTCCAGTACACATGTGGAGGCACTCACAGCTCTCATGGCCTTGTCCACGTCCCCAGGGGCAACATCCTGAAACTCAACCCAGCGATGGTCTACCAGATTATCCCCTTGTGCCTCGGCTGGATCTGCAGAATCGGAGTCCAACTCCGACCGAAACCAAGCAACTTTGTCCGCCAAGAACTGGACGTACTCTTCAGCCCTACCCTGCAAGGGGTCCCCCGTATCCCTCCTATTTTGGAGGGAACGGGTTATCCTAAACAGGGCGGCTGGACGGGACTCGGCGGAGGCAATCAAGGTGGCAATATAAGATCTTTTTGCCGTCCTAATTGCCTTGATGTAATCCTTGATGCACGATGTTAAAAGTGCTCGGCTCGATTCGGATTTGTTGGATCTCCACGAGTGCTCTAGGCGTCTCTTCCGGCGCTTCCTCTCCCGGAGTTCCTCGGTGAACCAAGGGGGTCTCCTGGATCCACAGCCTCGGAGCGGCCATAGTGGCGCAATCCGGTCAAGAGACTCCGTCACTGCCGAGTTCCAGGCAGCAACCAGAGTCTCTACCGGACTGTGAGCGAGAGTATCAGGAATAACCCCAAGCTCCGTCTGGAACCTCAAAGGGTCCATAAGTCGCCTGGGGCGGAACCACCTGGTCAGTTCCTCCTCCCTACAGTGGAGGTTTGGCCTCCGAAAGTCAAGCCTCAGTAGGCAATGGTCTGACCACGACAGGGGTATGATCTCACTGCCCCTCAGACCAAGATCACAAGTCCACTGCTCCGAGGGAAATACGAGGTCGAGCGTGTGACCCGCTGAATGGGTTGGGCCCCGAATTACCTGGGTCAAGCCCATGGCTGTCATGGAAGCCATGAACTCCTGTGCTCCATCAGAGTGTTCACCGAGCGTAGGCAAATTGAAGTCCCCCAGAACCATAAGCCTGGGGAACTCAACTGCCAGCTCGGCTACTGACTCGAGGAGCGAGGGGAGGGTTGCTGCAACGCTGTTGGGAGGCAGGTACGTTAACAGCAAACCCACTTGACCCTTGAGGTCCAACTTCACCAGTAGGGACTCACACCCGACAAGCTCCGGAGCAGGGACCCTACGAGGTACTAGAGACTCTTGGATAATAACAGACACACCTCCACCCCTTCCCTGGGCTCTCGGCTGATGAAGCACCTGAAAGCCTTCTGGGCACATCTCTACGAGGGGGACTCCTCCTCCGGGCCCAGCCAGGTTCAGTATACATGCCAGGGGCGGCGTACAACATAAAAGAAAACACATATTACAAAAATTAAAATGGACAGTAAATAAGTATCCAAAAATACTTGGCCATACACTTCTCCAATGTTTTCATGCCTCTCATTTTCAGTTTAAGAACTTTATCAGCTAAAGCTGTAAGGTTCATCAGAGAACTGCTGCTGCTGCTTAGAAGGTTATATGGAGCCCATATAAAGAGATGACACCTATAAAGCCAAGGAGCAGCCTTAGGGTTTCCAGTTATCCCAGATGGCACCAATATAGTTCCCTCTATTCCATGGTAAAGAATCCAGGGTTTTATTAAGTGACCCAATGGATGGAACTGACTCTTTGACTTGAGTTTCGAGGCCCAGCGTTTTGAATTACCAGATCCTCCGGGAAAGTTGGATAAATGTGCCCTCCTCCCTTGTTGACTCCACCAGGGCTCCCTCTGCACATTTCCATTATCTGAAGAGCTCTGTTAAGCAAACCTATTATCGTTTTCTTCTCCCCCTTGGTTTGTTTTCCAAGTTGTGAGAGGGAAAGCAACTTTGTTAATGGCCCACAGATTGATGATTAACATTTTTACATGTCCCTGCTGGTAAGTAAAAGAACTGCTTGGTGGACGGGGAAGCGCCTGGGAGAAGGAACAGGAGTCATCTTGCGGTATTAAGTTGTGCTGCTTCATTAATCACCATCTTTTATTATTGGGAGGACTCTGAGCCAACTCCAAAAGGCTTCTCCAGAGTGGGCTGGATCCAAAGCAAATGCTCCGAATGCACCTTTGACATCTGGCCTAGCAGCTGGCTATCTGCTCCACAGCTTTCCAAAAACAGAGAGAGCCATCTTCGGCATGACCCTTCCATTCTGTCTGATTTAAAGTGACTGCAGAGGGCAATGAATTACCTTAAAGGAGCTCTTTGATAAAAACCCAAAGTTTTATGCCGGAACCCTGCCGGCCTTCCTACTTGGTGAGCGTGAACAATCAGACAATTGAACTGATTTGACTTTGCCACTCCTGGAGTTTCATTGCCTTTAACCTGGGGATGTAATGATGGTAATGTTATGCTAAGTGCCTCTCTTACGGGGGTTGTCAGATCAAGTAGGGCAACCCATTCTTGTTAGTTGAAAACTCTGGTGATTTGCAGCAAGAGGGAAAATAGTCTGAGCCTGATTAACGGGGCTGGGAATGGACCTGAGTTCCTTTAACGTTCCTACAGGCTGCTTGATTATCCTGATTATCTCCTTTAATTGTTTATTCATTAGAAGGTGAGTTTATTTTGGAATTCTTCAACTCTAGGAATTAACTTGACTCTTTTGGTTTGGTCTGTGAGCTGGCGTGGCGGTATTCATATTTTGGGGAAGAATTGTGATCCTAAGCTGCTCATATTAAAAATAAGGCCAGAGAAGGGTTGTGTTTTAATAAGAACTGACCTAAGTCACATGTTCCAAATTACTGAGATACAATTGGTCTTTGCACTTCTTGGAATTTTACAATTCTTTGAATTTTATGAGCCATTCCTTGATTTAAAAAAAAAATACATTAGAGGAAAAAGAGTATAAAAACAGTCTATTAAGGGCAACCAAGCTAAGAAGAAATCACTTGCAAAAATATGGATACTCAAAGAAAACATGCAAAAACCATTCAAGGTTTCTTGAATGCAAAAAAATACAAATTTTCATAAAGCTTTTGTTTTGAAATGTGCCAGCTAATGTGGAATAAATTTGTGGCTGTTATCCTCTGGCCATTGTTGAAAGGAATCAGACAAACATTGTCATTATTTTTAAAGAGATACTGACTCCTTCACAAGAGGTTGATAAACTGTCTCAGTAATAAATCAGTCAGACTTGTACTAGTGATCATGAATATCAAAAGGGAAGAAGTGCTATCTAGGAAGAAAGAGAAGAGCACTTTGCACGCAGTGGTGCAGCTCAATATTTGCAATATATCCATAGATTCAAACTTTCCCACTTCTGTTTTAGACATTGCTTCGATTGCGATGCATAAACCAACTCTGGAGTAAACCAAGGCAGCATAATGTAGGGCTTCAACTTTAAGATGTGTGAGCTTGAACTCCCAGATTATGAATGGAGAGACCCATTTAAGGTTTAATCAGCCTTCAGACAGCAGTTCACCTGGGGACTTTGAGTTAGTAACGTTTGTTCAGAAAGGCTAGCCCCTGGGTTGTTCTGATGAAAAACAAGATCAGAAATCTAGGAAAGCCTAGTATCATCTTCTTTTAATGACCCCATAATCCCTTGTGGGGTGGAATGTGGACAACTGAATGGAGCTGAGTGTTTACTGGCCAGGTGCCCTTCCTGTTGCCAATGCAGAGTTTTGTCCGGCAGATATTGAAAATACTCATTGTGTCCAGAGAGAGAAATATCTGCCTCTACCTAGGATCGAACTCACAGCCTCCAGATTGTGAGGTGAGAGTTCCACCTCTAGGCCACCACACCACTCTAGGAAAGCCTAGTATATATTTCCTAAATAAAGAATATAATCACATGTATGCCTGACCATCAAAGTTGGGTGTTTTTTTTTACAATTGGAATGAACCGATATGAAGTGGTTACCACTTTTATGGATGTCCTATTGCCTGAAACGTCCTATGGTGGGGTGGAGTTGGGTTGTGAGAGTAGACTTGAGATACAGTTTGAGTGGTCAGAGAGTCACAATTTACAAAAACTGTGCATCATGGCATCTAAGAAAAGATGATCCTTGCACATTAAAAAAAAGTGCAGTGCCATTTTAATATTTTTACACCCCCTGTAGATATTCTGCTTTGGAAGGGATTTAGACTTTGCATGAATCCATGTGATCTGCTACTCTTTTAAACATCTGTTTTTGATAATATTTCTACAGAAATTTGTAGAAATCTGAAACAGGACCTGCTGCTTCTTTAAGAATTTCATTAACTTTATGTAATAGATGCTTATGCAATATCTGCCACCTCCTGAATTAAAGTTCATGGTATGTAATGATTACTCAGGTGTGCCAGCCCATTCAAGGATAGTATGATGGAGAAGTTCTTCCATCATTTCTCTGAAGAGCCATGCTATGCTGTTTGCAACCATGGCAAGATGTGAATCAACAGGGAGAAGGACACCAGATATCTTTTGATCGCAGTATCCATTTTGGCATTGTCCAGGTATCCTTTCCAATTCTGGGAGCAATAGACAGCCTGCACTGCAGACACATCCTTCCAAGCTTCTACAGATGCCCACAAATACACAAGCCTGACATACTTCTTTGTCTAACCATATCATTACCAAAGATTGTGTCATACAAGATAAAGAAAGAACTTACAAAAGAGTTTGGACATTTCACAGAAGGAAGCTATACTCTATCAGTCTCCACTAAAATGCCTCCAGAAAACCAAAGACCTAAAAACAGAACAAGATAAAACTATGGTTTTGTTTGCTGCTACAGTATTCTGTACTTTCATTGACCCAGATCTTGTGAAAGAATCCATGGAGCAGTATTACACAAACAGCAAACTTATCCATATACAATAAGATTTAACTACCTAAAACAGGGGTGTCAAACTCATGATGTCATGTGACATATTAGGATCCCCCCCATTTGCTAAACCGGGCATGGGTGTGGCCAGTGCATGATGCATCCGGCCTGTGGGCCGTGAGTTTGACAGCCCTAACCTAGAATCATGGACTTCAGTAACCTCTGCCTCACTACCTACTTTCATTTTGATCGACAAATATACCAAAAAAATCAGAGGAATACCCATAGGATCACCATTGTCAGGACTCATAGAAGAAATTGTAATATAGTGTCTAGAAACTATAGCATTCCTGTATATGCAACTAAAATTATGAATCCGATATGTAGACAACATTTTCATCATAATAAAAAAAGAAACTGCTAGAGAAGGACTGTAAAAGCCACTATGTAGGACAGATAGGCAAAAGACTAGCAGAGCGCATTCATGAATACCAACTAGCATCAGAAGATACAATGAAAGATTAACTCCTTAATCTCACAATACATGAATAGATTCAACCATAGTTTCAACTGGGAAACTGTGAGCATCCTAAACCAAGCTAAAACCAAAAATTCCAGGGAATTCCTGGCAGGTTATGACTCAGGTTTATCAGCCATAAATAAACATATATAACTAGAGACAAAGCACATTTACACACCATTCAAAAGGGACAATAAAAATACTACGAAAGATTCCAAAAAGATAAGAACACATCCTCTTCAATAACTAATACCCAGATAAGCAGGGATTTACACCAGGCAAATGTCAAGCAGAAAAAAAAAATTCTAATCAAGGAACTACTAAGAAGAAATTCATACCCCACCAACACAGGCAAGATAAGTTACTGTATAAAAAGGGAGAGCAAACACTGCACTTACTAGCATTGATATAACCTAGCTGGGTAATAAAATGTTTGCAAGCAAATAGCCAAGATCAGAGACCACCAAGGACTCCGTACTTCCCATTTTCTTGCTGAAGTGTTGTTTTGGGCTTTCTCCGTGAATCTGCTATGGTACAATAAGAACCTGTGAGCTTATAATAATGCTCACGTGTTCCCTCAATTAGGCACCACTTTTATAATTATAAATAAAACAAGTATCACAACAAAATCAGAAATACTTCTTAAGTTTCAAACAACATTCTATTGACTCTGGAACTTCTCACTTGGGAAATTTGGGCAAATATAACTGCTTATTTAACAGATATTTTTTTTTAAAAAAAGCTCTCTCCAAACAGAAGTTTAGGTAGGAAAAACTTGTCAACTCCCACTACTGCCTTCTCAGCAAATCTAATGGGACGCTTCTGTTTTTAAAAGATAAACTTTTGAGGGAAGAAAAGGTAATCTCTTATTTTCTTTTCAAGTAATTACAATACTGTAAATTTTCCAATACTGGAAAATATGTGATGAATTCATAGCAGAAAGCAGGTATTTCAAGTGGGGAATGACTATTGTTTACACTTCAGAATTAGAATTGCAGGATAGGTGCTAAATTGATAAGCAATCAGAATGATAACACTTTGACCCAAATGGACAATAATAATATACCAAGTGAAAAATAGACAATGTGAAACAGTTTCATTTTCAGAAATAAAAGTTAGTGAGCTGTCTTCACATATTGTAACTTTTGATGACTTCTGAGAGAGGCCTGACAAAATGAACAGATCTCTGCAAAAGCGAAACATGACAACCACGGCAAAGAGCAAAAAACTTAGGAGTAGACTGTTTTTCAGAATCTCTCTGGATAACGAGAGGATGGGAGATTACCCCCATGTGTTTCAGATGACTGATCCTCATGAGGAGACCACAGGGCAGCTGTGTTCCATGAGTTTGAGCGCTGGGAGACAGAGGGATTAAACATTTTGCTTGCAGCCATGGCAGAATGTTTTAAAGAACAACTTTTCAAGCCTCATTTTCTAGTTACTTTCAGAAATTAGACACCCACAGAATGACATGTTGGAAAAAGTTCTGGGTGAGTGTGTGTTTCAACTCTAAACAAAAGAAAGGTACAAATTAGGTGAAACTTGGCTCAAAAATAGTAACTGTGGGAGGGAGCTTGAAGTCCTAGTGGATGATCACTTAAATATAAAGCAGCAGTGTGCCTAGCAGCCAAAAAAGCTAATACAATTCATGGTTGTATAAGCAGAGACATAGAATCAAAATCATGTGGAATATTAGTACCACTTTATAAATCCTTAGTATTTCCTGGAATCGGAAGGCAAAACAAGAAACAATGGATGGAAACTAATCAAAGATAGAAGCAACCTGGAACTAAGGAGAAATTCCTAACAGTGGGAACAATTAACCAGCTTGTTGTCAGAAGCTGTGGGTTCTCCATCACTGGGGGTTTTTAAGAAGAAACTGGACAGACACTTGTGTCAAATTGTATAGGGTCTCCTGCTTGAGCATAGAGTTGGACTAGAAGACTTACAATGTCCCTTCCAGCTCTATTTTGATTGATTGAAGAGTTACTAAATACAGTATGTCTATAATTGTTGTATTGAAAAGTTGGAAGTTTATATATTTCTTCTCTTTATGATATTCTTTTTTTCTCTTTCTTGGCTTATTTCTTACCATTCTTTCTTCTTTGTTTAATTGGTATTAGTTTGTACTATTGGAATCAAAATCCTTAATAAAATATACCCAAATTGTAGTTTGAAGAAAATATTCTTCTTAACAGAACCGCAAAAAAGTTATAATTTTGTTTCATTTGTAGTGTTGAGATGGAAGAAAGTAAGGGGCACATACTTTAAATTGCACATACTGGGTGAGTTGTTGTAGACTTTTATATTGGTTGCTATGGTAATCAACAATTGCTAGAAAATCAATGATTGAATTTTAAATGCTGAACAGCTTGGTTTATGTAAATTGAATATCTATAAATTATACAGAGTATAATATTTTTTGTGGCTTCAAACACATTCTCTTTCAGGATTTTTCCTCCCTTCCATATAGAGTCATTTTTCTATTTCTTTAAAATGAAGAACTACTTTTTTTCTATCCAATCACAAGAGATTCTGTTACAAAGAAAGGATTATGTTTACTATGTAATTACACATTCTTATTTAACATATAGTACCATACACTGGTAATTATATATGTACCTGCCTATTTTAAATGCTTTTAACAATCAAATTGCATATTATATTGAAAGTATAAGAAACAGGTCTCTTCTCTTCTCTCTCCCCCTTTTCTTACTCCTCCCCTGCTCCCTCCCCGCCTCTCTTCCTCTTTTCCTCAGCTACAGTTATCCCATGGTGAACTTCATATCTAACAACATCTGGAGGACTAAAATTCATTCATCATCCTTTAAATTAGTTGAAACAATGGAAATGAAAGCATGTCTGCTGAAATAATCAGTTATTAAACCTAAATAACTGCATCTACATGGAGGGAAGTATGCAGTGGAGTACCCCATGGCTCTATTTTAGGCCCAGTACTCTTCAACATCTTCATCAATGACTTGGATGAGGGTATAGATGGGGAACTGATCAAATTTGCAGATAACACCAGACTGGCAGGAATAGCCAACACTCCAGAAGATAGGTTCAAGATACATTAGGATCTTGACAGTTTTGAACATTGGGCACTATCTAATAAAATGAAATTCAATGGTGAACAAAATAAGGTTCTACATTTAGGCAAGAAAAAACAAAATGCACAGGTACAGTGTAGTGGTATCTGGCTCAATAGTAACAACTGTGAGAAGGATCTTTGAGTCCATTGGCAACCATTTAATATGAGCCAGCAGTGTGCAGCAGCTGCAAAAAAGGCCAACACAGGTTCTAGCCTGCATAAACAGAGGGATAGAATCAAGATCACTTATAATGCTTTGGTAAGGCCACATTTGGAATACTGCATTCAGTTTGGTCGCCACGATGTAAAAAGATGCAGAGACTCTAGAAAGAATGCAGAGAAGAGCAACAAAGATGATTAGGGGACTGGAGGCTAAACATATGAGGAACGGTTGCAGGAACTGGGTATGTCTAGTTTAATGAAAAGGAGAACTAGAGGAGAACATGGCAGCAGTGTTCCAATATTTCAGGGGCTGCCACAAAGAAGAGGGGAGTCAAGCTATTCTCCAAAGCACTTGAGGGCAGGACAAGAAACAATGGGTGGAAACTAAACAAGGAGAGAGCACCTTAGAACTAAGGAATTTCCTGACAGAACAATTAATCAGTGGAACAACTTGCCTCCAGAAGTTGTGAATGTTCCAACACTGGAAGCTTTTAAGAAGATTGGCTACCATTGTCCTAAGTAGTGTAGTATTTCCTGTCTAATCAGGGGGTTGTACTAGAAGACCTCCAAGGTCCCTCCAACTGTTATTCTAAATACCTATTTCCTCCCAAGCTGATCCCTCTTTTCCTTCAGACTTCATGGTATCTAGTAGCATCTCAGGAATCTAGTCTCTCCCTGTTCCTATTTCACATCTATATGAAACTGTTCGATGAGGTCATCCATCAGCATAAAATATAGTATCATCAACATGCTGATTATACCCAGTCATATATCTCTGCCCTGTTGTAGAAATAGACCAGACTAGAATAAGTAAAGTTATGACTTCTAATTCTATTTTTATTATATACTCACAGTAACAAAATCTTGAGAGTCTGAAAATGCTTCTTCCCTTCCTCCCTTTTTCTTTGTGAGAACTAGTGAGGATGAAATCTGAGATGTTTTTTCAAATTACAATTACATCTGGGCTAACCAAGTGATGCCATTAAGTTTTTTCCTGGTGTCAGGAGACTGTAGAGGTTTGGATGGGGGAGAACAAGCTGAAACCTGTGGCCGACTAAAGTGAATTGTTGCTATGCAGGATGTAGCACAGACAGGATTTTCCTTAATTCTCATTGCTGTTATCAGAAGTGTTATACAGTACGTTGGCAAAATTCTGTCTATTGGTGAACAGCAATAGAATTATTTTCTGTATTTACATGTGTCATTCTTGGTTTCCCATGCCTGATAGGTCTGTGAAGATTGAGTAACAATAGAGTTTATAGTCCCTTGGATTTAGAGACTTTCCATCTTTAATTCTGTGGTGGCACTTCCCCAGTGAGAGTAGATGCACAATTTGGGGATCCTCCTGGATTTATGACTTCTGTTTAAAGAAGGCCCTTGCATAGGTTAATCTGGCATGTCAATTGTGCCCATTTTGGAATCAGGTAATCCTACACACTGTAATCTATCTATCTATCTATCTATCTATCTATCTATCTATCTATCTATCTATCTATCTATCTATCTATCTATCTATCTATCTATCATCTATCTATCTATCTATCTATCTATCTATCTTTCTTTCTTTCTTTCTTTCTTTTTCTTTCTTTTTCTTTTTTCTTTTGTTCTTTGTGGGATTACTGATATGCAGTCTACATGAGGTTGCCCTTAAGAGCATTCAGAAGTTACAACTGGAATAGAATACAGTGTTATGAGAGGGTTAAATCCATGTAGCACTATGAGCTGCACAGAGTTTCCAGGTGTGATTCATGATGCATTGTTGTTACATGGCATAAGGTCAGGTTATTTGCAAGGCTGCCTTCTCTATTATTTCTGCTTATCCCATCAAGACTGTTCTGGGCCCCTTCCATTAAACAGTGTCATCTTATTGGACCCTGGAGTCATGCCTTCTTCTCTATGGGAATGCTTGCCGTGTGTAATAGCTTCTAGCCTAGAAATCCAGATGCCCAACCTTGAATATATATTATATATATATATATATATATATATCTATATATATAATATATATATATATAGATATATATATATATATATATAGATAAACATGTGTTAGGCTATATGGTTATGGAGTTTTGCTAGATTATGTTCTAGTATGAGTTAGGACTGTTTTTCACATTGAATGGTATGGTTGTTTGGTCAAAATTGCTATATTTAATCCTTGTAGGGGTCTTAGAGTCACACTTGGGAGATGGAATAAATAATACATAACAAAGAATATTGAATAATATGCTCAGATGGGCCTCTCCTTTTGCAGCTTTTAGTATTGTGAAATGTTATTTATCTATTGGAAGATGTATTTATTTGTCTTAATATTCAAAATACTTTGAATTCTGTGTGCAACTTAACCCTTATTCTTCCCACATGAATCGTGATGAAAATGACTGAGTATTTAGTTGGAGTTAATAAAGTAAACGTCATTAATTCAGAATAAGAAAGAAGCTTGTGTATATGAAGCATCATTCTCTGAATAGCCTTTGTCTGTTCATCATCCAAAAGTGTCCCCTTGTGATTTGGCCCTAGTAGCACAATCAGCAGTGCTGATTTCAGCGTCCCTAAGCTGATTGAAATGACTCGAGGTCTCTCCAGTTGTATCCAAATAAGGCATTTCAAGCAAAGTCCCTGATAATATGGTAGAGTTAATCACAGTCAATAATGTAAACAAAAGCTCTCCTTCAAAACTTGTGCTCAGTGCAGAAAACCAGAGTAAGTGCAAGCAAAGATACTGAAAATGGAGCATGGCTTAACATTGAACAAGCTTTGTACATGTGTTACTTGTCTTTGTTTTGAAATGAAGAAGCAACATTTCAGAAGTTTTAGCCTAAATATTCTTTTCCCTTTAAAAGTGCTCTTGACATGGGATGGGAATCTCTGGAGAGTTGGCATTGATGCATCCTTGCCCACAATTTCTGTTTAAAGACAGAAAAATAGCTAAAGCCAACAGCAGCAGCTATGTACTTCTTATTTAGGTAGTTGTCAACATGTACGAGATAACAGGTATAAGTATAACATGGACATGAACACAGGAAATGGGTACGAATAAATGGGGGAGAGTGGGACAGGGACAGTAGGCAACGCTGGTGCGCTTATGCACGCCCCTACAGACCTACTAGGAAAGGGCTGAGGTCCACGCTAGACAGTTTAAGGTTAAAGTTACGGGGGTTTGAGGATATAACAACAGAGTCAGGTAGTGCATTCCAGGTATTGACCACTCTGTTGCTGAAGTCATATTTTCTGCAATCAAATTTGGAGAGGTTTACCTTGAGTTTGTATCTATTGTGTGCTCGGGTATTATTGCGGTTGAAGCTGAAGCAGTCATTGACAGGTAAGACATTGTGGCAGACAATTTTGTGTACTATGCTCAGGTCAGACCATAGTTGGCATCGTTCTAGGTTGTCCAAGCCCAAATTTCAAGCCTGGTGGCATAAGGTATTCTATAATGAGCAGAGGAGTGAAGTACTCTTCTCGTGAAATACATCTGGACTCGCTTGATTATATTAATGTCCAATATATAGTGTCGATTTCAGGCAGGAAGTTGATTATTGATCAACTTCCCAGAAATTGTGGCGTCCTTGGTGCTCTCCGAGTTTGTTTGTTTTCATGCAGCCCTTTCATTGCAAATTAGGTAATATCATGAGTACTGGTAGGAAGTGGAGTTTGCTCTCATTTGATATACTAGTATAGAAAGTAGTATAGTTTATGCTCATTCCCTACGAGCATTGATGTTGTTACATAGTTTGGTTCTTTTCTTGCAGATATTTCATTACCAAACTCAGAAAGCAACAAGAACCCCACTGCTCAACTCTGAGCTACCAATATTCTTTTCTATCATTCCAGAAAACAAAATTGTCCTTATAATATTATAATTATTGTAAGAAAAATTGTCTTTTTATTTGTCTTTTACAAATCTAGCTCTAGTTGCCCCTTTATTTGTAGAGAGAATTTCACTACCTACTGCTTACTGATCATGAAAAAAAAAAGCAGAATTATAGAAAAAGCTTGTAAAACTACAATAGGCACACAACTCTTTTTATCTGAAGGATAAGGCTTGATTCAATCACAAAGGACACTCATTCCGGAGTATTTTCTTATATAGGTTTTTTTTTTAATTTTGTTCAGCATTAAAGAAAGAAACTTCATTAACATTGATTGTCATTTACAGAAAACATTCAAAAATCATGAGTGCATTATTATGGAATGCTAACAGTATTGAACTAATAACTTACAGGACATAAAATAAGACAAAAAGCTAATACATTCTAAAGAAATATAAAATCTTTTAAAAACTTCAATGGGGGAAGGTGGGGATGCTGGTCCTAAAACATTTGTAAGAAAAAAAATGGTCACTTTCTAAATAAATCAGGCTGTAGTTTGCTTGTTTTTTTATTACTCACGTTCACATAAATATTAAACAAGGAAGAAAGCAGAAAGAGAGAGAGAGAGAGAGGTCAGAAAGAAACTGCAGATATCAAACAAACATTATGTCACCTGTTTATTCTGCATTTACAGGCCAATAATTATTATCAATATTATACAATTAAATTTCATGGGAAAAATTAATATTGAGATTATGAAGTGCATTCCTCTAGATTTTTTTTCCTGTGCCAATTTTTAGGCAACAACACAAATTTGATGGTTTTTTTTTTTAACCCAAACAGTGGCAATTAATGTTTGATCAAAACGGATAAGTATCCATACAGGGAGATAACTTAAACCTACAACAATGATAGCTACATCCAAGCACCAAATAATTTTTGGCTCCAACAGCACATCAGAGATGTAATATCTCACTTCGCTTTAATAAAAGTTACTGGAAATAGAATAAAAATATTAAAGTTCTGAAACTTGGAAGTATACGAAAATCAGTTTATCTCATCATTCTAAAAGCAAGGAAGCATTTCAAGGGATTTATTTTCTTTTCCAAAAAATATTAGAAAGTTTTATTTAAATCTAAATATATTTTTTTTAAAATAAATTGGTCATCATAAAATGCTACCCATGAAAATTCAATTTAGGTAACCGGCAAAGGCAGCCTAAATCATTTGTATTTTTGATCCCATCTGCTTTTCTTTCACAGCTGTTTAGACCTCAGAGGTATTTTCCCCCATTAAGATCCTTCAAATATTATTTGGAGAAGGTCAGTTATGGCTTCATCTTGCAGCTACAGAGTGATCTGACCTCAGATTGAAATAACAAATGAATGAAAAAAAATGTACAAAAATATTTTAGTTCATTTGAGAGAAAACTTCATTTCGGCTAATTTACACTGGAAGGGTTTGTGGGAAGACAGGAACTGTCATCCGTGAGAAGGTTTTCCTGTCCAAATCTTACTGAACCAAATACAGATCGGTCCAGGAATTGAGTGTTCAAACTCTTTTTCTGTCAGCTAGATCTCTGTAGGAAAACTTCCCAAAGGATTTGCCCGTATACTGTCTAGAAATATAAGTCAGCAATTATTTTGCAAATGGGATTTTCTAGTCCACTAGGTATTTTCCAATTTGCATTCTTACTTGAAATAGGATTTACTGACAACTCTTCCCACCCTCCCTGTTATAAAACAGGAATATGACACTAAACACCAAGACTGTTCAAAAGGCTTTATCTATTACAATCAGTTTCCATAAAAAAACTGAGAAGTACATTACACTCATAGGAAGCAAGTACATAATTTGCTCTTTGATGTTATTTTTTTTCCTTAAAAAAGCATTACAAAGTCTTATGCTTAAACACAGACATAGAAAAAAAAAACCAAGTGTATTTAACTGTCCCAAAGATTATTTACAGGAAAAAAAAATTACAGAGACAGCATACATAGTATTAGATCTTCTGCCAGTATATATTAAAAGTAATTCCATTTGAAAAAATATTGTATTTGTCTTCTACATTTCTACAATACATACTCAGGCTTTATTGTTGTATATGTGTGTGATTTTGTTTTTCAGTGTTGAACAAATGAGGCAGATATTAAAAGTTGGATGATAAGCACAGAGGTTCTGTAGATATTTAAATTCCTGATGTATGTAAATTGCCTCTCTCACATACAGCCAGAATAAGTTAGTTCTTTAAAGGTAGTAACACAAAATAGCTTTTGCATTATTTTTTCAAAAGTTCCCTTCGGGTGATGCCCAGGCCTGCAAAAAGTTTTTTAAGGAAAAGCTCAATTAAAAAAAAAACTCAGTTGAAATGGAAAAACTATCATGGAAATTTTTGGGGGAGATGAATAGTTTTATTGTGAATACTCTCATGTGCCAGAAAAGCTCTCATAAGTCCTGGTTTAGCCACATTTCAAAGGAAATCCTATAATGAAATGTCAAGTTTTATGACTGTCAAAAGGCAGAGCCTGGCTTGAATGAAGAGATGGCATGATATCACTGCCAAAATCAATACAAGAAATTGTCCCCAAATAATATTACAGAGTCTGAATTAGGGGGAAAATGGGTTTATGCCACCTCAGGATTGCCAATGAGGCCTGAATCCAAGATACATGTATTCATTAAGTAGTTCCTTTGATAGATTGCAGAGATCGTATTGGACTCTAATGGTGAATTCTCTCAGCATTGTGGATTCAAGCTCATTTTACAGAGCAAAATGTAACCATAATAACTTCCTTTTGTTAACCATCTCAACTTGTGTATTAGTAGGCATTGAAAGAATGCATGGCTTTTCAATAAGAAATGGACATAGCCTTCAGATTTAGGCATGTGTCTGATGCAAAGGCTATCAAAATAGTAAAACAACTAACTTTTTAAAATTGCATGACTTTTGAATCCATCTAATCTGGAGAAGGAACCCAAACCCACCATCCTTACTAGACGTGGCAGAGTCCATTGCTGGCAGAATGTTGTTAATTATTCCTTTTCTGTGCAATACAGGTGATAGCTTAGGGCAAATATGAATGCCTCATAAAAATAATGCAAAAAGCAGTCCTAGGAAAAAGATGATATTCTAAAGCATCACATCATTCCTACCCAATGTTTTAAAGGGGGTTCAGAAAGCTCAATATATTTCAGTTGTGCTTTATTTATAATGGCCACAAGTGCAATCCTTGTATCTCTATGTCTCCTGTAGACTTATAGGTTGTGCTGTGAGATAAAGAGAAGTATATCTGCTATGCCATTTGATGGCTTTCCAGAATAAGTGCAGGAGCAGATTCCCATCCCCAAAAGGGGAACGCTTGGCTTGCTTGATGGAACTTCAAAAGATTGTAGAACATCTTATGACACAGGTTTTGCCTGATTCAGACATTGAAGTAATACATTGAAAAGACACAATCATAGTGCATTTGAGCCTTAGAAGTTGGCATACTAATCTATTTTGCTTTGATTCTTTAGGTCAGGAATTTAATCAAAGACAAATATAAATGCTTTTTTTTAAAAAATAAGCCGTTTTAATAAGATAAAATCTTTAAATTTTATCTTCAGGATAAAATCTGTTTTTTACACCAACCTAACTTTATCAATCATTTGAATTTCTGCTTCTGGAATAACAAAGAATCCAATGAGGCAATATAATTTAAATATATCCAAGATAATAACTTCTTAAATTATTCCTTTTCCTGCTGAACATGTTTGAATTGCCATTTTTTACTTACATAAAACTTATCTGTCTTTCTAGAAAGAAGCATACATTCCCCCTCAACCAACAGCAGTATCTTCAGTCATATTAACAGTTCCATCTTTCAAAAATGACCTAACAGAATGCCAAAATAACAACAAACCAACACTACAGTAGATGATTTTTTCTCTCTCACTGAAAGTTTACAGAAGACAACGTGCAAAACAAACATTTTCTGCAAATATGCTTACAAAAAAGAAATTTTAGATTTTATTGCTGCTATATCCAATTTTTTTCCTCATCCTATGAGTGGTGGTACCACTGGGATAAAGAAAATAAACAAAGTATTACATTTCAGGGTACTAAATTCACTGTATGCAGTGAATTCTAGCCTCATGGCCTGTAGTGATGCTAGAAAGAATTTTTTGGATCACCACATCATAGTCCTCCAAAATATTTGTGCGTTTCTTTATTCTTTTTATGTAAACTGAAAGGATGGATTTTTTTTCTTTCTTTTAAAATTAATGTATGAGCACAATCAGTCCATGTCACTATACATTCAGATTGCTGTTTTTAAAGAATGTTCTGGAAGTTACCACTGGAGAAATATTATTGGGAATCTTTTAAATAAGGAGAAACAACTATTTTGAAAGTAAAACGTGGTCCAGAATTAAATATATGAAAGAGTTTTACAAGTGTAGGAATATTTGAATAATGAAACAGTTTCTTCAAGATGATAGCATAGTCTTAGTGTTATCAGGGCTGAAGATTAGATTATGTACATGTAATTCAAATTCATTTTGTAAGACATGAATCTCTAATGTGCTGCTTTGTGAATGCATTTCTGGTTGTGCAAGCTTTTGGAGGAGGTGGTCCCACAAAGCATGCTGGACAACCCAGATAGGATTAAGAAACCCCCCTGAAATGTGTATTACATATTTCAGACACAGCGAGTTAAGGAAATCCTCCATCCCTCCCTCCATCCCTCCAAAATTACTTAATAACACCATGTCCCACTTGCTCTATATTTACCATATTTAATTATCAAACCGAGTAATAGCAACCAAATGAATTGTTTTTTATTTATCTTTCTTTCATGTTGAACTTAGTTTTTTAGAAAGGGTTAGTTTGCGAGGAATACACTAAATGGATTTGAGGGAGCGGGATGTTAAAGTTTTATTTTATTCACATAAGAGACATGGTGAGCTATTAAAATAAGGACATTTTAAAATAATGGATGGTATTATGTTTACAATATTTTTATATAATATGTGGAATTCCACATTTAAGAACACATTTTACAGTATTTCACTACTGAGGTTCTATACCTATTTTAAAATGTACTGTCATTTATTTTGTTTGTTGGATTTATATCCCACATTTTTCCAGCAGGTCAAAATGAACTAATGAATTTGGCCAGACCAAGAGAGAATGATTAGCCCAATCAATTTCCTATACCCAGGATAGACTTGAAACTGGGTTTGTTTGACTACAGTCCAACAAATTAATGAGTATATCATGGGAGTTACACTCTTGAAAGTTATGAATTAAATGACTAGCTAAAATAATGGGTGAATTGTATAGGATAGCCAATAAATACTGAAGGGATATTCACCTTTTATCATTCACGTTACTGTTGGTAATTTTTTTACAAAGACAAAATAGTTTAAAGGCGTTTGATGAGTAAACACAGCAATAGTTGTTTGTGATCTAACCTAGATTAAATTATGGGCTACAGAAAGGAAAAGGAAGCATCCTGGAATATAGGAAGTTAAGAAGGAGATCACTGTTTCATTTATCCCAGCATTAGCAACACTTACTGGCTTTTACAGTAGTCTTTATGGCTATAGACAACAGTTTTTCAATTTTTTCTTGATGATCCTATCAGGTGTTTAATCTTGGAACATTCCCCGCCCCCTCCCTATACACAAATTGTGCCAAAAAATGCCACTAATTCTTATTACTGTAGTTATCCCAAAATATATTTGGTTTTAAAAGTAATTTTGTGAACTGGCTATATCTGTTTTTTTAAGATCACGGAAAATTCTGGATTTCCAACACAATCCATGAAAATAAGAAGGAACTATGGATACCTCTTGTCCCCACTTTTTCTAGCATTATCCGACATATTTCTCCATGTGGTAAATCAGCAAAACTATGGCGGTTAACTGTTAATACATTGAAATGTTCAGAGTCTAAGACATTGATTCTAACTCATTGATCTAGGTTAAATCCCAAGTCTCACTGATTTATAGGTGATGTATGTTCAAGTAAGTGCATATACAATAGCAGTGCAATAAATCCATCTTTCTCCATCTTTCAAATCAATATTTTTTGCCAAATGGTTTGAAATTTTTGCCTATATGCACAACAATTTGACTCCAAAGGATATACTTTAAGTTTTTGTGCTCTAAAGGAAAATGTACAACCAGTGGTGAATGATGCTCAAGAATAACAACAGTGAATTCAGTTTCTAACCATTCATTTCTAAAGCTGGCTTGAAAGCCTTGTCTGGGTTTTCCACATTTTGGCATCTCAATTTGTGCCTTTCAACACATTTTCTAATAGTTTTTTTTATTTCATATTAATGTCATTATATATTATTTTTTATAAGGTAATAATATCCCTGAGTGGCATACAGTGCAACATCTGCTTTAAGCAGTGATTGTCAATTACAAAGAGTGAAGGTTTCACAAAAAAGAAGAGGATGGCATTAGTGTTTGGGGTACATCATGTGTATTGATTAGCTTATAGAAATGAGGCAAAATGGCTGGGTCATCACAGTCATACATACAATTAAGTGTCTAGAAAGTCTCAGGTTTCGACATTTCAAGTCCATATGCATTTCACCACTGCTCCCATATTGCCATGTCGGGACGATAACTGCAGCCCAATCTACAGTTCCACATTTGTTCCATGGTGTATATGGGCTTCTCCTGTTATTTCAAAATGGAGAGGACAAACTCTTGTGTGTGAAGGAATCACTACGTGAATTTACTTTTATGTCATCAGTCTGATTCTCCATAAAGACTTGCTGAAGAAGGCAAACATTTAACGGAACCTATACATAATCTGACCCCCAGGCATTCTCCAATTTTACCAATTTACCAATTTTACTAATTTAAAAAAATTCCTTCCTTCCTTCCTTCCTTCCTTCCTTCCTTCCTTCCTTCCTTCCTTCTTTCCTTCCCAACATATTGGCAGAGTGCAGGGAAATGGAATTAAAGGAATGATTAACATGACCAGCTATTTGTGTATATGTAGCTCTCAGAATAAAAACAATTTTAAAGGAAGCTGCCCAATGTTTCCACAATATAGAATCAAGATGGAGTAAAAAGAAGGAAATCAAGAAGATTGTGTTAAATGAGAGTTGGAAGAGATCAAGACCTCCCAGCGTCAGGTCCTGCAAGGCCCCTTATGCAAACCAATCATCAAATATATATTGCATTTGGAAACAGCCTGGTTTAATTGAGTGTCTTCTATTACCCTGTTTTCCTAGCAATTGGTAAAGTAATCTTTCCATTAGAAGGAAATATGACTCTTGGAATTAATTCTTTATACAGAGCGCCAGCAGGAGTGACATTTATACAAAATTAAGTCCCTGTAGAAGTGTAACAAGCAGTCTACATCTGTCTGCTCAGACACTGAGAATAAAGTGGCTCAGTGCTTGTACATTATCAGAATACAATATAAAGTGTTATTGCTGTCTTGGTTCCAAAATAGAAAAATCAACTAAAGAAAAAAAAGAGAGATATCATTTACTGGGACAGTGTCTCTTGTCAATCCCATTCCTTGAAGGGGAAAATCAGTAGAGTTTAAAACAAAACAAAATAGGATGTAGCAAACATTGACCCAAGAAATGTTTTCTTTGACAGTTGCACTAAAAACATGAGGTGTTTTTTTTTTTTTTTTTTGGTAAGAATGACAATATTGTGGTAGTGGCTAAGGTGCAGCTTCTGCCTATATTTAAAAGGCACTGGGGCCTTATAAGAAAAAGCAACAGGTGTCAGAATTAAACAGTTGGAAATTTATTATGGTAGTGATGTGTGTGTATGTGTGTGTGTGAGAGAGAGGGGGGCGAGGAAGGGAGGGAGGGAAATAGTATGTGCTCTTCATTCCATCCTTTTGTAACAGATGACAGGCACCTCTAAATTAGGAGTAGTAGCTAATTAATCCCTTCCAGCAAAAAGCTTCTGTTAGCAGAAACAAGGATTGTAATTTTCATTCCCCACTGACGTTTTGAGCACTTTCAAAATCTTAATGGATGATTTAGGGACTAACTAGCAAATTCTGAGGGATTGTATAAGAGAGAGAAGCTGTATTATATGAATGGGAGTCTGCTTATGTACCTCCAAGTTTCATCTTCTTTAGATTTCTCACTACATTGTTCAGGGCTCAATGGATTAATTTAACACTTTAGGGAAGGATAGCTTCAAGAGCACTGTAAAAAATGTATTTCTGGTTCGGAAAATCAGAGGTAGAGATGTTGTTGAATACATTTCAAAAAAAACTATTTGTACCACAGCTCTGCTATGTATTTCTAAAGGAAAACCTGGAGTGCAGAATGCTGTGTGTATAAAGCAATTTTAAAAGAATAGCATTGAACATTGTAATCTGTAGAGAACATTAATGTCAAAAGCTCAAAACAATGACTTTGCAGAATGGCAGACTTCTGAATGCAGGTAGAATGCAAAATAATGGAAGCACTCTATAGTTCTCCCAATTTCTAAGAAGGTAAGGCAGAGCAATAATGAAGGCCCAATTAATGGAAGGATGAATGATGGGAGAACTTGTGTCGTTGTAAGACCTTTAATAACTGTATGTGCATACTTCTGAAGTGTGAATTTGAATCCTAAAGGAGTCATTCAAAAGTATGGGTTTGACAAACCCAAGAGAAAAAGAGTGATGGTAGAAGAAGACAATTTTATTGTGTCTGTTTATAAGTTCCTCTTTAAAATTCTTGGGAGATGGAAAAAACATTTTAATAGAATGTCTCCTGGAACTAAGGAATAAAATTTCATAGAACAACCATTTCCCTATTAAGCAAGACTCATTTGTGTGTTGGGGGGGGGGGAGACCTAAAGGCTGATCTTCAACTTTATTGCACATTAGAAACTAATCAACTAGAGCTCTGGATGTGAACCAATGAACCAATGAAAGACATGGTAATCCAAAGGTTGCAGTATAGTTATATAATGGTGATGCATATGAGAAGTTTGCATTCTCACAAAAGATCCTAGCTGGTGACTGGATGGCCTTGTGACTTTTACTTCATTCTTCAAAGCTATCTCTTACTGGACCTGCTCCAATGGCCCTTGAAGGATAACAGAGCAAACTAAATTTCTAATTGTTCCTGTTTCAGGAAAGATTAATACAATAAATTATCTGGTCCACACAAAACAAATGTACTGTTTGGGGTGCTGTATGTTGTACTCTGCAATTTAAACACTGGATTGGTAATATATTTGATAATAGTACGTTTAGTATAGACTTCAGCTCTATCACTGATGAAAAGAAAAATCTCCCATTAATTTTCTCTCTGTCCATTGAATTATCCAGACAAGGCTTTGGCACCAATTACACAAATCTGACTTTTCATTCACTGGCTGAGTACGCATAAACATTATATACAAATTGATCAGAAACGTTACCATCTTATAATTATATATGGATGGCAGAGCAAAATTCTACTTGCCCAACATAACCCTAACACATTACAAAGAGAAATTTAAAAATACAGGAGAACGTCCTTAAAAATAGGGATCTTATTTTATGCTACAAGTGTGCGTGTGTGTGTACATATATACTTTATATATATAAAGTATTTGGTACATTTCAGGGATGGCTAACAGTTGACTCATAAAGCACTTTTATCCTCTCTCCGATGGTATGTTCAAATGTGAATTAAATCTTGATTAAAACATTTCCTGCAATTTTATTCAAACAGGAAAAAAATGGTTGTTTAAAGAAGTTTAGGTGGTGCCCTTCTGTGTATGAGAGATTTCATATTGCATCTCTCTCTTTTTTATTTTTTTATTTAATAAATAACCCTCTAGATTAGTGTGCTCAACCTTGGCTACTTCCAGGGATATGGACTTCAACTGCAAGAATTCTTGTCAATGGCCATGCTGGCAGGGGAATTCTGGGAATTGAAGTCCACGTACCTAGAAATGGCCAATGTTGGGAAACACTCCCCTGGATGATTCCATTTTATTAGGATTTATAGTGGAGAGGAGATCAAATGGTGCGTAAAAATATTTTCCTGGTTCTAAACATGGTCTAAAGCAGTGGGTCTCAACCTTCTTAATGCCACAACCCTTTAATACAGTTCCTCATGTTGTGGTGCTCCCCAACCATAAAATTATTATATGCTTTCTGTATTTTTTCACAAATATGTGTTTTCTGACGGTCTTAGACGACCCCTGTGAAAGGGTCATTCGACCCCCAAAGGGGTCGCAACCCACAGGTTGAGAACCACTGGTCTAAAGGGTAGAACAGGTTGAAAAGTATGAATGTTGGCCTTCCCTGATATATACTGCTCATATACAAATAGGACATGAAGTTTCCCCATGTGTCAGAGAATCCATATGGGATTTCAATATTCTAGATTTTCCCTTATTCCCCCTCCCTCCCCAGGTTAACACATAGGGTAATGGACAGTCCCCAACCATCTTTGTATAGTGAGTAGGGAAAAAGCAATAGGGCAAGACATGAAATACTCACTCTACTGCTTTGAAATGTGCTTTGTCCACTCTTGTGTCAAGAATTCAGGGAAAGCAGGGTCTTTTAAAGTCTGTATGAAGCCCTCAATGCATTGATGCCGCACACACAAAGGGAAAGTCCATGACTTTTTGCATAAACATACACACCTGTTTTCAAGACAGCTACAAATTGCCACATGCATTTAACTAGCTAAAACATAGAAAGTAGGTAAGCCTAGTTTAGTGGATTTTCCTTAAATTATATTTGACTAAACAGAGTAATGTTGCAAATTACTCCTCTGCTTTCTTTTATATCTACAATAAACATCTATAAACAGTGGTCTCCCAGAGCATAGCCCCAATAAAATAAAAATAAACAATAAAGATCACACTCAGTATTCTATACTTGCAATTTTCTGGTCAGTTAAAAATTAAACAAAGGAAAAAAATTAACAAAAAGAAGAGAAACCAAAGAGGCTCCAGTCAGGAGTGCATATTTACATTCTTCAAACTGTAGCGGTGAAAAATAATTCTATTAAGTGCAGGACATTCCTAGGTTTGCAGTAGTGACAAGTTTTAAAGAAAGTCTTCATGACAACAATTCCTTTGCCTGATCAGCAATGCGTTCCAGGAGCTTTCACTTTCCCTTCACTTGCAACCAGTGGTAGAATCTGGATTGAACAGTTCCTTGTATAACGGAGGAAAAAGTGTGTTCACTATATCAGGATGAGATTGTTTAAATACCTGCAGTTTTTCTCCATGCAGGTTGCAAAGTGCAGTAATGGTTGGTGTCTTGGCTACTAACTGGAAGGCAGACAGAGAAAGATAAACCAATATTTTTTTTAATTCCAAATCAAAGAGTGCATAAATGCATACTTTCAAATTTTTCCAACATTGTTTTTTTTTTACTTAAAAACATGGCAGTAGAATTTAATTTGGTGCTGCTTAATAAAATTTCTGACTTTTCTTTGCCAACTGAAGTTAAAGCCATACCTTAAACAGTTCATAAACAAAACACACATTGCTTAAAAACATTTAAATACATTTTAGGGAACCAAAGAGGAACTAAACTCAATGTTAGGGAAGAAAAAGTGACTTGCTAGAAAGACAAAGCCAGAACTTCTGTGACAGACATCCTGTCAATTAGGCTAATCAGTTAAGGCCTTCTTAATACACTTGAGAAGCTTAAGTGGAAAAACTCAAATGGAAACACCTCATTTTAAGATGAGTGTCTGTTTCTCCCATGAGAGGGTAGCTCTGCATCCTTCCATTCAGCAGGAGAAAAATTGCAGTAAGGACATCATCAGTTCTGAGGGGACCAGAGGCAAGATGACTTTTGGGGACTCCCTTGGCTGGCTGGGCCAACACAATGCTTACTCAACTTTCAATACTTTTTCCCCACTTGCATAATCTCCTTTTTCTCACCTCTCTGCACCTGTCAAGGAGGTGAGGTCAAGCCTACCAGCTTATCTAACTGTAGAAGAATATACTTACACTGCAGTCAAGGCTGCTTCTTGGAGCAGCTTTTGAAAGTAACATTCCCTTCAAAGTTTAGTTAGTAAGCCTAACTCCATGGTCAGCAACCTTTAACATTGAAAGAGCCACAAAGGTCTTAATCAGAAGTTCCAGTTCAATTCTGGAGCCGACCAGAAGTCCGGTTCCTCCACCATAGAGTCTCCTCCTAGCACAGCCCCTTTTACTTCTTCCTGTCCTAACCGAAAGCCCTATCAATTGTGGAGCTGACTAGAAAACCTACTCCTTGCCATAGAGTCTCCTCCTGGTGTGCCATGCTTTTCCCCCTAACTGGAAGCTCCTCTCAAAATTGTGGTGTCAACTGGCAACAGGAAGCCGCAACAGAGAAATGAAAAAGCCACACGTGGCTCCAGAGCCGCAGGTTGCTGACGCCTGGCCTAACCAATCACACACTGCCTCTGATAGATGGGAACTAATGAAGGCATTGTTAGAGAAGGGCCTTGCAGAGAAGATCCTCTGCAACTCAAGGTTTGACTCCCATGGGTGCTTCTGAGCTATAGAGGAATTCAACACATTTCCAACTATGTCATCTACTCTTCCACATGAACTTACTAAAGGCCTATAAATATAGTGGGAAATAGCTTGTTAGAAGTGAAAAACAGTTAATTCAGGAACAACTAGCTTCTGCCAGAATTGGGCCCCAAAACCAATTAAGCATTATGACTAAATTAACCTGCTGTTTAAGCAAGCTTCCCCATGGAAGTCTATATACCTGCAAGCCGGTACTTTCCTTTGAGGTCATTGACAGTGCTTTTCCAAGTAAGTTTGGGAATCATTATATCTGAGTAACTGCTTTCTTTACTGGGGAAAACTGCCATTACAAATGAGGGAAAGCAAATATCCTAGTATAGTTGTACATCTAGATATTGGATTATCTGCAAATGTCATTTTGTATTGATGCTCTACCTTTGCCAAAGTCTCATCATCAAGATGATTCTTCTGAATCACATGTTGAAGTGCAAAATAAATCTTTTCCTGAAGTTTCTGGACCTTCCTTGGTTCTAAAAGCCAAGCTCGATCTGGCCAAACAAGACAACAAAATTAAAATAAGCATAAATATACGTCATTAGAAGGTGGAAAGGAGCTTCATGGTAATTAGTTTAATTTTCAGCAATGTAATATCTCGGGTTTGAGAAAGAAGTGCATTCATTCAGTTTCAAATCAAAATCTAATTACTTTGAATTGCACATGTGAAATCCTCAATGCACTTCTCTAATGGACCAATCTATTAATCCCAAAGCTGTGCCATGCAATGTTATCATTTCTAAAGGAAAACAGATTACAATTCAGAAGTTGATCTATAAATTTAAAGGACATTGAATTTAAAGAATTTTCCAAGGAAAGGGTAATACTGACAAACTACCTCCAGGTAACAATCTGTACAGTTCACTCACACATCATGTTGACGGTTCCTGAGCTACAAGAAATGAGATCTGTGGGACGCTCAACCATGACATTTTTCTGGGCCTAGCTTCTGAATTTATAACTTATACCACATTGAAAACAAAACACAAAACAGATTATATAAATTCAGTTTTCCTTAATTAAGTTAATATGCTTGCATGGGTGATGTGCTACAGGATAAGAAAGACTGACAGTGGTAGATTTTGAACATAGGATGAGTTTTTAAAAAAAAGGAAAGTCAGTTGCAGGAAATCACCTGGTGATATCAGAACAGCAGATGAAAACAAGGCAATTTCTTCCTCAGTCAGCTGCAAAGAACACAAGTTCTTTGCAAAGTCAAATGCTTCATTCACAAGGTCATCAGAACCTACAGGCAACACAGATAATCAAGTCAAGTTCTGGAAATATCTTTTGAGTGTGTATAGGATTTATACAGCACTGTTGTCAAGTTATTACCCAGCTTCCTACATGAAATTTCTGGGTATGAGTTTGATAGTAGCAAGAATGAATCTCACACTCGCATGCTTCATTTGGTTAAGCTTGTATACTTTATGGTTAAAGAGATCTAGGCTTCCATTCAGCTCTATCAACAGCTCAATCATTCTCAGTCCTGACTCCACTCAAGGGAGTCATGCGAACAATACCATGAGAACAATAGTTGTGAGCTTTTCAGTCATTTGCCCATCAATTCTGCATGCTGCTGTCTTAAACAGCCACCTCAACTTTAGAGATGGAATACCTGAAAGAGGAACTTTAGTGAATAGCTATAAGGTTTGTAATGGAGCAGCTAGCCATTCACCTATCTAAACCACTTAGGGCTATGAAGGCAAATTTTGACCTGTCACTCAATTACTTATTATAAATCTAATGGGCTCATTCAGTTATAATAATCTACGTAGAAGTAATTTTCACCTTTCAGGTTAGGTATCTACGAAAAAACTGAAGTCACTTTTTAAAACTTTCTGAACACAGTAGAATTTGTGATCTCACAAAATAACTCCTGCCTTTTCATACTTATATCCTGAGGTCAGATATAAAAGCTGAATCATGGATTTGCTCATTCATGATGTTATGATACATGTTTGATCAACCTGCCCTCCTCATTCCTACTATGAATGCATGACTCCCTGACCCTAAATCTTTACAGTTCTACTTCAGTATGTATGTTTACTACCTTACACCTGAATCTTATTCTGATCTAAAATTCAAGTTTGTACCTTTTCCAAATCTAGTACAAGTTTTTAGCCTGTATTTTTTTTTTAATTTGGCAGTAGCTCATAAATCTATTGGAGAAATGAATATCAATTCTGCCAGATTACATAGCCAAAGCATGTAAAATAATTACTCAATAAACAGAGATTCAAGAATAAGAAAATTGGTTTGCTGCTATTATATAGGACATAAACAGAATGTCCTGATATGAACTAGATTTTAATTCTCATCTGAGGAAATAGATCTAGCAAATTCTTGATCCCCCAAATATTACAAATGGTGATGAACTGAAACGAATCCCAATTATTTACAAAGCCTTCAGTTTGAAAAAAACAAAACAACCCGCCTACCCAAAGCCTTGAACATTTGCATTCCTCCATATTTTCCTTCAAACAAGACGGTGTTGTTGAGTGGGTTGAAGGCACGACACATTCTCACTAGAACAACTTCCAAGCAGCCTGAAATGATAACAAAAGTCCTGAAATATTACACAGAAATATCCCAACAAGACAATATAGCCAGTTCTGTGTTGTAAAAATACTATCTCTGATATTTGATGAATGTTGTAAGAAAAGATATATTAAAGCTTTATTTTAGAAGAATATTGAATCACATAATTTTTTAAACTTTGTCCCGCTAGGATTATGATTGTTTTATTTATTTATTCATTAAATTTATATGCTACCCATCTCACTGTTGAATTGGCTTACAACATCATACTTTCAATCACTATTATGTACAGTTAAACATATAACATTCGTGTTTCCACAGGACAGACATTGTGTAATTTTCTATTTCGCATTCTGATATAGAAAAAGAAATGATGGTAAGAATGTGTAATTTTTTAGTATGTGTAGCAGGTCTTGTATCTTTATCTTATTTTATTGATCAAATATTGATGCTGGTTAAGTATTAGTAGACTGTAATGTAATCTCTTCCACAAACCTGATTTGAGAAGTAGAATCTGATCATTCTGACAGAGTTCCATGAAGCCCGATATCCGTTTTGCAAATTCCACCACATACTGAATTGCATGTGTGATCTGGATTGCGCACTGCTGCCATAATGCTTCTCTTGACTTCAAGAAGAAGTTGCATGAAAAAGAAGGAAAACAGAGAAAGAATGCTCTTTAGGTCAGAGAATATGCTGTTGAAAATTTGTAACAGATTGCAAAACATCTAATATTTAATACATCTGGCTAAGGTTTCCCTCCCTAAAACTCAGTTCCCCTCCTCCTCTGCCTCCTCCACTCCCCACAGGGATCACATTGGAGAATCTGTTTACCTGTTTGCATAATGTCATTGTCCCATTCATTTTGGCTCTTGGTTATTTAAAAAAATATTCTCATTCCCCAAATGGGCAACCTCCAGCTCCATAAAATTTGTCCATCTTTGATTTAGACTATGATAATCATGAATGGAATGGAATCGAATGGAATAGAATAGAATAGAATAACAGAATTGGGAGGGACCTTGGAGGTCTTCTAGTCCAACCCCCTGCTTAGGCAGGAATCCCTATATCATTTCAGACAAATGGTTCTCCAACATCTTCTTTAAAACTTCCAGTGTTGGAGCATTCGCAATTTCTGGAGGAAAGTTGTTCCACTGATTAATTGTTTTAACTGTCAGGAAATTTTTCCTCAGTTCTAAGTTGCTTCTCTCCTTGATTAGTTTCCACCCATTGCTTCTTGTCCTGCCCTCAGGTGCTTTGGAGAATAGCTTGACCCCCTCTTCTTTGTGGCACCCATGAGATATTGGAACAGTGGTATCATGTTATCCCTAGTCCTTCTGTTCATTAGACCAGATATAACCAATTCCAGCAACTATTATTTATATGTTTTAGCCTCCAGTCCCCTAATCTTCTTTGTTGCTCTTCTCTGCACTCTTTCTAAAGTCTCAACATCTTTTTAAAATTGTGGCGACCAAAACTGGATGCAATATTCCAAGTGTGGCCTTACCAAAGCATTAAAAAGTGGTATTAACACTTCAGGTAATCTTGATTTTACGCCAAGGGACACGATTTGAACCCTTGGATATTTAATGTTTTATTTAATTAAGGTGTCAGCTTCACTCTCATTATGCTTATATTCCTAGTACTTTGATTCCAATCACCATCTTCTCTAGAAGGGTAGACCCATAACAAGAAAGGTCCTATATTAGGAATACCCATCGTTAATTAAACCCAGGAATGGTTTTTGAACAAGTCTGGGTTTTAGAATATGCAGATAATAACTTAGTTCTTCCAGATTCTTAACACAATCAAATTATCTGGCTCCGCTTTTGATATTTCTCTAATGAGGAAATTACAGGTGGAAAATCACAAAAGAATAAAGAATTAGAAGTTCAGTAGGGCATGCTTTATTCATTGTTCTAAGTGCACATTCATCTGAAAATTTACACAATTAAATACAGGGTACTAAACTTACAAATTGTGTACAGAAATCTTGTAGTAACACAAACAAGTAACAGTGCTTTCAACAACTCACAGAATGCCAGAGTTTATAACCATATGACAGGAGGTTAGGTTTGTTTGAAAACCCTTTTCTTTCCATTCTGCTTGTAGTGAGCTTATTTTTAGACAGGGGAAAAGAGGTAAATCTATTCAAAGGAAGAGTTGTAGTAGTTGGGGTTTTAACCGTCTCACTTACAATAAAAGGTGAGTAAGAAAGGGATGTTTGCTGTACCTACGTACAATAAGCATTGTGTAAAGAAAATCAAGTTAGTGCCTTGGATCATCCAGTAAATTAAATTCAGGAAATATAAGGGGAAGGTTTTATTTTTGTTCCCACAGAGCATAAGTAAACTGCAGAAACAGAACTGAGGGTAGGTACTCAAAGTGACAGACACAACACGTTAGCACAAAAAATTCGATGGAGATTAAGAACTTTGCTCCATCTTTTAAAACATTCTTTTTCAATTTTGCAGTCACTATGGTTATAATCATGAATTCAGAGAGGAAATGCTTTCTTTGTGGTAAGAAAAAAACAAGACATTTTATTGCATTTTTTTTTTGTTTTGTACCTTGTTCTGGTATATTTTGATTTCTTCATATGTGTGGGTTTGCCAGGCTAGCTGATGTAGTTCCTCCAATGTATACTGACACGTCTCCAAATGGGACTTAATTATATTCTGTGCAATTCGATCTAAGAGACAGGAACAAATAGGATATAACTCATAACATTTGGTTTACAAATAATTATATGTGTAATTTTTTATATCGGATCCCAGCAACAACATCAAAGCTGTCTGTCCAGAAGAGTGCAATGCTAGGTACAGCTAAGATCCTTTGTTGGACCCTCAAACACCCAGGCCTCTGGTAGAGGACTTGAGATTGAGGAAGTCACAGACCACCCATTACAGTGAGGAGGAAATTTACACACACACACACACACACACAGCCCTACATTTACAAATGCGAATTCTAATCATGTCATAATATACACTTTTTTGGTTAGAAAGACAGGATAAAAATCAAATAAAAATACTAAATAATTTTATGAAATCTATATGTGGATGGCTAGAATCACTGTCTTCCACCTGAACATTTCTAGCAGTAGTTCCTTGTAATCATCCAAAGGGGCTTTTTTCAAGAGGCAACTGGATTTTCTGGTTTTTCTTTGAACTTGTTTCGCTTCTTATCCAAGAAGCTTCTTCAGCTCTTGGATGAGGAATGAAATGTCTTCAAAAAAAATAATAATCTGAAAGTCCAGTTGCCTCTTGAAAAAAGTACCTTTGGCACAGCCATGACCTTAAAGTACACATACATAATGCTATACAGTCCATATAAAAAGGGAGTTTCTCAGATAAGTGTCAATTGACAGCTGGAATATATACAGCTGCCAGAACATTTCCATGTCATGTGAAATACATATTAACCAGGTATCTGTATTATGATAGGACTAAGGTGTATCTAGAGCTTTTGATAGGCCTCTTACTTGGGACACTGGCTTTTGTTTGAATTTCCAGTGGATTTAGCAAATATCATACTTGTGTTACAATTGTGTCATAGAAATGACTTCCCTGAAAAGTGTTCCAGTTTAACAAGGATTTCTCAATGTAATCATATAGCAAATGTCACTTTACAATATTAAAAAGGCGTCTATTGTCCAATTCACTGTGATTCATTACATTTCCAATGATTGCTAAAATCTGCACTTTATTTTGTAAGAGTGGCTTCATTAATAATAAAACGATTTGCTAGGGAAAATGGCAGGGTATCCTTTACAGAGCTGATATCACAAAGGTGGAATTAGGGAGCACACAACTTTCAAAATAGCAACTCATCTCTCCTCTCCTATTTTATTTTCCTGATATTACAAGACATTATTTTTAAATTGAGGCATAATTTTCAAAACAATAATATCCTCAGAAGTAATTTATGACTATTTAAAGCATTTCCGGTACTTTAAATAAATGCTTGGAAATATCGGAGAGGTAGAATCAGTTAGACCAGGTGTACCCAACACCGGTCCATGAACCTGCACTGGATCGCAGCATGCTAGAAAATGGGCTGTACAGACAGACAAAGCCCCATCCGCAGGATGCAGGCAGCATGTGAAACAATGCAATATCCGGTCCATGGAAAAACCTCTCTCCACGGAACCATTTTCTGGGTGAAGCCCAGTTCCCCAAAAGGTTGGGAGCTGCCAAGTTACACTTTAAAATATTGTAAAATAAAACATTGTTAGTTTAGTATGAGAATCTTGATCCATAATATTCCTTATTTCTCTTTTTTATGCTTCACTTTTCTCTTTTATTGGCTTTCATTTCATTTTAATTTATTTGTATGCCGCCCTTTTCCCTGAAAGGGAAAGGGCTTTACGAAGTATCAGCTGCTCATTTCTTAACTTTCTCATTTTTTAATTCTTGGGAAGTGTGAATGGTTTTGCCAAAGATAGTCTGCTCCTTACAAACTTCTAAGGAAGCAACTGACATGCTTTTCTTAAATGAACAATAATACCTTTTTTACAATTTTAAACTAGGAAACCAAAATGATCACACAGGCATGAATGGAAAATCCACATTAAATAGAGTTTCATGTGTCTTTTTATATATTTGTTTAAAATAACATAAGCCTAGTCAGATTTTGAAATGAGAAGAAAGGCTGAATAGAGAAAGGATACAGGATTCCTTCTTTCTAACATTTATCTATTTTTTTTTGCTGTAAGAATTCAGAGAATTGAGCCATGCAGGTGAAAAAATTCTAGTTAAAAATGAATACATGAAAAAATGCCACAACGAGAGCATTATTTGCTTTCTGTCTTACTATCACTCTGCGTACTACGATCTTGATTAATCTCAAAATATATATGGTTTATACAATATGTAGTGTGAGTTTTAGATTGTGAAAATAGTCTAAGATTAAAATATATGAGAACAGAAAGTGGTGCAAATGAGACTTGTATGTTGAAATCATTATTTCAGTGTGTGTCTCTCTCATTTCCTGTCATAGACTCCCTAACATTTATCAAAAGCTTTTCATCGATATTATTTTTTTCTCAATTCAGACAGTATACCGATAGTTGTAGAAACTTCCTAAATTAAGAAATCTAGATAGTTTATAAATTAAATGGATGAAGGCTTTTGAAGAAAATGAAATTAAATGGTCCTGATTTTTCAAACATTTGGGTTTATTTTTTTAATTGTTGTTACGTGTCAGCTAAAATTATGTTCAATTTGATACTTCCATTTTAAATTGGTAATCATGAAGTATGGGTAGGAGTCTTAACCATGACTAACTGATAAAAATTAAATGAAATTTCTGATGTGTCAGAATACAGTTATTTTGAGAAAACACAGAATGGAACTAACTCCTGGATACACGTGATTAAAAAAGGAAGAAATTTAGAATGCGGGAATTATAATTTTTAACAAAGATAGATTCTATTGGCCATGGCTTTATCCCTTCTGAAGTGAATGGGATTATTACATTTTCCTTTAAAACATTGAAATTAACAGAAAATTGGAAAGTCTTTAAAACATTGCAACATTTTAGCAGCTACAGGTAGATATCAGCTTTGGACCTACCCATCCACACAGTGTTACAGAATCTGGGGAAAGTGTCGATTTAATACTACTTTAGGTATGATGTAGGTGAATCTATCACAAAGCTAAGCCATTGATTTTCTTATTCTTAAAGTACTACAGTTTATTTCCTCAGTGTTAGAAATTCTAAGGTTATGCCACCTCTGGTTTTCCAACTGGCAACAACTCTTTCCCTCACTTTTTTTTAAAAAAAACCTCTACATTTCAGGAAACACAATTGTAGATCAGATTCACATTGGGTTTTTTTTATTTTTTTGAGGGAGTGAGGCATCAAATAGGCACTAAATTATTGCAATGTACAATTTCGTTTGTACCCAGCAGTCACTTATTATATACTGATCAGAGCGTGGACACATATCTATTCAAGTTTAGCAAAAATGGAGCTGATATTTATTTATATAAATGTCAAATATATAAATATCAAAACAACTAACTGGCAAAACTGGGATAAAAGACAGAAGACAGGCAAAAGAAGGGAGAAAGACAACTTGCAAAAATTAACATTTAGACCTGTTAAAAAGCACAGAACTTTTCAGAACCAAGTTCATTTCTGAGTGAGCATGTCTATCTTAGTGTGTTTCTAATCTCCCCTCACCCTCCAAGGCACAATTTTGAATCAATCAAAAGTTTGTCAAGTCCAACTGCAGAATTATTTCATATTATGTAATATATTCTGCTTCATCTAAGCTATCCTGGTTTGAACTTCCTTTAGGTGTGGCATCTCTGAAATTGAGAGGACACAGTTTTCAAACAATGCCTTCAACTTCAAGTTTGAGATGCTATTATTCCTTCCCATCTTTACATGGAAGATTTTCTGGTCCCAATGACTGTGCCCTTTTCAAGCACGTTATGCCAGCCTTGTAGGTGTGAACCAATTGTTTCTCGGTTACGATGGTTTAATTCCTGAGCAGTATCCATAATGTCTAGCTTTTGAATGCTGGTTTACTGATATGCTTTGCAAAATGTGTGAAGATAAATTGAGATGTTTTCTGACATAGAGTCTCTGGGTGATCTGTCTCCCTGCTGGGCCCATAGGTATTTTTCCGGAAAATTACTATGGACAGTTTTCAATTCCAGCACACACACACCCCAAAAAATCAACCCATATCTCCAGATCAGTGCAAACACACACATCCCTCTGATCAGCTAGCAAATATACAACTTGATATTTATTTAACCCAGTTAAAACAGGACAAACGGTGGACAAAAACCAGGAAGAAAGAGGGAGACATGAACAAGCAAGTTTACATTATTTTACATCTATAGCTGTATCTATATCTATATCACAAAACACAGGATTTTCCAGAGCTACTGGAAAGAGCATTGTGGGCAGTGGTGGGACTCAATTTTTTTTACTAATGGTTCTGAAGGCGTGGCTTGATAGGCATGGCTTGGTAGGCATGTCAGGGGAAGGATACTGTAAAATCCACATTCCTTTCCCACTCCAAGGGAAGGTTAGTGCAAAATCCCCATTTCCTTCTGATCAGCTGGGACTTTGGACCCAGAGAATAAATGGGAGTGGGGCCAGTCAGAAATAGTATTTACCCGTTCTCCGAACTACTTAAAATTTCCACTACCGGTTCTCCAGAACTGGTCAGAACCTACTGAATACCACCTCTGATTGTGGGTAAGTAGTATGGAGATTCCCCAAGGGACTGGCTTTCAGTTATTCTAATTTAACTCTTTTATGTATGTAATGGTAGCTGAATAGAAATGACACAGGATCCACCCTCTATTTCTGCACCAGAAAGGAACCAATTTGCTGTACAGGAAGGATGTGTCCATAAAATGTGAAAGAGCCCTTTGTTTTTCTTTCACAGGTCACTAGTAGGACCTTCAGGAGAAGAAAAAGATAACTGACTCTAAGAGTGAGGCAGAGAGGATAAATTTCTCTCATAATGCAGTTTGCCCTAGGATCATGATGTCTTTTAATTATTGTTTTTGTCCAACTAAAGAATAAACAGATACTATCAATAGTATCCTAAATGCTCCTCTGAAGCACTTTCTCTTTAATCGGTTTTGTTTTCCTCTTGAGAGAATCTTGCCTTCTTAGCATCCACTTCATATCCACAGGGAAGAACAGAAGTTTGAAGTAGGCCAATGCTGAAAAATGCTGATAATCATCTTAGTTAAAATTGGTAATGAATTTTAATTGACTATTTACCCATAGGATATGGTTTATACTGCTAAAAGTAATTTCAGCATATAGGTACTCCTCAACTTACGACCACAATAGAGCCCTAAATTTCTATTGCTAAGTGAAACATTTGTTAACTGAGTTTTGCCCCATTGTATGACTCTTCTTGCTACAGTTGTTAAGTGAAACACTGCAGTTGGTAAATTAATAACATGGTTGTTAAGTGAAACTGGTTTCTCCACTGACTTCGCTTATCAGAAGGTTGCAAAAGATGATCACATGATCCCTGAACATTGCAGCAGTCATAAATATGAATCATTTGCCAAGCATCTGAATTTTGATCATGTCATCATGCTCCTTTTTCCCCCCAAATAATAATCTAAATTGTTTTATATACATGTATATCTACCTTCCTTGGTTTTCAAAGGCATTTCTCAATAAATAATCTTTTTTAAAACAACATCTATCCTACATGCATGCCTTAGATTAAAAAAAGTAATCTAAACTTCTATGCAATTTAATATAGATTTCTAGAGTAGTAGGCTCTAAGATAGATGGTTCAGGATTAGCTCTTGAATTTATTTTATTTGTTGGGGAACACTCTAAATAAGCAGGATATATGCACACCACACCATCTATTACAACTCTGAATGTTTGTATGTATGTGTGCACGTTCATAACAGCTACCACCAATGCTACTATTTTAAGATTTGGTCAAAAAAATACTATTCTGAGAATCAAATTTTCTAAAAGTAGAGCCAGGTTGGTGCAGTAGTTAGGCATTAGGCTAGAAACTGGGAGTTTGTGAGTTCTACTTCTGCCTTAAATACAAAGCTAGCTGGATGACTTCGGGCCAATTACTCAGTCCTCTCAAACCATTTCTAAATGCAGGTCAACAGAACTGTGGAGTCTTCGGTGTTTTCTGAGCTTCTTTGCTTGTAGACAATTCATTAATGTCTGCAAACAAACAGCCAAGCTCAGAGATCATCAAGGGCTGCACATAAATGTACTTTCACAAAGGCACTTGTTTAGACCCCATACATGCAGAATCTCTTCAAGGGTTTTTTAGAGTGTTTTTTAAATCAATACTCTGCTAAAACCTGCTTTGCGGTCTCTTACACGTATTCTGTCCTGTTGAATGAGCTTGTGCTTTTCCATTTTACTATTTAAGAGTTTCTTCAGGCCGTGGTTTGGGCTACTTTATTCTTACAAACGATGAGGCACGTGCTGCTGCTATGTTACTTCCTACTACACATTCTTCTATCACTTTGATATTTCATCTTTTCATTTCCCAAACAATAAGAGGAGGATTTCATGATGATGTCTTCTTTTGGGATTGATGTCTGAAGCTGCATTTATTACTTCTTACTGAGGGCAAGAGCGTCATATTCCCATTATGACTATTGAATTCTGTTCAATATTTCCATACAGAGTGAAGCAACTCAAATCCTTCTACTTAATAATACAATAGCAGAGTTAGAAGGGACCTTGAAGGTCTTCTAGTCCAACCCCCTGCCTAGGCAGGAAATCCTATACTGTTTCAGACAAATGGCTATCCAACATCTTCTTAAAGACTTCCAATGTTGGGGCATTCACAACTTCTGGAGGCAAACTGCTCCACTGATTAATTGTTCTAACTGTCAGGAAATTTTTCCTCAGTTCTAAGTTGCTTCTCTCCTTGATTAGTTTCCACCCATTGCTTCTTGTTCTACCCTCAGGTGCCTTGGAAAATAGTTTGACTCCCTCTTTTTTGTGGCAACCCCTGAGATATTGGAACACTGCTATCATGTCTCCCCTAGTCCTTCTTTCTATTAGTTTAGTTTAGTTTAGTTTTTTGAACTTGTATGCTGCCCTATTCCCCGAGGGGACTCAGGGCGGCTAACAAACTAAATAGGGAAAGGGGAAGTACAAAAAACGAAAAGACAGACAAATACAAAACAGATTAAGAACTCATCAACAACCACAACAATTTGAGTGGGGCTGGGAACTCATCAGCCCCAGGCCTGCCGGAACAGCCAGGTTTTAACGGCTTTGCGGAAAGCCTGAAGGGTGGCGAGGGTCCGAATCTCCACGGGGAGATCGTTCCAGAAGGCCGGAGCAGCCACAGAGAAGGCCCTCCCCCGGGGGGGTCGACAATCGACACTGGCTAGTTGATGGAATCCGGAGGAGGCCTAATCTGTGGGATCTAATTGGTCGTGAGGAGGTAATTGGCAGAAGGCGGTCTCTCAAGTACCCAGGTCCGATACCATGTAGGGCTTTAAAAGTAACGACTAGCACCTTGAAGCGCATCCAGAGTCCAATAGGCAGCCAGTGCAGCTCGCGGAGGATAGGTGTAACGTGGGTGTACCGAGGTGCACCCACAATCGCTCGCGCGGCATACCCAGTAGACATACCCAGTTCCTGCAACCGTTCTTCATATGTTTTAGTCTCAAGTCCCCTAATCATCTTTGTTGCTCTTCTCTGCACTCTTTCTAGAGTCTCCACATCTTTTCTACATCGTGGTGACCAAAACTGAATGCAGTATTCCAAGTGTGGCCTTACCAAGGCATTGTAAAGTGGTATCAACACTTCATGTGATCTTGATTCTATCCCTCTGTTTATGCAGCCTAGAACTGTGTTGGCTTTTTTGGCAGCTGCTGCACACTGCTGGCTCATATTTAAATGGTTGTCCACTAGGACTCCAAGATCCTTTTCTTGATCATCCAGTGTGGTTCTCTTTTCTCCTGACCTCTAGAGATTATGGTTCTATGCTTCAAGCCAAACAATCTAATTCCTTAGACAAATTTCCTTTCTCTTTCTAATAAAACTGGCTTTGTTATAAAATTCACAGGTTATATTTGTCATTTTTTTTCTTCTCAAAATTTTCTAAGTTCACATTTTAGGGTAAAGAATGTCTCCCATTTAACGAGATAAAGATATTCTTCTTTATCTTGGGTTAACAAAACAATCATCTTTTTTTAAATAATCCTAAAAGTTGAAAAGTTTTTTTAAAAACAAAAAAAATGAAATTTCTGGAATTCCTCAGATCCAAAGGATCTAAGTAAAAAGTAAAATCTATTTATTCATTTATTTTATTTATTCAATTTCTATAGCCACCAATTTTAGTCAATATTTTTATGTATCAGGGTTTATGAAATGATGTCAGTCACAGCATCTGAGATCAAGAGGCATGGGTTTACTACTGGTTTGCTCGTGCATGAGCACGCGCTCGCACACGTGTGCAAGGCTTCTGTGCATGCACAGAAGCATCCAGGCAGGTGGGTGGAACCTTCTGCTGCCGCCACTACAGGCTCGACCGAACCGGGCCAAACCAGCAGCAACCCACCTCTGATTTCCAGCATAAGTATTTTACAATTTTGTCACCCAGAATGAAAACCTAGAGTTGGGGTTGGCAGTGATGGTGATTGTGGGGAATAATTATATTCTGTCTCTCACTTATTCAGGGAACCAATTCCATATAGACAATCACAATCTTAATATTAACGTAATATAGACAGATATTGTTAAGTTGTTTAAAATTCTGCACTTATTTACAGAATTAGAATTTAAGGAAAGAGAAAAGGGGGAATCAACAGTCAGGTGGGTGGATTTAATTACTGCAGTGATGGGTGGATGTTGGAAGATCTGAAGGACCAGGTTGGAGAAAGTTCCTCCTGGACAACATACATATCTAACTGGGAACTAAGAGTTGATACAATATGGTGGCACATACATAATCAACCAGTCAGGATTTCAAAGTATATATAGATATACTATATATATAGATATACTATACCAAAGATATACTATGTTTGGACATTATTCCCTCAATTTATCTGGATTAGTCTGGATGAGTATTACAGATGAATGATTAAGAAGATAATAACCTATCAGAAGTATTTATGAAGTTCTAACCTTTGGTAGTGGCATTGCAATCTAAATGATTTAAAAAAAATGTAAATAAAATATGAAGCATTCCATTTATATACAGACCATGAAATGTATAAAAACATATTACATGTCTATTTTCCTCTAAAGTGTGACATGATCTGTTTTTGGGCACTGATATGGCACCAATCAGTTAATTTATAAGCCTACCATATGAAAGTCTTTCTTTCTCTTCACACTCAGAAATAGAATCGGTCTTACACAGGCTATTAAAACAGCCATTGTGTACCCATTAGTGATCAACTTTAATACTTGCAATTGTCAATAATTCTAATTGCCTTTGTGACCAAGAGGCTATTATCCTTCTTCTGTGTGAAAACTTCAAAAACCTCTAAGAGGTTTTTAAAATTTTTAACAAGAGTTATAGCTGTAGAAAACTGTCTGGTTCCTTTCTTGTGCTATTAATTGTTAGCTACTAATTGCTTTCGTATTTTCTTTCATTTTTAAAATTTCTTTTTATATGTATTACATTGTATGCTGATCTTGTATTATATGTGGTCTTAGAATGTAAAGAACTTTTGACTGCTTTGTGTAGAAATGTTTCTATTTGTGATTTATAATGCCTTTGATAAAGAAACTTGTTCAAAATGCATCAAATTATGCAGGAAATAAAAAAAATATGTTTTCATTTTGTGTAGAGTGTGTGTGTGGAGGGGGGAGGGAAGTGTTGGATCTAATCTGCATCCTGTTGTAAAGAATACTAAACAACTTTAGAGTAATTTTCTTCAACAGATGATATAACTACTTGCTATTTTCTTATGTTAGAATAGCTCACTGATTATGTATGAGAACTGAACTTAATGTAATATGGTTCATTTTGGTTCATTGATCCATCTTTATTGACATTTAATGTAATTTTAAGCAAACTTTCTAAGGATACTGTCTACAAAAGGTTGCCATGGGTCGTGTTTGCTGTTCATAAATTTTAATCAATTTATTTGAAATGATGGTTCTAGAAGTACAAATTGCTCAGACTAGACTACTTACCTGCCGTACTGGTTACACTTTAGTGTATTGTCGAGTTCAACCTATATAACTAATTTTATTTTCAGCTGTATTCTCAATCTTATACATCTAGAAAGAAGGGATTGTTTTACAATTTATCAAATTCCAGTTTTGCATTGATTTCATGCAATAGGATATGGGTGGAAGCATACATATTTACAGCTTTTGTTGGACTGCAGATTCCATCATCCTATCTGGAAGTGATAGGTTTTAAAACAATGACAGGTTGAAGGCCACATAAATCCCATCCTCCGAAAAGGTACCACTTTTACAGGGGCTTTGAAGCAACAGATACTGAGTGACTAGAAAGTATTGACAATCAAGTAATATATACTATTGAGAGTAGATATCAATTACTGAAAGCTAGCAAGGGAAATAATTCATTGCAAAAGCCATCAGGCTTGGTGTCTTGACTTGGCTTGGTGGGTGTGGCTTGGTGGCCGTGGCAGGGGAAGGTTACTGCAAAGTCTCTATTCCCTCCCAATCAGCTGGGACTTGGGAGGCAGAGAATAGATGGAGGCAGGGCCAGTCAAAGGTGGTATTTACTGGTTCTCTGAACTACTTAAAATTTCCACTACTGGTTCTCCAGAACTGATCAGAACCTGCTGAATACCACCTCTGGGTCCAACTTATTAGAACAAATACAGCCAAAAATCTTCTGTAAATCTGACATTTTTAGAAGCTGGGGGGGGGGGTATTAAAAAAAGATGCTGCTTTTTTGTGGCAAGAATAATGCTGTGGAACAGGTGGATATTGTGTTGGTCTGCTCCTTACTACCTTTTTGGAAATGTGTGAAGAAGGAATTCTTTTCAGAAGGCTTGCAATGATTTTGCAATGACATCTTCTTTTAAACCTATTAGATCAGCCAGAGAGGATTTATCCTTTCCTCTGTATTTATGGGACGCCACTTTCTTTTTCCTTTTTATAGTTTTATTTTTGCTTTTGTGACGATGTGGGTTTTAAGCATTATGATTTATTTTTTTGGCTTTTGTTTATTTTATATCTGACGGTGCATTTTTTCAATTGTTCTATTTCTATTCTATGAGAACTCTGCTGAGAAGTAATTTTGATTTCAGTAGCGTAGGAGTATGTGTGTATAACATAGATACACACAGAGAGACACCCAGACTCACATATACATCATGCCAAATAATGGGGAATTATTCTGATTGCTTTCCAAAAATACTGTCATAAGATCCCACCCCCCACTAAATTTTTGCCCTCAGGGTGATTCAGCACAAAAAATACAAAACTATTAGGGGAAAATAAAACCAGCTCACAGTAAGGATATGGCTGATCCACTTCTTGGAATAGTCATTATTGTTCAAAATGAAATGGGGGATATTTGAAGGGCTTTGATGCCAGCATAAACTGGTAAGCCCTCAATTAGGAATTCTGCCAAAAGTCATTATTTGCCAATTTTACATTGACCTTATTTGATAGCCATGGGATATAATGAACTGGATTTATTTATAGCAAGTGCACACAATTTAAATTCACTCTATTGTATAACATTTTTTGAAATTTTATTTACATAAGAACGGGCAGTGCATTATTAACCATGTAGAAATAATGTTACTAAAATTTTAACTGAGTTATTTTTAAACTCATCTGCTAATTTTATTTTTTCCTTTGTACCCCTAGGTCAAATAGTTTTACAGACACCTCTCTGTACCAATCCTCTTTCAGTACTTAGAGTTTGCCCTGCACCCCATTTCAATTCCTTATTTTTTCTTGGGTGTAACAACTAATTTAACATTGTTTCTGAAGCAAACAATCTTACATTATAAACTGCATTCATATAACATTCATGTAAATTTACATAATGCAATTATGATGCAGATGGTAAAAGAAAAGACCTCAGTCAATGGGGTATTTCTTTCTCTACCGAGTCTGTATAGAAATAAGCACTCCAGCCAATCTGGCTAAGTCCACTTGATGTGTAAAATAAATAATTAAGAAACACCTACAAAACATAGCACAAGCTGAATTTTCAGTGAGGTTCTCCACTAAAAAAAAAAATGGTTGTTGTCTCATCTAGTAACATAATCTCTAGCCATATGGATAAACCTTTATTTTCTTTAGTTTCTCTGTCCTTCTTCTATCCATCTATCAATTGATCATCATCTTTTCTAAGAGCTTGGTCGGACAAGATAAGAGAGAAAGAGTCCTAGAACAGGATAAGATCTATCAGGATAACATTTACAGAAGGCAAATGTTCTTCCCAAGTGGCTTTTTTTATTATAAAATGTGTGTGGGGTGGGTGGGTGGGGGGTGCACAGAGGTGGTATTCATCCATGGTATTCACACACACGCACACACACACACACACACAAACCGGTAGTGATGGTGGCGGGAGGCTCCGTCCACCATCACAGACGCTCTGCAGAAGTACCATGCGAATGTTCCCGGTTCTGAACCGGTAGTGAAGATTGGAGCATTTCATCTCTTTCTCTCTCTCTCTCTCTCTCCCTCCCTCTCTCTCTCTCTCTCTCTCTCTCTTCATTTTTCTTCCTTTTTATTACTGCAAGTCACCTTAGAGTAGCCCATGGCAAGATAGGTGGCAAAATAATTTAACAAAGATGCTGAGCTTGTCAATCAGAAAGGTCGGCAGTTTGGCGGTTTGAATCCCTAGCGCTGCGTAACAGAGAGAGCTCCTGTTACTTGTCCCAGCTTCTGCCAACCTAGCAGTCCTTAGAGTCAGGAACAACTAGCACATATGTGTGAGGGGAACCTTTACCTTTACCTTATTGAGCCTTATAGTTTGCAGTTGTGGTTTTTCTTTGTATTGACAGCATTTCTAGCATTTGTTAAAAATAAAAATTGTGCTGTTCCAGGCTTCTAATTCAAGTATCATTTTAGGAATAGCTTAATAGGGTTTTCATTTTTCCTAGTGATTCCTGCCAGGGAAGGATGGTTGGATATCACAAAACCATGGCAATAATTGTTCATGTCAAAGAACTGGATCATTCAAGTTGCTGAATTCAAGATAAGAGGAACAGTCTGGTATAGCAAAGTAGGCTTTTTTTTTCTCTTTCAGTTTCACTGCAAGTTAATGTTTGTGGCTGCCCCATCTCTATGGAATAATTTGTCCCCTGAGGTCCTGGTGACTTTTAGGAAACTAATTTTTGCATGATGTCTTTGGGGCTTAATTTTTTTCTGACTATTTTTAGGGTATTTTAATTAAGTTCATTTTTAATTCAGCTTCCCCAGTATGGTTCTTTTTGCTGTCCTTGGGATTTTGCATGTAAAGTGCCTGAAAACCTTTATGGATCTCTGCAGCATGAGGGTGGCGATTGGAGAAAAGTATAACACCCCCCCCCATCAATTCTGCTAGGGGTTTTTGCTCATTTGCCTTTTCCAACCCTCTGCTTTAAGTCCTTTAGACTCCCCTCTGAGTCTAAAGAATTAGATGGTTTATATCCATGATGGTGAACCTATGGCATGCATGCCCACAGTGGCACATGAAGCCATGTCGCCCGGCACTCACAGCCTTGCCTGTTTGTCTTCCAGGTTTCTGGCACACATGCGCATGTGGCGATCTGTTGTCTGTGCACGGCAGTGCCAAAAACCGGTCTGTGCATGTGCACCACCCAGCTGATTGTCAGGTATGCATGCACGCTAGAACCCAGAAGTTCACCTTTTCTGGAGCGCAGCCCCAACGAGCACATGTGTGCGCATGCGATGTTTCCGTGCAACTTTTTCGGCACTCAGTGCCAAAAAGGTTTACCATCACTGGCTTATATTTACAACAGTTAAGAAATTGATGAGTCTTTAAAACTAGGATATGTTAAGTATATTGTTATGGAAGTATAAATACTATCAACATAGATTGGAGTTTGCTCAGAAGCGGAAATACACCAATGAGAGGAAGAGTGGGAAACAGAAGGGATATGGGAAGAGAGGAATAGGAGAGAGGGTAAGGGGGGAAGATGAGGAGGATGAGGATAAGGAGGAATGGAATGTAGAGAGAGGAGAAGGAGAAGGGAAGGGGAAGTAGAGTAGGAAAGGATGATGGAGGGAAGATAGGAAGTAGGAGAGAGGTAGAAGAAAGAGGTGCATGGAGAGCAGAAGAGCTAATAATGGGTTTTTATTTTTGGGGGCGTTGATGACAAGAGGAACTGATGTAATCATTATTTATTATTTTATGATACTGGCTATGTATAGTATACATGTGATTGTATGTTATGAAAATGGAAATAAAAATATGTTTAAAAAAAAGAAGAAATTGATGAGTCAGAAGAAGCAAGATTGAATTGAGGGATTTGTTTTCTTGATCAGGTGTATTAGCAGAGTACTCTAAAAACCTGCCAAACATTTTAGATGGCCTCACAATGATGGGAGAGGTCAATGCTTAGTTGCTCTCTCTGGCGATAGTAATCCAGTAGGGACCTTACATGATCAAGAATGGAGCCGAGTACTTTCAGGCTCATAGGCTTTAAGCAATCAATCCTCATGACTTAGTGTTGCCATTTTTCTTGATTTAATGAATTCTGTAAATATTTGACAAGGATGCATGTCATATAGAGCCAGGTTAATCTAGTGGTTAAGGGACCAGGCTAGATAGTGGGAGACTGTGATTTCTAGTTCCATGTGAGTTGGGACACTGTGGGCCAGTCACACTCTCTCAACTCAACCCACCTTACAGGGTTGTTGTTGGTGAAAATAGGAGGGGGGGGGAAAGATCTGTTGGATAGGTTTGCAGTCTAGACTTGTTTATAAAAATAATAAAGGCGCAAAATAAGTAAGTAAGTAAGTAAGTAAAGTAGTGTGTTTGTTATAACAAAGGAGTTTGACAACTGATCTAAGCCTAAAGAAGTGTCTCTGAAGCATTGCTTGCCTTTTTAATTTTATTCATAATAATCACTAAACAAGATATTTTTTCTCTGCCCAGTTATGTGTTTCTTCTCATTTCCCCTCATCTTTAATTTTGTTCTTCTCTTTCTGACCCTATGCAAATGTATATTTTTCTTGCCCTATCACCAGTGTGCCACATTGCCAGAAAAATGTCAAAATGACCTTCATATAAATTAGTATGTGGTGATGCTTCATTTAAATCAGGGGTGTCCAATCATGACAACTTTAAGGAATTCGTAGAATTGAAGTCCATAAGTCTTAAAGTTGCCAAGGTTGGACATCCCTGATTTAAGTGAAAGCATGAGGTGATTTACCATCATAAAGCAACTCATGGGTCTACAAACAACTTTGGACCAGTGCTGTGGAGAAGGCTCCTTTCCTGAAATGCTTCCTGCAGTACTGTCAAGTCCTTTGGTGTGAGCCTTAGAATTGCCTGCAATGGCTGCAGCAGGAAGTCAGATTGAAGTGCCCTCAGGGCATACTGAAGGGATTTTCTGCCCCTGGAGATGAGATGGGTCCCCAGTCTTCTGGGCTCTAAAAAGAAATATCAAGATCTGGCTGGCATGGGGATCTAAGAGTGAAGTTGGTTGGTGGCTTGAGGGAACTGCTTCAACCTTTGAAACATCTGTAATCCTTAATTCTCTTTTAAACTCCATTTTTATTATTGTTTTTCTGTGCCTGTTTTTTCAGTTTCTATTTGCAAGCTGCCCAGAGTCATTTAGGTGAGATTATATATATATATATATTCGTAGATTTTCACGGGTGTAGATATGCTGGTCTTGTTGTATTCGGGTCTTTTCCCATGTAAGATTGAGATTGTTTTGGCAACATTTCGGCGAGGTCTCAGTCGCCATCTTCAGGCTCTCTCTCTGTGTGTGTGTGTGTGTGTGTGTATTTATACATACACATACATATACATACATCCATCCATACATACATGGATTATTTTAGATTTATTTTTATTATCCAGGGAGGTCTTATTTTCAGGGAAACTGTGTGTGTGTGTGTGTGTGTGTGTGTGTATGTATATGTGTGTGTATATATATGTCTGTGTATTTGTGTGTGTGTGTGTGTATATATGTCTGTGTATTTATGTGTGTGTGTGTGTGTGTATCTCATAGGTAGGTAGGTAGGTAGGTAGGTAGGTAGGTAGGTAGGTAGGTAGGTAGGTAGGTAGGTAGATAGATAGATAGATAGATAGATAGATAGATAGATAGATAGATAGATAGATAGATAAGATTCTGTTACTTCATGAAGTTTGAAGGTACATTTGGTTTTAAAGTTAATCGAATGAAGCTCCTTTGTAGTTTGTATAGTCCTAGCAATTTATAATTTCATTGTCTAAATAAAGAAGGGAAAAGGAAATCTTTAAAAAAAATTAAAACTGATTTCTTTTGGATAAGTTTTCCTGCATAGATTCTTCTGGACATGCCTGTCATTGCCAGAATAAACCTTGGAAGGACATGCAGTATTTCTCTATATTTACTTGGGAGCGCCTTGGATTTTAGCTCATGCAGGGCTGCCATAAATTGGTCTTGACAATGTACATACGTAACTAAACTTCCAAAGGATCTTATGTCAGAGAAGGAGTACGATCAACCTATTAATCCTAGCTATGCTTCTTCATGATCACCTACTATTGTTGATTCTCCCCAAAAAAGAGTCTTTCCCCATCCTCCCTTTTTTTCTATTTCTGGAATAGAAACACTGAGACATTACAAACATACAGAGGAAACGTGCTAAGAACACGCATGATCCAAAATTTGATTTGATTTCCTCCCCTTTCTTCATTTTAGTCTAGGGACATCCATTGCTTTGTTGGTATGGTTGTTCAATTGTCTGGGTGAATCACTGTGGGGAAAATGGCCCTTGGTGGGATTCATTTTTTTTCCTACTGGTTCTGTGGGCATGGCTTGGTGGGGGTGTGTGTCATGTGACTGGGTGGATGTGGCCAACTCGACATAACCCATGCCCACACCCAGTCACATGAACCCCCCCCCCAAGCCATTCCCACAGAACCCAGTAGAAAAAAAAAAATTTCTACCTATTTTCTGACCAGGCCTGGCCTAATCTGTCAAAGGCCTCCTCCTGCATGCTGCCTGCTCTCCTTTTGCCATTCCCACTTCTGCTCCTTCAGAGGCCCCAGCCCTAGCCCTGCTTACTCCTCCATGACCATCTTTTTCTTTGGGCTTACCTTCCTCCCACGGCGGCTGGTTTGGACTCCAGAAGGCAAGGTCTCTTTTTCGGTGTGACTGCGAGAATCCACCCAACCACCACCACTTTCTTTAGGTGTACCTTCTTCCTGCGGCAGCTGGTCTGCCGCCTTATTACCAGCCACTTCCTGGAAGCAGCGGTTGTCTGGAGGCCACCGAAAACTACCGGAGATCTTGAACGCGCCAAAAAAGCTGCTGCCATCACTCCCATTCCTCATGCCAGCAGCGCATGTGCATTGCCTGCTCTGACGCTCTGCTCAGACTTGCCTGGGCAAGTCCCTCCAGTGCAGCAGGAAATGGGATGTACATGCGCAACCAGCATGAAGAACAGCGTGACAATGGCAATGGCTTTTTCAGCGTGTTTGAGACCTCCGGTAGTTTTTAGCAGCCTCCAGCCAGCTGCTGCTGCCAGGAAATGGCTGGCAAAGAGGTGGCAGCCTTTGCTGGGAGGATTCTTGCAGTCATACTGAAAAAGAGAGCTTGCCTTCTGAAGGAAGGAAGGAATGTCAAGATTTTTTATGAATTTCTAATATGTCTCTCTTATTTTTCAGTGCACATTTCACCTATGACCAGGAATAATAGACAGGGCAGGACTGATAACTGACTGCAACTTTCTGCACAAGCACTAGATGGCAGAAAGTCGATACTCTACTTCGTCTACAGCAGTGGTTCTCAACCTTCCCAATGCCGCGACCCTTTAATACAGTTCCTCATGTTGTTGTGACACCCAACCATAAAATTATGTTCGTTGCTACTTCATAACGGTAATTTTGCTACTGTTATGAATCGTAATGTAAATATATGATATGCAGGATGTATTTTCATTATTACAAATTGAACAAAATTAAAGTATAATGATTAATCACAAAAACAATATGTAATTATATATTGTGAAATGGTTTGCTAATGAAAATAATATATATATAATATAATATAATATAATATAATATAATATATAATGTAATGTAATGTAATGTAATAATATCCTATCCTATCCTATCATAATATAAACTCTAACCTTGTTACAAAAAGTCCATGAAACATTTCAGTTGGTAACAAAATAAAAATAAAACAGAAGAAAGACAGTAAAAAAAAATGGGTCAAAGAGAAATACAGTACTAGGTTGGATATCCCCTCCTCTTTTTCATCTTGTCCTACTGGTTCCTTATGGTTTATCAATTGTTGTTTGTAACTAATGATTGTAACTATTATTATGACCTATGACCTATTACTTGCTGTTTATATGTACACTGTGAGTTGGTGCACTAGAGACACATTCCTTGTGTATCTTATCACACTTCACCAATAAACATTTCTATTTCTATTTCATTCTATTCCTATTCCTATTCCTATTCCTATTTCATTCTATTCTATTCTATTCCTATTTCATTCCTATTCCCATTCCCATTCCATTCCATTTTCCTATTTCATTCCATTCTATTCTAAGCATGAAAGCTTGAAACTTAAAACTAAAAAGATGCAGTGCTTTATTTTTTTCAAAGCGGCTGCTGAAGATGTTTTGTGACGGCTACCTTTTTTCCCTTCGGCCCCTAAACTCATGGAATCCTCTCGCTCCCAAGTTTTCCAAACACTCATTCATTCATAGATATTGCGGGAAGGAAACAAAGGCTCCTTGTGAATGGACGGAAGTTTTTACAGAAAAGGAAAAACCCGAACGTCTGGAGCCAGCTGCTGCAAAACGCCCATGTGAACTTCTGAGTCTCTGAGGAGGAGGCGGTTGCGGACTGAATGGACATCATCACCATCCTTTCCACCTCGGTTCTCAGCTCCTTCCCAGTGTCCCCTTCCCTCCCCTCATCGCTGGGAGATCGAGCCCAGCCAGGCCATCTCTCAGAGCACTGCCTCGCCGTGCTTGGGTACTTCATTCTCCCCCTTCCCCTCATCAAGCGCACCCATCCGATCTGCCCGCTGGTGCCTCTCGTGTCACAATAGGCTGGGGGCTGGCTGTCCTTGCGCCGCACTCCTGTCAGGTAGCCCCTCCCTTTTTCAAGGCAGCACCCCGCCACCACTCCCCTGACACTGGCACGCAGGTGTCTTGGTTCCTAAGATCATTGAAAATATGTGTTTTCCGATGGTCTTAGGTGACCCCTGTGAAAGGGTAGTTTGACCCCCAAAGGGGTCACGACCCACAAGTTGAGAACCGCTGCTCTAAAGTATCTGTTTAATATCTCTATTTCTTTCTTTGTACTTGTTGAAATTTACTCACTAGTTTTATTTCTTTTATTTACTTTTTTTCAAAATTTGTATTGTTATTATTCTATTTAAAATTTAATGTGATGTGATATAAAAATAAATAAAAACAAAACAATAGCAACAAAAAGGGCTAAAATTGCAGGTTATATAAAATATCTCCTCAAAAGTCACAATAGTTATTCATTTGACTATTTTAAATATTTTAGTATTATCATAATATTGTAAGGAGTTTTCACCTACATTTATAGCTAGGTACATAAATAAAGCTTTAACCTACTTTTTAATATGTAAAATATTATAATTAGTGAAAAAAGAAAAGCAGTGAAGTAATTTTTAAAAGAACTTTGTTTAATGATCCTTCAAACAAAATTGAACGTGCTTATGGTGACTTCAACTGCCAGTGTACTAATTTTCTATGAATCACTAATCCACAAGCTGTGAACCTTGTTTGTGGTCACCTTCAAAAAATGGTCATATTAAATCCCATCACTAACAATTTACCAGAGGATAAATACACAAAGTTACATTTTTCCTCTCCCTTCTATGTATTCTGAATCTTTGCTATTTGAAACCACGGAGGATATAACTAGGATTTAAGTAGGATGAATATTCTAAACACTGCCCAGAGTTGTGTTTTTGAGATAGGTGATTATATAAATTGGAATAAAAATGAATAAATAATGTCTAAAGAACCAAGATGCTCAGAAATATTTCTATAAACAAGAACTGGTGTTTGAGTCCTACACATAGCATTTTAAAATGTAAGTATCTCTTCTATTAATATTATTTAATTAAAATACCTATTTAGAGCAAAGTAGGGATGACATGGCTTCAGAAATTCTTTCCAACCTTTGAGCCGGAGTGGCCATAGGAAGTTTCTCATTTTCTTAGGCATGGTGAAGTCTCATAGTATATCTCTGTGCACTTCTGTATCTCCTTGCATTGTGCCTATATTTGTGTTTGCATACATGTGTGCACTGGACAGGTTACAATCTTTGGACAGGAAGCCCAGGGAGAAAGGATGAAGGGGACTGAATTTGGAGCAGTCAGTAAGATTTTCACCTGTTGCCCATCTTCCCTCAATATCAGATTCAGCCACAATGTTGTATTCACCCCTGAACAAACAATGTAGTCCACATATTAAGCAGTGTCTTAACTGCATCTCTGAAGAATCTGATGACTTCAATACTCACTAGATGGCAACCTTGATCTACAGAACTATAACTGAGATATATCCAAGCAATCTTTAAAGCCGGAATAATTAAATATGATTCTCTAAGAGGGATCTTAAAATTAGTTGTGGGCAAATAAGATAAAAGAGGACATAGCCATAAGAAGTCCCCAGGCAAATAATTTTGTATATGGGGAAGAGGTTTAGGATAAAAGTAAAAGAGAGAGAGAGAGAGAGGGAGGGAAGGAGGGAGGGAGAGATATTTTGGAGCTCAGTGATACTTTGCAAACTCCAAAGTTGGGACAGATTGTCCCTTGGGAAAGTTCTGTAAAGGACCATGAATCAGAGAACGCCCAGCTTGGTACATTGACATCAGAACAGATTTCCAGAAGATTCTCTGTTTCGTGTTCAACAAATGCAAAAAGTGAAAACTCTGACTCCTTCATATCTCTCTCCTATGGGAATCCAGCTCTGTTTCTGTGAACAGCCACAGGAGCTCTAATATTGTCATTTTAGGAAGCTAGCAAAATGCTCAGGCTTTCTTGTCAGTGTATGACCCCAACCAGAGCAAACAGACCCACGGGAAAAATGAAAATAGCCTAAGTGATATTCAGTGCATTAAAGATTTTTTTTAAATCATTCAGGAGTTTGAAAAGCAACTTAGGTTCGGTAAAAATATAGGTACAACTAAACTATGTTTCCGCCCGGCCTCTCTTTTAAAAGGATACCTGCGAAACACCGAAGGATAACAAAGCAAGGCACAGGGCCCTTGGTGGCTCTGCATTTTGGCAACCCTGCAGCCCATTCTTCGCTTGGCGGGTTTGCTTAAAAAGCAGTAATTTGCATTGTGAGCTGAGCATTCAAGGCTGCACCGCAGCATTAAAGCATAAGGAAGCTTTGTTTCGATCTGTAAGGATCTGAGTGCTGTGATCCCAATCTGGAAAATGTGGTTAGAACCTATTCAGCCCTTGATGGTCTCTTTCTCATGGGATAGCCTTCAAGCTAACAGGGTTGCCATTGTGTGCCCACTCTTCCCTTAATTACTAAGTCATTCTCTGTTTATCGCTAGTGGGACCAGAAACAACAAAAAAATTAATATAACTATACCATTTTAAGATGCTTGCCTTTCTTTCATGCTCTGTTTAGAACCACAGTTTCTCTGCAGGGCTTTCTACCATTTTTACTATTTTTTTTAATGTTGGTCCCATTGTGAAGTTTTAACAAACCGCTGGGCAAAGAGGAATTCAATACATGAAAAGCATTCTCAGTAACTCTGTCTCCATGCTGGAATCATCTTTCCTATTTAATTTTTTCCCCATTCTAAGCCACTGTGAAAACATAAGATTGAAAAATAGTGCAATTCTTGGCTCCCTCTAGTTTCTTATGAAAACAGCAATGATGTTAAAAGATCAATTATCTTTCTCGAGACATTTTGATTCTAACTCTTAATCCTGGTATGTTGTTAAGCAATGGGATACAAGTAGTCCTTGACTTATGACTGTAAGTCATTGCAGTCAAAGGGCGAGGTGTCACATTCAACGTTATGACTGTTTTTATGACAACCTTTACACAAACACCATGGTCATTAAGCAAATCCATTTTCCCCAATGGGTGTTGTTTAAAATCAGAAACGTTATTAGGACCAACCAAAAATCTTTAGTGCAATATTTTGAGATGTTCAGAATTCTTCATGAGGTTGGTTGTTACCAGTGGTGGCTTGCAGGCGGTACACCCCAGTACGGGCATACCTGAGCCAGCCCTGAGCACTGGATACTGTTCCTGTACAGTGCTCCAGAGGGCCCATTTGTCTGTCTGAGCTCCTTGCCTGTGTTTAAAGGCTTCTGCGCTTCCGCGCACGTGCATACAGCGCCTGTGTGATGCTCTGTGGAGCAGCTGGAGCATTGCGGAACATTGCGGAGGTGCTGAGAGGCAAGCACGCGCTGCATGCATGCACATGGGTTGCACACATTTATGAGGATGCCGCCTGGTTTTTACACAAAGGAGAAATATTTACTGACTTAATTCAGATATCATTTCTTGGACTCAGTTACTTAGGTAAAACTTAACCTTTGCTATAGACCTCAGCTATTTAATTCTATAAGCAAAGAGGCATGGTTTATTTAGTAAACCATGTTAATCAAACTTTAGCTCAGTATATGTCTACCCTTCAGAATCTGATTTAGGCTTATGTCTACAACCTGAAGTCATTGTTTTTTAAAATATCAAACCCCTTGCTTTATGTAACAAAGTGATCCTTCAATCTTATACAGTAACCAAGAAACAGTGCTTCTCAAAAAAAACAAAAACCCCACCCTATAGATAAGGTAGTACCTCTAAAGCAGCGTCTATGTGTCTATCTGTTTATTGCATAGAAGCCCCAGGATGTTGGGGTATATGGAAAAAACAACATTCCATTAAGAAAAACACTGTTGATAGAGATAGAATCTGTCTCCGTTCCAGCAATTCTTACGGATGACTGTACAATCTCTTATTCATCAGTTCAATTTATACATTTCACCAACTAAGTGTTTTTCAAGCTTGGCCACCTTAAGGTGCATGACTTAAATTCCCAGAATTCTGGGAGTTGAAGTCCACACATCTTAAAATTTGAAAAACACTGTATTAACCCATGATATGATGAGAAATACAAGAAAATTGGTTGAATTCACACACACTATATTTATGTATATATTTATAAGATTAACTATGGTCACACACACACCCCAATGAAAAAAAAATGCTTCTAAATCATGAAGACTGGATTATCACATCACTGCTAAGCTTGATCTACCATATCTGGGCTGCAAAGTTCCAGATGACCATTAGAAGAGCTGCTTTGGGATGCTGGGGATGCTCTGTCACTTTTGACTCGTGTGTTTCAAGAGATGGAAGCAAGGGAAATGTTAGCTTAAGGATTTTAGTAGCACTTCCAGATCCAGGTGACAAAAAAAATCCAGATGATTCCAACATGGTGGCAAAGACTAAAAGAGTTAACCATCCTTTTGATGCCAGCTAGCGGTCATCTTGATTTTTGCAGCCCAGTTATGATATCCACATGTGAAGCTAAGAAGAAATAAATTATATTTTGGCTTAGTTTGGTAGGTGTAGTCTGTGTAGTGTAATCAGCCAAGACCCAGCAGATTTGAGAAGACAGCCCCAAAAGAGCTATTGCTTTGTTGTAATTAGTCTGTGGTTTTAGGAAAGCTCTGGAGCTCAAGGCTATGCAAAGCTTCAAAGGGGTGCTTCACTCTGACAAAGATGCAGTTGAATTCCCATGGAAGCAGCCTCACAAAATGAAGTGGGGACCTGCTTTGATGTAGCAAACTGAATCAGATGGTTCCAAAGTGGTTACAGACTCCATGGCTTCTCTGCTGCTTTGGAGACTTTTTGCAGACAAAATGCAATTTTGCTTTTTCACTTCCATATATGGAGAAGACTGGGGGCGGATGGTGTGTGTGTGTGTGTGTGTGTGTGTGTGTGTGTGTGTGTCCGTATGTGTGTGAAATATTTTCCCTGACATTCAGTAAGTGACTGGCCAATGAGTTTATCGCCTCATTAAATTCTCTGCCTATCAGAGCTCTCTTGGGGTGGTATGGGTGGCAGTGCTTCAGGCTTCCTTCATTTTCTTAGTACTCAATGCTCATTAATGTGGCCTGCTAGAAGGCTTAACTCTGCTCTCTCCTGTGCAAACAGAATTAAAATACACATTTGTGATGATCCTGGCAGCCAATTTAGAGCTCTCTTCGTTTCTTAGCATTTTGAATATGGTTTCACAGCTGACCAGTCCAGCAGCCCTTTGGAGCCGTATCTTACTTTTAAATTCTGCATGATCCGTGCTGGTGTAAGTTTCTCAATTATGAGTGAATGGATTAACATTTATTTATATATTCTTTCCCACTTCTAAAGCTGCCCAGCTTTTTTCAGTGACTAAGGGCAAATACCAATTTAAAAATCAAGAAAAAGACAGGATTCATAAGGGCTAGCCAAAATGCTCACTGCTTTTAGGAATAAGATGACAGCAAGCTTACCAATGCCAACCTGTTCACGGCCTGCATATCTCTATGGCTTTTTACCACAATGGCCCAGCCTACTTGTTATAATGAACTGATTGAGTGGCAATCAAGCTCTAAAAGTTTATCAATGGGCTTGTCCTGCCTGGTGTCCCATTCTGAGAGGTTTCTTTTCAAGAGCAGCCATGTTTGCCATCCAGCTATCCCAACACACCTGGTATTTCAGAAATTGTATTGATTAGAAGGGCAAGTCAATGGGATTGCTTCACTACAATGTGAATCTCGGGATCTCAGAAAATGAAGGGCCTGCAGTTTAAATGGTTTTTGAAAAATAATACATTTCATTTGGATATAGGATACTTTCACCATTAATTCAACCTATCTCTTACAGGCCCTTTTAGGAAACAATTTGCTGTGCTGTCCTTTTCTCATCCCTGTTAATCTCTGCCCTAAAAGAGCCATCAGGGAAATATTTCAAACATTTAATGAAGTCCTTGACTGCATGTGGCTGAAACGTGGCAGGGTCAATTCCTTCTAAAAAGTCTATCATTTTATTCTGCCAAAGAAAAGAAGTAACAAAAGCAGCTGCAGGCATTTTTGATGCTTGCCCATGACTGAATATGTACAAATCTGTTTTGAATTGAATTTTGAAGTAGCTTGGATCAGGCTGGTTTGCCCTCAACTTGCAGATGTACATCTCCAAATCCAACCAAGACTAATTGCCCAGAAGTAGTCTATTTTTATTCCTCTTCATAAATATATTTAAATGCTAGCAGAACAGATATTTATGGCTATATTTTTCTAGCGAGAAAGTCAACTTTGGCCTGAGAAGAAGAGTTTTTAGAACGCACATTCCTCTGAATGGCATATAAGATGAATAAATTATGGTTATAACAAACACAACAATCATTGGTTGAAAACTAATTATGTCTTTTAACATAGCTGTGAATAGAAAATATTGGTCATCATAAAGACATCACCTTCCTCCCTATACAAGACACCTAACAATGAGGTTACACTACCAATTATCAGAGTCACAACTGAAGAAATTATGCCTAGCACTTGAAATAAAATTCTCCAACGAATTAACAGGGACAGTGTGAAGTCATCTATGCCAAATGCTGATGTAAATCTTGAGTCTTCAATGCAAGATCACAAAGTTCTGCATTCTAATTAATTTTCATGCCAGTCCTATTAATGATCCACTTGCAGAGCGATTTGTTGACAAGAATGTGTATAGTTGTCAAAAAGATCATTAAACCCTCATGATAATGAGCTCTTTTGATACAAGCTCTCTATTTAGTAATTATCATTTGATTGATTTATCACTGACTGTGGCGTTCAGCTTCATAAACAGATCATGAATTGCTCCATTTAAGTAATGTAAACATTTTAGAATTCCGTAAACTGACTCTACAACAAACCTAGTCAGACAGGATCAACCCGTTTCAAATACAACCTCTCAGCTTGAGGGATAGACCCACAACCATTGCGAAAATTACATTGAACACCAAAGACAAGATTATCTTACCTATTTCTGCCATGGTTATCCCTGGAGCTAATTGTCCGTTGTTGCAAAAGCTATAGGTAAACAAGTTTGGTACAGAAGTGAGGTCATAAATAGGTTCTTGCTTGATCTGTTTGATTCCGGTCATGTCTAAGCCAGACTGATCTGGGGAGGGCTGAGCAGAATCCACACTGTAATAACCCTCGGACTTCGGCAGGTCAATAATGTGCCCATTTGAATAAGTGCCATCCGTTTCATTGTTCAGGTTGCTTAAGCCATTGCTGATGCTACTGCTGTAGACTCGGGCCAAGGCTTCAGCCTCGCCGCTCTGTTGCTGGCGCTGCTCCTGCAGCCGCTGCTGATGTTTCTGTACCTCAGCATAGAGACTGTCCCTCTGCTTTTTGGACATTCTTCCAAACTTTACAGCTGAAACAAGAACAATTTCAAAAATACATTGGTGTTCTTATTTTTAGAATATCACTTTGACTTGTATGCCAGGTGCAGGGTAGTAAGTGTTTCAAACTGATTAGAGATTATTAATCTTTAAAGACTGTGTCAATTTGTAGTTTAATAATGGCTATTGGATAAAGTACAATTGAATGGATTTAGGCCATATATAAGGCAGTGAAGGAGTTTAAGAAACCACATTTGTTGAGAGAATTTTTATATGAATAGAAGATGTCCATCACTAGAAACCAGGCTGCTTGCCTGCCTGCCTGCCTGCCTGCCTGCCTGCCTGCCTGCCTGCCTGCCTGCCTGCCTGCCTGCCTGCCTGCCTGCCTTCATTCATTCATTCATTCATTCATTCATTCATTCATTCATTCATTCAGTATAAACACCGTGGTACCTGGGAGATTACTTTCAGTATGCAATTTTCTTTAAAATCATTGCATATAAATCTCTTATTTTGTCCCAATTAGACCAAAAGAGGAATATAGTCCTATATATTTGATTCTTACTGTGCAGTGGTTGAAATAACCTGTACAGGAACTCAAAGAGAATTAATATTGAACAACTGTGAACGTATATATTTTTAATGGAAGAGAAAATTTGTTCATATAATTGTTCAAGGAATTCAGTTTTGTTTCTGCCTGTTTAACTTCATGGTGAGAAAAGCTTTACTTTTATATACTTATTAAAGTACAGAATCAAAATGTTTCTGCACCATTCCCTTGGAAATCTCAGCAACTTTACCTTAAGACCAGTAATCATGAGATTAATCTACTAGAAAGCAATGGACTAAAGTAATGATTCCAGATGCAACAAGAAATGTTTAGCTTTAACTTCATTCCATTTTGTTAGTTAAATTAATGGTCTATCCATTACAGTGAATTGAAGTTTTACTGCATACACCATTTATGTCAATTACATAATTACAGATATAATATAAATGTATGCAAATTAGGTAATTTGGATTTAATGGAAATTTGTATTTAAAAGATCCATATTAATTGTTGTCATAGATTCACATATCAGGATTATCAGGATTGTTTTATAGTTGATTTCTTCTTCAAAGTTCGGTAAATTTTAATCAAAATATTCTGCCCTGACTGATTCTTCTGGAAATCCATTTTGTAGATGAAATATACATTCATTAAAAAAAGATTTAGTAAAACAATGATGATATTTTTTCCCAAATAAATCAGCCTGTTGATGGTTTTGCAATGTTTAGGATAACAATTAAAGTTGGTCACTATAAAGAGAGATTATTTTAATTTTTAATTGATTGGCTTCCACTAACACAGTGGAAGAAAATGATGTGATATATACCTTTCTGCAAATTTAGAATTGTAATAATTCCAAATTATTTAAAAACTCAGTTTTTTGAGTTAAATGTTTTTTTTAATTGAACTTGAGATTTCTGGAGGAAACAAAGAATATTTTAAATATTTTATTTTAAAACACACCCCAAGATAGAGTCTGACAGAGACAGTTAGACCATAGGATATTGTCACCCAAAGGATATTGTCACCCAAACCCAAACCTGTTGTCCTTTTGCGCCCTATGTCTACTCTTTTGCTGGTTGTCTTTTGCTGATAAGGGAGCTGTAGGGCCTAGTCTCCCAGGATACTCACTCCAATTGCTCACCCTAGCCTAAGTTCCTCTGAAACCAAGAAAATATTCTTCCTAGAGTGCCAAGCAACCACCATCCTGCCGTGCATAATGAGCAGCCTCACAATTGCTTTTTCATCTCCCTGTGTTCACTGTGCCACAAACCAGGTCTCTCTAAAAACGTTCTCTTCAGATTTATATCCTGGGTGATTTATCAATTTTCTCCAAACCTTCAATCTGTGCACTAACAGGATTAGTACTTTTGGAAGATAACAAGCCCCCAACTCCCTATTATCACAATCTGTCAACGGGGCTGTTATCTTCATACACTTTTCGGGGAGGTGGGAGATAATGTTATACAGGTTACAGGGAAGGGAAATAACAGACTAAAGGAAACACTCTACAGGAATCATACTTCCTCTAAAGAAGCACAATTTGTGGATTACATCCCAGAAAAGTATTTGTCACATATAACCTTAAAGTAATAAAAGGGTTCGTTTCTTGTGACAAGAAAAGGGAGAAAACTGTCAGTCATAATGCAAAGCAATATCACCATCTTCATTAGCCATTTTTTTCAATAGGCCAGGACAGAGCTGGAGACAGCATCATGCAGGAATGCTTGCTGTTTTTGTTAGAATGATGAAAGCAGTATCAAACTTTGCAAGCTTTGCTGCCTTCCGACATGTGAGTGACATCACGACCCGCGTTCCAAAGGGTCAGAGCTCATGTTGTGTGCCACAACGTTGCTTTCATCATTCTGACCCCCTTTGTTGAGAGAGAGAGAGGGGGAGGGAGGAAGGGAGGGAGAGTGGGGGGACTGCTGTTGACCAGGGAAAATGTTGAAATTGCTGGACTGAAACTCCTATCAACCCAAACCTTTAGCTATTTTGACTGGGATTCATTTGATGTCCAATCCAAAAACATCTGGAGGCATCACCCCTGATCCACAATAGACACTATAGAAAACACCTGTATAAATAAATATTTCTTTCAAGCTTGAGATAATATTTGGCCACAAAAGTGACATGACACTGGATAGGTTCACGTCGTCTATGGAAATCATCCAGGTCACGGTTGTCCCAAAGGTGCATAGTTACATGTCCTTTCTCTGGGGAATGCTCAGGAAGTAACATGTTACTACTTGAAAAGGGACTATTTCTGATATTCTCTGGGATCTTTCATTTCATTGTCACTATTTGAGCCGCTGCCATTACGAGGGCTGGAATGTGGTAAGCGATTTGGTCTTCTTAATTAAAATAAAATAAATAAAATATGCAGGATAAATGCTTTTACACTTGCAAAAAAATGGAACAGAGCAAGGACGCATCACTAGCAGCTGCACTCAAGAACTTTCATATTTACATATTGGAACCCTTAAGAACACAATGGAGGAAACCTTTAACAACATAATTTCTATCGAAAAAAAATGCAGTTTCTTATATATTAACGTTATTCAGTCATATTTTTCCTAAAGGGTTATTGAAAATATTCAAGAAATTGCATTTATTTTCAAGGCAAAATATATTCACTGTAGTAGACGCCTTTCTCCCATGCATTGCATTCTAGTTCAGTGCCCTGTGTCCTTAAAAAAGGAAAGTCCCAAACAAGCTGGTAATTCCACCTAAGTTGTTTTTACAATGTGCATTTAACCACACTGATTTTCATATCATCTTTCTTCTTCCTCCATATTTGCAAAAGACGGACTCTGGTGAATAACAGTAAAATAAAATTATGGAAACAATTAATCAATGAAAAAGCAATGGTTAACCAGGAAGAGGCAACCACTATTTGCCTTGTGCACCCAGCTTCACAAAATAGTCCTCCTTTCATTCTAGTCCAAGGGAATAGGTAAAGGTAAAGGTTCCCCTCACACATATGTGCCCCACCTCTAGGGGGAGGTGCTCATCTCCATTTCAAAGCCGAAGAGCCAGCCCTGTCCGAAGATGTCTCCGTAGTCATGTGGCCGGCATGACTAAATGGCGAAGGTGCACAGAACGCTGTTACCTTCCCATCGAAGGTGGTTCCTATTTTTCTAGTTGCATTTTTACATGTTTTGGGAACTGCTAGGTTGGCATAACCTGGGACAAGTAATAGAAGCTCACTCTGTTACGCGGCACTAGGGATTCGAACTGCCGAACTGCCAACCTTTCTGATCGACAAGCTCTACATCTTAGCCATTGAATCACTGTGTCATAATAGCTGAGTCTTTAAGGCTTGTCTGAAAAAGATCAAGGTTAGGACTATACAAATCTCTGTGGGAATGCTGTTCCAAATGACAGATATTGTGATAGAGAAAGCACACTTTCGTGATTCCATCAGATGACATTGTTTAATGGATGGACCTGCAGCATGATGATTCTGTCTGAATAGACAGGATGGGAGACAGGCAGTCCTTCAAATAACTAAGTCCAATGCTGCACTAGACCAAGCAGTCACTTTGGTCTATGGTTAAGGCACTAAGTGGGACACTGGATTCTATTTCTGACAGGCATCAAACCAGCTGGGTGATCTTAGTCCAGCCCCCTTCTCAGTTCTAGGAAGAAGAAGACAATGGCAAAACACTTGCAAAAATCTTGCTAAGAAAACTGCATGGATTGACTCAAAGGTCAACACATACAGTACATGCTATGGAGCTTTATAAATAATAAGCAGAACCTTGAATTATGGCCATAATCTTATTAGCAACCAGGGCAGCTTGTAAAACAGAGGAGTTGCCTGGGCATATGGAGAGATGTCCATTACTGCTTGCACTACTGCACTGTGGAACGGCTGCACTTTTGAATGTTCTTCAAGGATGTCTCACATAAAGTTGCTTTTGCTTCCTTCCATAACGTCCAAAGTGCTTATGATACCAATCAGGGTTAAAGAGTTCTGAAAAATGCTTCTGATTGACAGCACTTTCAGCCTGTTGTTTCCTGTGCTGGGCAGAGAATGCAACCAATCCAGGCTTGTTTTCTCCTCTTTAAATTTGCCAGTTACTAAACATTCTGTATCCCAGTTAGTAATGTTATTTTACCCTTTGTTTCATAAAATCCAGAAGGAAATAAACAAATATCTTTATTTATTAATTAAATTTATATGCTGCCCATCTCACCAATACTATTTCCAAGCATTTGTCCCTGAAACATGCACAGACACTGCAAGTATTTGATCACATTGTCAATTGCAATGATTATGATTGGGGGCTGAAATTTTCTTTTTTGAGCATTTACTCAGTGCACTAGTATTTTGTTTCTAGTTGTGCTTCCTTACAGTATTTTTTAATTCTGAGTTTTATTTGATTTGGTGGCCTTATCCATCTCTCTCTCTCTCTCCCTCTCTCCCCCCCTCTCTCTCTACATACATACATACATACATACATACATACATACATACATACATACATACATATATATATATATATATATATATATATATATATATATATATATATGTTTAAGCTTCCCATCTCAGTCACATGTGGACTCTAGATAATAGTTAAAATAAATAATAATTGTTTAGGGAGTTTAAAAAAACTTTCATCATCATACATTGCTCTTGGGCCTGCTGTGAGCAATGTTTGTGTTTTGAAATTTTCTCAGTTTAATAGACAAAGGGGGGGGGCATGGGAAGGGACCTATGCCATATGCATAAAATAACAAACACTGTATTCCAAAGTCTCCTTAAACCAAGATCTGGTAAATCCCATTATAGTGATTGGAGAAATTTAGCTTAATGCTTATCAGCAATTCTGTTCCAAATTTCTATTGTGACATCTTGTACTTGGATTAATTTTACTCTCTGTTTGACATCATAACCCCTCTAGTTACAAAGGCTTCTGTTTGGGAAACAGCAGGGATCCATGTCACCGAACAGAAAGATTACTTTGGGAAAGGGGAAACAGACTGCAAGGAAGAACGGTTCCAAAGACTGATCTGTGAATCAGAAAGCTAGGGCTTTACCATCTCGAGACATTCCCAGGGCAAGACACTTCTGCAGTCGGCAGTGTTGGCAGCGATTTCTGTTGGTTCTGTCAATTAAACAGTTTCTCTGCCTTGGGCAGGAATATGAGGCATTGTTTTGCTGACTCCTCCTGAAGAATCCCTAGTGAGGAGAAAAAGAAAGACAGCTAAATCTCTGTATTTAAGGCAACATCTCAGAACCATCCTGGCAATTAGTGTCTGGATGTGTTATGATTTTTGAAATTTTGCCAGGTCCGGATAAAGTTAGGATAATAATGAATGTTAGCCTTAGTGCTTTAACACAAGTTTCTACTAAGCTACGATACTCTGAATAAGGCTACTCCACCTGCGTTCTCAAGTTAAAAGTTTCTCTCACAGTTGTTGCAAAGGTTACATTAGGATAATTTTAAACACACCCTTTCCCCTAGAAGCTCCAAAGATTTTGGAGGGATTGTCAGGATACAAAAGTGAGAAATTAATGATGTCATATAGAAAAGGGTTTCTCAACCATAGGACTTTTAAGATGTCTGAACTTCAACTTCCAGAATTCCCCAGCCAGCATGGAATTGAAATCACACAGCGAGTTTGAGAAACATTAATGTAGAGTAACAGATTCCAGTCAAGAGTTATCTCCAAAACCTCTTGACTGGCAGAGCTCAATTGTACAATCTATAAAAATGATGAAGCTACTCCTTTTTTATTAACCATATCTTCAGAGTTCTAGAAAACTTGATATCCTTTAAAAAAAGAAGAAGAAAGGAAGAACTAGCATGATCTGATTATGAAAGAGAGAAGGGTATTTTTCAGCTTTGTGAAGTACTGTTCAAATCTTAAACTGTTATTACTCAGAGGTAAATAATATGAGTTGCTAAAATTTTGTAATCTTATATATGCTTACCAGGAGTAAACCCTATTCAATAGAATGATATTTCAGAATATGTACAGGCTATGCAATGCCTTCTTAAATAGATGTTTCTGTTCTATTTTATATTCAACACATTTGCTCCCCCCCCCCTCGCTCCCCGCAATCTGTGGCAAGTATGGCAAACTGAAACATCCTGCTGCGCTGGCAGTTTTTATTTCCCCTGACTAAGCCAAACAGAGGGGAACTCAAGTCTTTTTCATTCAAATGTCATAATTTTTTCTCACTCATTTGAAATAGGAGCTGGAAGCAAGACTTGAGCTAAAGAGATGTATGCATTTATATTTGTTGAGAAGCTGTTTTATATTTACAGAGAACGAGTTCTTTTTGCGCTTCTTGTACATGTCCTCAAACGTTTCGGAAAAATCACATGTGTTTAGTTTGAAATCATGGAGAATGGCTGACATTTTTGTACCATTTTAAAAAATCCTTGTTGAAATGACTTGCGTTTAATCCAAATAGGACGGAAGCTGCCGCAGAATGCAGTAACATCACAGACATATAAACATTTCATACCTTGCAGCCTTCACAGGTGATGACCCCATAGTGTATTCCAGAGGACTTGTCGCCACAAATTTTGCATGGTATCACTTCAATTTGTGCTGGAAAAGAAAGAAAGAGTTGGTGCATGTTTCTGCATTTCTCTCTTTTTCCTTAATTTTGCATCATGAAATAGATAGCGGAGGAAACCCAGCCCGACACTATGGAATTCTGTCCTCTAGTGCTGTGATTTTTCAAACACAATTTCACTGTAAATAATGTAGGGTTAATCCAATTTATTTTTTCAAGCTACTCTCATCTCTCTAGACAGCGTGCTCCACAGATTTCATCTTGCATTTACTTGTCTTGCTCATAAGTCTAAATTCTTCTTTTTGATAATTACGATGATATATGGGAATATGAAAATGATATTCTTCTCTAGAAATTAGCTTCTTGCTTCTTGTCAACCTTCTAATAATCTTTAGGCAGAAATCTTGACTTTTCCTACAGCCCTGGATGATGAGTAGAGAAGTAACAACTCCTTTCATTTGCACCTGGCACAGTAGAGTTCATATCATGATCACAATATTGACCTACAATTTCCCCATAAACTATTATAATACAGATATCCAGGTCATCATAAGACACCAATCTATTTATAAGCTTCTGTGAATGTTTACCCTAGCTGCAATACTTTGTACAGGAGAAGTCAGTGCAATTCTATTTGCCCATACTTCTTTCTTTTCTTATATATGATCATCTAAGCATTATCAAGAAAAAGGATAAGAGTTGCATTAAAGCCACCCTATAATAATTTACCAGTCTGGTATAAATATCAGTATAATGTGATGTATAATGAAACAGCCATTATATTGTTAGCCTTAGTTTTTGGTGGCCTCTTTTGGTTCCTGAACTTTTGTACGGGTCTCACTGAAGGACTTCGGGCCAATCATTAGCGTTCAATCCAAACCATCCCACAAAGTTGATCAGAGGATTAAATGAGGGATGATTTTATATAAAGAGTGTTCAGCTTTTCAGAGGAAAGCTGAGATCTATGTAAGGCCTAAATAATGGAAATGGAATTGTCGAACAAGCCACTACAGTAGTGTATCAATTTGCATCTCAATGGAAACTGTTGCCAGATCACCTCAGATTCACATTTTATTTTATTGTAGTTTTTTTTAAAAAAAAAAAAACCTAACCATGGCTTTCCATATAAGATTGTTCTAAGACATTTTTCCATTAATTGGTTTTAATGGGGAAAAAAATCTTTACTCTAGCATCACAAGTATTGTCCATGGAGACATAAAATTACTCATAGAAACCCAAAAGCCATGGCAACAAGAACATATTTACTCTAAAGTTGGTTCAGGACATCTTTATGAGGCATCTGAATGGAGTTAAGGATATAAAAGAAATATGGGATCTATGAGGCAATAATGAATAAAGTATTCTTCCCTCTGCATTCAAATGTTCTTGTGAAGAAGTGTTTATATGCATTTCAGGAGACATTATTTACACTACTTGAATTCATAAAATAGTTTGCAAAGCTCCATATATTAGGAGCCAATGTGCACAAAACAGTTGATATTAGTGAACGTGTTGAATATTAACAAATTAAGATTTTTCAAAAGGTATATAATCATCAGCTGGATTTCAAGTGGTTTGTGCATCCCTATCTGAAATTGTTTCCAATAAGAAAAATTAAATAATGTGCTAGAGAAAATAGCTGGAAGCTGGATTTTCGGCTGTTAACTTTTGATTTTTTTCCATTTGGGGACTATTTTGTACAAACAGGCATAATTAGATGATAAAGCTCATCACATGAGAATTCTATCCTGTTAAAAAGTCATTTACGAGTCAGCCCTAAGGACTTCAATCAAAGGCATTCAAAGGTAATATGGATCAAGGCCCTTTGTGTACATGCTATATAAAGAAGAAATCTCCTGGTGCCATGCTTCACAGTTACCTAATAGACTACTCAGGAAATGATGCCTATTAAAAAAAAATCCAATAATTATGCAAGTACATTGCCTGACAATCAGGATGTATGGGGAAGGTTTATTACTATATAAAATGATAATGTATAGCAATGATTGCTTTTGGACTAACTCATAAGCTAGAGTCACAAATGATTTATATGCGCACATTGTACATGCATGAATGCATTCATTATGAACAAATGAATTACACATTGCAATCTTGAATATGACAAGAAGGAGGTTTACCAGGAAGAGATTTAAGAAGCGATTGGACCCCCAATTGTCTGAAATGGTATAGAGTTTCCTGCTTGAGCATGGGAGGTGGACTAGAAAACCTCCAAAGAGTCTCTTCCAACTCTGTTATTCTGTAAGTCAGTTTTGTAATTTTGTATTGTACAAAGTACACTTTTGTACACAATACATATTGAGAGACCTATGAGGGTTTTACAGAGTATCGTGAATTTTCTTGAGATAACCTCTAATGTATAGAGATTGATAGATACCAAAGCTTATTTCCTTCCAGAAAGGAACCAAAAAGTTGTTTCTTGAGTCTCTTATCTCCAGCTCCTACATCAGATATACTGTATGCTCTGTTCACATTAGTGCCATCAGACGATTCTCTCTTTCTTTGTGACACCATAGCATCTGAACTTAATTATCTACTCAAGCTTCAAGTCTCAACCCAGAAAGTCCCATGAATGAAGAGCAGTATAATGGTTGGCTGAAATGTCTTATATTGCTCTTGACAGCAGGAATGGGAAATGTTACTACAGTCATATTCTGCAGCTTTACAGCATATTTCTATTATTCTAGAGACAACTAATGCAATAGAGGAAAGAGAAATAGGCAGCCTTCATGTTTTGCAATCACAAACATATGCTAGGAAATTCAGGCAGCAGCATTCGCCTCCCCCACCCCCCAGAAGACTGCAACACAGTTTAAGGACTTGTAACAGAAACTTAAATCAATTAACGGCTGAAAGAAAAAGAAGTGACCATATTCCTGAACCATCTTGAATTACTGTAATTAACACACAAGATACCAGGTTTCCTTTGCAGATTTAATGATGGCCAGCATCTCCTACATGTTGTTGACATTGCAGCTTTGACAATTGAGAACAAGGTGTCCCTCCAACTCAGCTCCCCCCCCCCATGGAGGTAGGCAGATAACTGATAAATTAGTTTAGCCTATGCTTCTTTCCATTCATGGAAATGAAAGGAAAATACCCTTTTCCAAATTTATCCAAGCATGGACATTTGAAATTTTGCACAAGTTTTGTGGAACAAGGGCTTGGTTTATAAAGAAGGCATGCTGAATAGGGATCTTTTTATCGGGCGAATGCAATCTGCTAAAATAATAGAGAAGGAACGTTTTTCTAGTTTTCTTACTGTTGCCTTCTATGTCATCTTATGTAATGTCCCAGATGTCTCTATCTTGTACTTTATGGTAGGAAAAATGTAAAGCAAAGTTGCATAACCCAATCCAAAATCCTGAATTGAATTAAACCATGTTGATTAAATTGGATTACTATTTAAACCCTCTTGTCAATCAATCAGACATAAGTAACTGTTAGCAACTACAACTATGAAAAATGACACGGTAACGTCATTAATGTGGTGTAAGTACCTAAATCATAAGTATGCATTCATCACTTGTGCACTTTGCTCTTTACTGTGCCTGGTTCTGTAGAGATCTAGATAATTCTTTTAAAAAAATATTCTTATATTTTCCTGCATATCATAACACAGAAAGGGCCAATTTAGATTATACTGTATTAAAATATAGTGCATACTGTTTTATAAATGGAAGTGTACATGTTGCTGTCCATGCCTTTTTTCCTCACTCAAAGCAACATTAATTAATTCAATTTATTAATTGCCTGAGTCAATTTTTATGTATTTATATTTCACATTTCTGAACTGCACATCTTCCTCAAAGAAGGTCTGTGAGTGGTATATAATAAAACATCAAACTACAAAAACAGTATATAAAAAAGTTAAAAAATTAATATTAAAATTTGAAAATAATAAAATATTTAATGGGGCAAAAATCATTAGACTCTTTTCAAAATTATTTGACAAAGACAGAGCGAATGTTTCTGGATATCTAAGAATATTCTGGATATCTAATAGGATCTGAGCAGGCATATCTCAAAGGGTATTTCCTGTACTTTCAGGTAGGCAAAATTCAAAGATTTAAAAAGTGTCAATATTGTAAAAACTAAAAGGTTAAAATATTTATAGACTAAAAAGTCTTTATCTGGTGCCTCAAGGATTAAAAAAACTAGTAAGTCTATCTTGAGGGATATTCCATTTTCTACTTTTTACCAGTATATTAAAAAAGATTCTTTACATAACTGTAAATGAAAACATTTTCACTAAACGCAAAATATTTCTTTGGTTTTTTTATTTCCAGGAAACTTTATTTCCTTTTTTTGTACAATATACAGCAAACATTGTGTACCTATAGTATTTTCACACACCCACAACCTACACCCACAAGAGCCAAGGTGGCGCAGTGGTTAAATGCAGCACTGCAGGCTACTTCAGGCTGACTGCAGTTCAGCAGTTCAGCTGTTCAAATCCCACCAGGCTCAAGGTTGACTCAGCCTTCCATCCTTCCGAGGTGGGTAAAATGAGGACCCAGATTGTTGTTGGGGGCAATATGCTGACTCTGTAAACCGCTTAGAGAGGGCTGAAAGCCCTATGAAGCGGTATATAAGTCTAACAAATAAAAAATATATATATAAAATATTTCCCTGCATATTAAAAATGCAGAAGATATCCAAGTGCTGATGTTGTTATCTAGTTTGAAATGAAACGTCTGCAAGAAAACCATCGAGCTCAGAGAGCATCATGGATCGCACAGTCCTTCTCTTCCTCTCCCTCCTCCTCCTTCTCTTTTTTTTCCACTCTGCAAACCCCATCTAACACTGGAGATGTTTCCTAGTTTGGTAATGAAATGTCTGTATACTGATCCTTTGTCATTTCAAAATAGAAATGGAATGACAATTTATCATTAATTAAGTCTTTGTTTGCAAGCTAGGGCAATCAAATAACAAGGGTTCAAGTATGAAACAAACACTCAGTGCTCAGTTCACCCTTCAGAATTGGTAAAATGTGATCTATCATCCAGTAATAAGCAACCTAATGGAAATGTATTATTTATTCAGGAGGATAAAACTAAGCACTGTCCATATTCTGGATTTTTAAAATGTACTTGTAATAGACTTTAGAGACCAGAAAATGGAAGAGAAATAAGTATGAACAAAAATAGAATGCTGTTTGATACAATTTATCACCATTTAAGATTTCCTGTAAAGATGTTGGGATAGGAGTCGCCACTGACAAATTACAAAGTAAAAGTGGATGTGGTGGCCTATCACATTTTGTAAAATGAAGAAGCAAAAGGAGAAAAACACATCAACTGCTGGAGTCTGCTGAACATATGTGAGCACCAGAATTGCTCACAAGCAGCACTGTTTTTGGTAGATTTTTTTTTTTTGTCATTTAACATAGTATGATTTGTTCAGGGAGACGGGAAAAGGGAAATCTAACCAGAACTGTTTGCAGACAAGCAGATGTTAACTGTTTGGGATTAAATGGTTCCGCCAGAAATTTCTGTTTTATTCAAACAGCGTTAAACTGCAATCCTGAACATTCTGCTGCTTACTAGGAGCAAGCTTTATTAAATACAGAGAGATTTATTTTGAAGTAAACAAGGATAGATTGCAGAATATTCCTACACTTCATGCAGTTGCAATTTGAATGCTTATCAAAACTGAGCTAATATGCCCTATGATACTTTGGATATAGGAATATGGGAGTAGGAAATGGTTTAGTAGGAGCTAATTTTTCCCAGAGTTACAGAGATTAATTTCTGCTGTAATCACATAAAATATTATTGGTTTTATTATATTGGTCAACAACAATAAAGCTTATTACCACCTATTATTACTGGCTTTATTTGAACAATTAAATATGTAGTGTTAAGTTTCTTCTTCTGAAACTGATCATTCCTAAATGTGATTAACTTATGGTTTTGGAGCTTGTCAACTCCCTTATGTAGAATAGTTCTATGAATTCCTAATATAAATTTACATTTTGTTACATATTTCTCAATGTTGCAGCATTTTGGTACCAAAACATATATCTTCAATTCATCTTGAACAATAAGTTATCAAAGTTCACCCTACAAAATTGGTAAAATGTGATCTATCATCCAGTAATAAGCAACCTAATGGAAATGTATTATTTATTCAGGAGGATATATAATCATTCCAATATCTGAACGGGATGTAACTAGGTGTAATAAATCAAAACTATGCAAAACAAAATGTAGTTGTACAAATATAATCCTCGCCATCATCACTATTAACAATCTAGAACCAGTGTGGGATCAGTTAGTACTTCCAAACTCAAAATATTTTAGGGAGTATGACCTTTTTACAATATGTTAAATCTCGGTCTTTAAGCCAGTCTGGATACTGATCTACAACATTTACATTTTCAATCTCTAGCTCATCATATCTCCATTATCCAACTTGTGCAGCTCAATTCTGGAATATAATCAGGAAAAATATTTCTAAGATTAAAGAACAGAATGTTAAATAGAACAACTGGCAGAAAGAATTTTGCCTTAATTTCCCACAAAGATCAAACACCTAAATCATTTTTTTCTGCAATCCACCACTTGCAGAATTATTGGAGCTTCTGTTCCTGAATTCTCAGCCAGCCAGCACATACACCTATCACATCCGAAGGACAACACATTAACAAAGACTTGCCTTTAAAGATCATCCACTGTATACTGATCAGCTCTATCATGGGCTGAATTAGGGTGTGCCAGTGAATTATTTCTTGTCTCATTGATCTTCCTTGCTCCAAGGATATCGACAGATAGCTGCATTTAGCAAGAGACTTAATAATTCCATTCATTTTCACCCATTTATGACCCATCAGAAGGTTTAAAATAACATCATCTTTTGCCCTAGCAAAATGGGCAAGGTTTGGATATGATGATAGCATCAGTGGGCCTTCTAATCAATTCTTAGGGTATCTACTGGTGAAGTCCTTAAAAAATAAGATTCAAGAGAATACAAGCCCTGTTAGTTCAAGTCTCCCTGTCAGAAATACTGATTGCTTGGTAAAAATACAGATTTTGAAAATATCATGACAAGATAGTACATAGTATTTTGATACACACACCAGGAACCATCTTTATACCACATTTAGCTTGTAATGGGATGCTTCTCCTTCAGCATTTGTTATCACTGTGGGAGACTGCCTTCCTTGCAAAGTCTTTTTATGTAGCAGGCTTAGTTGTAGTCACTTTCTCTCAGGAAGAAAAGCATAGACTAGAAAAGATACAAGAAAAGGCAGATTATCAGGGGACTGGAAAATCTGCCCTACAAGAAAAGGTTGCAAAATTTCATTTTAAAAGTTAATATAATAAATATATAAGATTATGCATGGTAATGGAAAATGCAAGGGTTTTTTCTTTCTTTCTCAGAATTCCAGAATCTGAGGCAAAGTACATGATGGGCAATAAATGATATTTGGTAGATTTACAGAGGACAATCTTATCCACATCTTATCAAGGTGTTACCAATAGGTTCAAAGGCAACATAGACCATATTTCATATGTCTATTTGAGTAGACATTTGGTTAGTAGCTGGTGTTTTAATCCACTGGGCTCTTTTTATGTTTTTAACCCAGTGAAACCCACGAAACTTTGCAGAATTGTGAAGCTATTTAATTTTTTCTACAGGATAGGCAGAACTGAGTAAATTACTAGATGTTATAACTGCAGAACCAGTAATTATCATCCATGTCACTGATTATCAGGCCTTCTTTGGGAATTTATCTGATAATGGCTTACAATTCCAATATTTCATATTAATCCATTGTTAAATGTAATTTACAGAACTGTAAAGAAAATAGAAAGAAAGAAAAAGGGGAAAAATCCCAAGTATCAATTTGATTTTTAGGAAAAGTCTGTAAAAGGCTTTATATATTTCTGTATAAAGTAAAATGAATACATTTTATAAAGCACAATGGAAACAGAATAGTTAACAATATGTAATGCAGGGATTCTAATATCTGTGTATTTAAATTTTTTCATTGTGGATTCAATTGGTAGAATTAAACTGCAGTGTAACATTGAAGACTACCAGTAATTGCTTATTTTATTTTATTTTTTAAAAAAAAGAACAGCTCACTTTTCCATCATAAACATAATCAGTCTATGGAGAGCTTTTGTATACAGTTTTTAGTTTGGGATTGGATATTATTTTTGGAAGTAAAACTGAATAATAGCTTCCAGTGTGAAAGAGAATATATCCCCTTGGACAAAAACTATAGAGAATTAACTTATTTATTTATAAAACCCTATCTAGTCTCAAGTGTTTGGAGTAATATATAGCAAGACTTCATAGGTTGAATCTTTACCATGCTATGATAGTTATATTTGGGTCCCACTGAAATCCTTTTGAAAATGCATCCATAACTCATATTAAAACCCTTTCTTTGTAGCATCCAGTGCACAACATAAACATATTGGAAAACTGCACCTTGTAGGATCATTATTTATATCATTATTTTGAAAAGCAGATCAAAATATAAGACAATGACAGCTGGTGAAGTGCTGCTGAAATAAAATATGACAGGTAAGAAGAAAAGACTAAAATTCAAAGAGCTGTTTCTTCTTCCTTTGGATGGCACATAGTCCAAGTCACATTAAAATTGCTTTAAAGCAACTTGTCAATCTGAAACTGGGGTCTATTGTATTTCTTTGGATCCAGACCATGGGTTCAGTTTTCTTAAGACCAAAGCTGTGCTTAGCCTTTGAATGGCCAGGGGCCACACTCCAAAAAGAATGCTCAGCCAGAAAAAAGCAAAGCAAATTGGAATAAATTTAATTTAACCTTAAGGAAAGCATGCATTATACTGGTGATAAAATTAATACCTTTCAGAATGTGTGAAAAAAAAATCTGGCTAGTTTAATATAAAACCTATGGTATATATTGTATAGAAAAATAAAGACATAATATCAAACATGTATGTTTGTATGTATGTATGTATGTATGTATGTATTGTGTCACAACCCCTGGTATGCCCAAATATAGGAGGGACCATACTGCTTCACTTTTCTGTCTATTGGCTCACTCTGGGAGCCATCCAGGCAGAAAGCCATTATTTTTATGTTGCCTTGTTACATTTGTGTTTCATTTCTGCTGATAAATAAATAAAGGGAGACTAGTATAGATCTATTTCAAGCTATTTAGCTCTCATCAGCTAGCCATATCCTTACTGGGAATCAAATCTGGGCTGTATTACATATTAGGCAGTTATATTAGCCACTAGCTCTCCTCTTTTATCAGCTAAGCCAGGGAAATAGGTATGTATTGTGTCACAACCCCTGGTATGCCCTAATATGGGAGGGAGCATACTGCTTCACTTTTCTGTCTATTGGCTCACTCTGGGAGCCATCCAGGCAGAAAGCCATTTTTTTCCTGATTCCCAGTAAGGGTACGGCTAGCTAATGAGAGCTAAATAGCTTGAAATAGACCTATACTAGTCTCCCTTTATTTATTTATTAGCACAAATGCAAAGCAAATTGAACAAGGCAACATAAAAAAATGTGAAACTGTGGCTTAGTGGCTAATATACAATAACTGCTTAATATGTAATACAGCCCAGGTTCGATTCCCAGTAAGGGTATGGCTAGCTAATGAGAGCTAAATAGCTTGAAATAGATCTATACTAGTTTCCCTTTATTTATTTATCAGCACAAATGCAACACACACACACACACACACACACATTAATAATAAAGACAACTAAGTTAAAAACTGAATATAAGAAAGAACTAATTGAGAAGCGAGTTGAAAATTGGAAAAACAAAGCTATGCATGGCCAATACTTGAAAAGTATCGAAGGCAAAGCTGACCAAAAGCTAACTTGGAACTGGTTAAGATCAGGAGCACTGAAAAAAGAAACAGAAGGCTTTATTTTGGCAGCTCAAGAACAAGCCTTAGCCACAAACTGCATGAAGGCAAAAATTCAACATGTTACCATCAACAGCAAATGTCGCCTCTATAATGAGAAAGATGAGACAGTCAACCACTTGATCAGTGGGTGCAGCAAAATTTCACAAAGTGACTACCTACAATGCCATGACCGCGTTGGTAAGATTATTCACTGGAAATTGTGCCAAAATTTTGGATTTGAGTACAGCAAAAACCACTGGGACTATCAGGTTGAGAAGGTTTTAGAGAATGAGAAAGTCAAGATCTTGTGGGACTTCAGAATCCAGACTGACAGGCACTTGGTCTACAACACACCTGACATAACAATAATTGAAAAGAAAAAAGTATGGTTCATTGACATTACAATACTTGGAGATGCACAAATTGAAGATAAAGAAAAAATCACAAAGTACCGGGACTTGCAAATTGAGGTTGAGCGATTGTGGAAAAAGAAATCGTGTGTTGTCCCAATTGTAATTGGAGCCCTTGGAGCAATACCTAAAGGGCTACCTCGCTATTTGGAAATTTTAAATTTATCAGACTTGAACATTCTGACTCTACAAAAAACCACCCTACTTGGAACAACTTATATCCTCCGACGTTAGCTTAACAGTTCCTAGGTCCTTGGTTAGGACTTGAGCTGTTGAGCTCCCAACCAGCCCCAAAGACTGTGAATCTCACCAAACATTAACATAATAATAATAATAATAATAATAATAATAATAATAATAATAATAATAATAATAATAATAATCTCCGCCGTTGCCAGTCCCAAGCCCGGATGAGAAAGGAGGAGGGTTGGGGTCAGGTTGGCATCTGGTCCCGTAAAAAAAAAACCCGCCAACCCATACAATATGGTGAAAAAAACAAATAAGAATTCCATACTGCATCGGTCGTCGCGCGGGTTAACAAGGGCCGCGGCGGATGTTGGGGTCCCTGGACATCCGTCGACAAGTGGGCTACAAGTGGACCAGCCAACAAAATGACAAAAATATAGTGCAGATGAAAACCGTGCCATAATGGCCTGTTACTACAAAACAGAGCCAGAAAAAAGAGGCTATTTAAAGCGAATGTATGAATTATGGAAACAACAATATCCAGATTCAAATGTTAGTGAACAACGACTAGCAGATCAAAGGCGATTTATTATAGGGAATAAAGTGTTTAGTGAAGTTGAACATGAGGAAATTCAGGCAAATTGCAAAACCCAAAAAACAATATCACAAGCGGAAATAACTGATATTCAAGACACAACTAAAGACATTATAGTAGAACTCCCAGAAGAAGCTCTCGGGGAGGAAATAACATCACCACCACTAGAACCAGTTATCACTGAACCAACTGATGAACTAACTCAAAAACAAAAAGAATTGAAGGATAAGATCATGGAGCATTTTCTGCTTAATGAGGAAAGGCAACGTTTACCATCACTAAAAACTGTGCCTAAGAAAATTTTGGCCCCTATCATGAAAATGGTGAATGCAGTGTTTTCAACAATTGAACCGGGATTCATCTTGGAAACAAACCAGTTAATGTACAGTGCAGCTGTAATAGTCACTAATGAACTAGGCATTAAAATTAAAGTACCTAGTCACACAACAGAAAAAGCATCAAAGCCAAAGTGGAAAATCCGTTTAGAACAAAAAATCAAAAAATTAAGGGCAGATGCTAGTAACTTAAAGAACATGCATGAGCAACGGCTTAAAAACAACAAAATCATAGATCGGCTAATCAGAAGATATAGATTGGATACAAGAAACATCAATGAAGCTGTAGAGATTGTAAAACAACAGATAACAGCAACAGCTAGAAAAATTGAAAGATATGAGGCACGAATCATCCAATATAAACAAAATCAGCAATTTCGATCAGACCAACGGCGTTTTTATCAAAGTCTTAATGTGAATGGTGACACCAAAAATGAAAAACCAGAAAAACAGGCCACAGTTGAATTCTGGAAAGAATTGTGGGAAAATGCAAAGGACTACAACAAGGAAGCAAAGTGGATACATGACTTTGAGAAAAGCATTGGCAACAAACAAGTATTAGAAATAACAACTGAGATGGTCAAAAATCAAGTTAAAAAGGTAAAGAATTGGACATCACTTGGAAAGGACCAATTACATGGTTTCTGGCTCAAATATCTGACCAGTTTACATGCAATATTGGCCAGGCAACTGAATGAAATTTTACAAAAGGGCCAAATTGATGAATGGTTGACAACTGGAAAAACATACTTGATTCAGAAAGATGCAACTAAAGGAACAACACCTGAAAACTACAGACCAATAACATGCTTGCCAACAACCTTCAAATTACTCACAGGCATTATTGCAGATAACATGATGGATTATTTGGAAACAAACAACATCTTGCCAGTAGAGCAAAAAGGCAACAAAAGAAGGAGCAGGGGCACAAAAGATCAGCTCCTAATTGATAAAATGATATTAGAAAATTGTAAGAACAGAAAAACGAACTTGAATATGGTCTGGATTGATTACAAAAAGGCATTTGACTCACTGCCACATAGTTGGATCATAAAATGCTTAGAAACAACTGGCAATAGCAAAAATATTACATCCTTTACTGAAAAGGCGATGAAACAATGGAGAACTGAGTTGGCAGTAGGGAATGAGATCTATGGAATGGTTAATATCAAGCGAGGAATTTTCCAGGGTGATTCACTTTCACCTCTTCTCTTCATCATCGCAATGATCCCACTATCAGTAATCTTAAAAAAAAAAAGAAATTAGGCTACCAAACAGCCAAAGAAGCTGAAAAAAATTTGCATTTACTATATATGGATGATTTGAAACTCTATGGAAAGTCAGAAATAGAAATCCAATCATTGACAAACACAGTCCGAGTATTCAGCACTGATATTTCAATGCAGTTTGGCATGGAAAAATGCGCCACTGTATCCATAAAAAGGGGCAAAATCACTGCATGTGAGGGAATTGAAATGCCCAATGGCCAATTAATTAAATGCAAAGAAAATGAAGCCTACAAATACTTAGGCATTCTGCAGTTGGATAATATCAAGCATGGAGAAGTAAAAACTATTGTCAGGCGAGAGTACACCAACAGAGTTAGGAAAATTTTGAAATCTAAATTGAATGGTGGAAATACAATCAAGGCCATAAATACCTGGGCAATACCAGTTATAAGATACACAGCTGGTATAGTTAACTGGACACAAGCTGATTTGGACCTTTTGGACCGAAAAACCAGGAAACTAATGACAATGCACTACAGTTTACATCCACGTGGTGATACTGATAGACTATATCTGCCCCGAAAATCAGGTGCAGAGGATTATTACAAGTGAAGCAAACAGTTGAAGAAGAAAAACATGCACTGGCTGATTATTTAAAAGAAAGTCAAGAACATCTATTAATCGAAGTAAAGAACAAAAATCTACTGAAGGCCCAACAGATGAAACAAGAATGCAGAAAACATGTGACAAAATCAAGAATGGAGAGTTGGCAGAACAAAGCACTGCATGGCCAATTTCTGGAAAAAATAAAAGATAAAGTGGACAGTGAACAAACTTGGTTATGGTTAACAACAGGTACATTAAAGAAAGAAACAGAGTCACTAATCCTGGCTGCGCAAGAACAAGCTATCCGCACAAATGCCATTAAGGCCAAAATCGAAAAATCCTCTGATGATGCCAAATGCAGACTTTGCAAAGAAGCTGATGAAACTGTTGATCACATACTCAGCTGCTGTAAAAAAATCGTGCAGACTGATTATAAATTGTGGCACAATTCAGTAGCACAAATGATCCATTGGAATTTGTGCAAAAATTATAATATTAAAACAGCAACAAACTGGTGGGAACATCAGCCTGAAAAAGTCACCGAAAATCAGATGGTCAAGATCTTGTGGGATTTCCGTATACAAACCGACAAAATACTGGCGCATAATACACCAGACATCACACTGGTTGAGAAAAATAAGGTCACAATCATAGACATCGCAATACCAGGTGATAGCAGGGTCGCCGAGAAGGAACATGAAAAAATCGCAAGATACCAGGACTTAAAAATCGAAATTCAACGACTATGGCACAAACCAGCAGTGATAATTCCAGTGGTAATTGGCACACTGGGTGCTATACCAAAAGCACTGGAATTACATTTAAAACAGTTAAAAATTGACAAAATCACCATCAGTCAAATGCAAAAATCCGCACTGCTTGGATCTGCACGCATATTACGAAAATACATTACGACGTCCTAGGCCCCTGGGTGGGGCCCGACTAGTAACCAATGCCAAATCCGGCGAAACAACTGGCCGCTGTGATACAATTGAATAATAATAATAATAATACAAAGACCTGCAAAAGAAATTAGAACAATTGTGGCAAAAGAAAATGAAGATAATACCAGTAGTAATAGGCAACTTGGTGCAATCCCAAAACATCTGGAGTACAGTTTGTACACCACTGGCATTGACAAAAATCAACATTGGTTGATTGTAAAAGGCAGCATTGCATGGAATAGCTTACATCCTTCAACAGTACCTTTAACATCAAACAACATCAGTCTTTCCCTGATTGCTGAGAAGAACTTGACAGGTGGACAAAAATGCCAAATCCAGTCCAAACATATGTGCTGACTGTGCTATAAACCATAATAGTAACTCAACAATGTTGAAGGCTCAGAATAGAAAAGAAACAATTTTAAAATGTTTTATAATTTGGCAGAACAAGCCAATGCATAACCAAATACTTGACGGATATAGAATGGAAAGTTGATCTGACAAAAAGCCCCCTCACTTGGAGCTAGTTAAGATCAGATGTGTTCTCCTGCTTGAATAGAAAACTGGACTAGAAGATCTCCAAGGTCCCATTCTATTCTATTCTAAAAAGAAACCCAAGGTTTTATTTTAGTGGCTCAAGAACAAGACTTGCCAACTATTTGCATGAAAATTCAGCATATAACAAACCACAGGAAATGTTTCCTTTGTAGAGAAAAGAATGAAACAATTTATCATTTCATCAGTGGTTACAGTTAAATTTCACAAACTAACGAATAGAAATGTCATGACTGAGTTGCCAAAATTATTCATTGAAAACTTTATTGGAAGCTGGATTTAAATGTTACAAAAATTTCTGGGAACATCAAGAAGAGATGGCTTTGGAAAATGAGGCGGGTTAAGATCTTATGAGACTTTAAAATCCAAACAGACAGGCACCTTGTTTATAACATGCCTGATATAACAGTCATTGGAAAAAAGAAAGTCTGGTTCATTCATGTTGCTATTCCATGTGATGCTAGAATTAATGGAAAACAACTGGAAAAAATTATGAAATCCCGGAACTTGCATATACATACATACATACATATATACATACATACATACATACATACATACATACATACATACATACATACATACATACATACATATATATATATATATATATATATATATATATATATATAACCTCCATCTTGCTTGGAGTTGCCTAAACCCATAGGACTAATGTAACATAATAATTTGATTAGGACTTGAATTATTACGCTTCCTCCAGTAATCTAACTGCAGATTACTCAAAATAATGACAGTATCAGTTACACTGTAATTAGTTAATATGATTAACATGGTGTATGTGTGTGTGTCAGAGGTGCTATTCAGCAGGTTCTGACCAGTTCTGGAGAATCGGTAGTGGAAATTTTGAGTAATTCGGAGACCCAGAAAATACCATCTCTGACTGGCCCTGCCCACATCTCTTCTCTGTCTCCGGAGTCCCAGCTGTTTGGGAAGGAATAGGGATTTTGTAGTAACCTTCCCCTGGAGTGGGGAGGGAATGGAGATTTTACAGTATCCTTCCCCTGCCATGCCCACCAAGCCACACCCACCAAGCCACACCCACAGAACCAGTTGTGAATTTTTTTCAAATCCCACCACTTGTGTGTGTGTGTGTGTGTGTGTCTGTGTGTCTGTGTGTGTGTGTGTGTGAAAACACTTCAAAGAGTCTTCTGCTTTGGCCAGGGAGTTGGACTTCAAGACCTCCAAGATCACTTTCAGCCCTATGATTAAATGGTCTGATATGACTACTTAGACTAGTTTCTGAAGTGTTCCTAGCAACATTTTTGGAAGTGTTTTGCCATTGCTTCTCTCCTAGGGCTGAGACTGAGTGACTGGCCAAAGGTCACACTTGTGCCTAAGGTGGGACTAGAATTCACAGTCTCCTACTTTCTAACCCTGTTCCTTAACAACTACATCAGACTTGCTCTCAGTAGGATTATCCATTGTATATTTATTAATTTTCTTCTTTCGCATATTACAAACAATAATTTGATGATAATTTTTGGAAGGTTCTGTTGACCACTGTCAAAATTCTGGAATCATAGTTTATGCTCCCCATGACCTTTTTCAAAAATATTACATCCAGTTTGAAATACCTTAGTGGTCTTCTTGTAATGACTTTCAGTGCCATGTTGGTTTTGGAATAATACTCCACCTCCAAGATCTCATTTTAGTTATTTACTTTCTGCATCTTCAAATTACAAACTTCTTCCATATCAACTACTCACTGAAGTGGGGTGGGAGGATCTTAATTTAAAGTCCTATATGTCACAGGCAGATTTGAATACTTAGGTCTAGATTATTACTTAAAACACTATTGAATGGCAAGATCCAATGCCTGCATTTTCATCTGGCGTGGCTGTACTCTGGCTCATCATCCATTCATAGCCTCATATTTCCTTGGACCTAATGATTTCTTATCAAGCATCTGAAAAGATTCAGAGGATGTGATAATAGGTGTCCTTGTAAGAATATCTTCAGTGGCCACTGGAAATTCAAGATTACCACTGAACCCATGTCAGGCAGTGGCATTTTGGCAGCATGTGATAATGCAATCTCACTTGGTGCAATTTTTACTGATACATCCAAAAGGGCAAAGGAACTTAAAAAAAATCTACAGCTATTCGACTTAGTTCTTACTACTTTTCCATTAATGCGAGCTGGACAACATAGTAACCACCATTCATATCCAAAGGAGACATTTTATTTTGGTGATGTGGAATATATATTTATTTATGAAATACGCACATACACTGTGTGTGTGTGTGTGTGTGTGTGTGTGTGTGTGTGTGTGTGTGTGTGTGTGTGTAGTGGTACAAGGCAGAATACCTCATCTCCCTCCCCCAGCACTGAAATGACCTGGAAACCTTATAACAAGATTTTCTCTTTTCTATCTCTATTTCTACAATCTAATCATATAATTGGCGGTTAGTAAAGTCTGAAGTGAAAATAATAGTCTTTTAAATACCTGAAAATGAAAAGCAAATTAAGTTAGCACAGTGTAAGAGCCAAGTAATGATATTATGTCAGTTCTGCTTTATACAGTTTAATCTTTAAAGTGTGTGTGTACAGAAAAAGGATATGTCAGTGAGGAAACTGTTGACTTCAAGAGATTCTTATTCTCCACCCCGGCAAAAGGGGATTATTACTGGGAACAGCAGCGTTTTTACTTGGAATGTACCTCAAATGCCACCACTAACATGCTAGTTAGTGTGGATTTAAAGATTTCCCTTTTGCCCATCACTCTCAAATGTCAACAACCCAAGGATGAAAATTTGCTGGCTTGGGAAATGGTTCTGTCTGAAAAGCCAATTTTAGCTCCCACGGTTTATATGAGGAAGCACAGAGACACCGGCAAAATAAAATAAGAGGAAAGCATGGGAATTGCTACATTGGATCATTCTGTTCAGGGAGAGTCTTCAGGCGCTTGCCCAGAAGATGATATAGTGCTGATGACAAAATTACTGGCTTATGATAGCAAGGCTGTGGTCATCTGCAAGATTCAATTTCTGACATAGATATTTATAGTCGTGCTGCCACAGACAAATATCCTGGACACTTCTTATGTCAGAGAAAAATGATCGGGGACTGAATGTGCAAACACATGCTACTTTATATAAAAGATGAGTGATGATCAGCAACATCTTGCACACATTCAAAGATGGGTGTGCTCAGAAATTGTAAAAAGCAACGGTATATTTAACTCTCTTTAACTTAAAGTGAAGGAATCTTCCTTTTTAAGTCACCTTCACTATAAAAGTGGAATTGTCAAAAGCTTTAAACACCTTTGTTTGTGATTGATATAGTGCTTTCTACAGTTGAACAGATTCTCTGTTGGTCTTTTCACTTCTGTCCTTTACACAAATCTCCAAATTTGTGCATAATGATTTGCATTCAAAAGAATCCTCTGAGCTTTATATACAAATGTTCATTAATTCAATTTCTCCCACTAGGTAGTGATTTTTTTGGGGGGGAGGGGAATGCTGAAAAGTAAAAGAGAAGAAATATTTGTCTGCTTCATTAGAAATAAAGTTTTCACAGGAAAAATGAGTTTCACATTATCAAAGGGAGCTCACCAATTGCATCAGGCAACTTAGTGGAAAAGACCATGAAAACAAAGAGAAACCTTTTCAGATATTTAACCAATGTCTTAACACTCTAGACTATTTTTTTTCATTTTGCAATTTTCTGATATCCCTATTACAGACTTGATTTCTGTCTTTCTTTATTACAGTGCTTATGGTGTCATTATTTTATGATAATGATATTTATAAAACACAATAAACCATAATCAACATAAAAATCATAAAACCATTCAGCCATCAAACCCACAACAAGGACATTCATATTAAAAACAAATGAAAAGGAATCTCAACATGAGCCCCCAAAATTCCAAGGAACAGCAACAACCAAAGGAACAAGACGTGGATTGCTCCCAGTTCAGCCCAGATCGGCCAAACCGGTAGTGGCAGCAGCGGGAGGCTCTACCCGCCCGCCCTGATGCTTCTGCACAGAAGTGTTGCGCATACGCACGAGCACGAGCAAACCAGTAGCGCCGGGGTTTGAAAGCCACCTCGTAACACAATAGTTTCAACTGCTCTTCTTAAGGATTATTCATTTGGGCAGCCTGAAGCACTGGGGACAGACTGTTCTATATGGATGGGGCAGCAGTCTAGAAGATCTGCCACATACTTTTTGGACGGAGAAGATCCAAAGCCTCACTGACTTGACAGAAAGCACAGGATAAATTCCCTTAAGAGAAAACAGCCTGTAGGGCTTGATAGATCAGATCCAGCAACCTGCCCTACCAGGTGCCCTTCAAATGCTCTGGGACAATACATTTTAAGGGCACCAATTTCTAATCAGTTGAATAACTGTGCAGAATATGCACAATTGCATTTTTAATCATTTTCCTTGCTATGCAGTATATTTTTATAATCTAGAAAATTTCAGATCCAGATTTTTTGTGTAATCATGTTTCTCCTCTCCTCCCCTCCCTCTGAAAATTTAAGCAAATTTTTATTTTTAGATAAGGTTTTCAAAATGTGATGTTTGTCAGGCCTGCAATTATATTCCTTTTAGAATTTTGGCCTGCCACACTTTCTCTTATTTCATTATGCTGTTTCTTTAGTATAGTTGATGGGAGGGGGGAATAGACAGGAGTAGGATTGTGGAATGTATTGTTGTCATTCTTTACTAGAAGCCAAGGTCATCTTTTGTCTCCGCACTTTTACACCTGGCCGGAAGCAGTTGGGTGTGGATGCCAGTGTGGAAGAAGAAGATTGGACCATGTGATGGATTGTGGGTGTGGCTCTATCAGATGCAGCAGAAGCCTACCAGAAGCAAGCTGAGAAACACCACTCGCTCCATTACCCTTTCATGTGGGGGACAAAGTTTTTGTGTCTACCAAATACTTAAGATTAGGAATGCCTAGCAAGGAATTTGGTCCAAAATTTCTATGTCCGTTCCCAATAGTGAAGATAGTTAACCCATTTACAGTTCAACTCAGTCTATCCAGAAGTCTAGGGAAAATTGACCCAGAATTTCATTGTAGATTGTTGAAACCAGTAAATGGGTATAGCATAAGAGCATCCACCCAAGCTTTCTCTTCTCCTGTAGTGCTAGAAAGGGAAACACAATCTGAGGTGAAAAAGATTGTAGACTCCTACTAGGCTGAATTGGGGTCGCTTGCAGTATTTAGTGCAATGGAAGGGTTACCCTTTGTCTGAAGTCACTTGGGTGAAAAGCTGGAACTTAAAAGTGGAAAAGTTAGTAGAACAATTCCACGAGAAGTTTCCCGATAAGCCAAAGGGTCCCCTAGGTAGGGAAGTAGCTGGCTAATTTTTTTATGTTAACTTTTATGTTATTCTCTTTTCAGGAAACGTTTTTCTTTTGAGGAGAGGCCACCTGTCAAGCCTGCAATTATATTCCTTTTAGAATTTTGGCCTGCCACACTTTCTCTTATTTCATTATGCTGTTTCTTTAGTATAGTTGATGGGAGGGGGGAATAGACAGGAGTAGGATTGTGGAATGTATTGTTGTCATTCTTTACTAGAAGCCAAGGTCATCTTTTGTCTCCGCACTTTTACACCTGACCGGAAGCAGTTGAGTATGGATGCCAGCATGGAAGAAGAAGATTGGACCATGTGATGGATTCTGGGTGTGGGGACAAGATCATGAACTTTTAACTGGGTGGAATTCTGATGTCATTTTCAGAACTGGGATTAACACAGATGTGCTAAAATGTCTGCTTTATTAAATTGGAACTTTAAGGATCGTTTTGCCTTGGAGTCTGATTTAATTCTACATGATACTTGGAATGCTGACAATATTCAAAGTTCATCACTTCCAGACTGATGCTTCACATTACATCTTTTTATTAGCCAAGTTATTAAATGCTTTGCTGCAAAAAACTTATTTCATAGCTCATTCAAACTGTCTTTTATTATAACATCCATGCTTTTTATTTAATCAATAGCATCAACACATTTCAGTACCTTATATTTCAGCTTGTCTCCATTGTTATATGGAACCATTCTCTTTGCAGAGATAACTGGTAGCTTATAGCATTTTTTGCAGGTCTACAGTCCAGGTTTCCTCACGCCCTGGTTGTACCCTATTCGGAACTAAAACATCCAGATGCAAGACATTATAAATTCTTTTTCAATGGAGATGTCAACATTAGCCATTTTATCCCTTGGTGACCTTTAGATATTTTGGAGTATAATATGGAGTCCACGTTGACTGAAAGTCATCACATTTGCAACTCCAAAACTTTTAAGTTCAGCACATGGGGCAAAGCAAATGTTTTAACTTGCCACAACCATTCAACATATGAATGAGATCTGACATTACCTCTCTAACTATTGATGCATCGGAGACAACGGTGGGTCCCTGCCAGTTCTAACATCTTCCATAGAAGAGGTTCCACAAATCTACAGTGCTGTTTAGAACCAGTTCCAGCTCCCTCCCCCGCCTGCCCCCACATCATCAAGATGAAGAGCGAGAGGAGGAATTCTGGGAGTTGAAGTCCACAAGTCTTAAAGCTGTCAAGTTTGAACACCCCTGGTTTTTTTTTCTAAAGGGTTAGGGGTGCAAGGGTCTTGTAACTTGATAGCTTTAAGACTAGCGTGCTTCAAATGCCAGAGTTTCTGAGCCAACATTTTGGTTGTAAGTAAGAGCGTTGTTAAGTGAGTTTCACCACATTTCACAAGTTGGCCACGCCCACCCAGTCACATGGCTGGCAAGCCACTCTCACCTGGTCACATGGCCGGCAAGCCATTCCCACTTGGTCACATGGCTGGCAAGCCACTCCCACAAAGCAGACCCCACCTACAGAAGAGGTTCTAAAAATTTTTGAAACCCACCACTGATCGGAGGTATTTATGATACATTCACGTAAATAAGCTCTGCAGGTTTTAATGCATTTTTAAAAGAAATTCAAGTATTTCATTCTGGATCATTTCATTATGTTCGCCCAGATTCTGAAATACATTACACTAGATACTCCGTTATTAAACATCTGTGTATAGTGCTTGAAAAACTGTGAAATTTTACTTTACGACCTGGAAATGTATAACCTTTAGAAAACTGGATACCATATTGGCACTTCACACTGACATTTTTTCACCAAACAGAACCATTGAACTTCACAAAGAATACAGTAATACTTTCAGAGGCTAGACATACAAGGCCACAGCATTAGGCTTGCTGTACATACAAATTGGAAATTGCAAAATCTTCTTTTGCATAAGAACATGAATGACATGAATTAAAGCCCTTTGGCTTTGTAATACCATTTACTTTACATTAAACTAACATCATAAAATGATGAAAAGTGAGAGAAAGGAACGGCTGAAAGCACTGTAGGAAGAAATGGACTCCTGTTGGTGACAGCAAAAAAAGAAAGATAAAGAATCTAAGGCCATATATTTACTCTAGATTTTAAGACTGCAACAGAAGAGATAAAATTCAGAGATGGAGTCATTGGCTATGGAAAAACAACACAAGATCCATAGGAAGACAATAAAGAAAACCTATTGAAAAACTGAAGCCTCCAAAATTGTAGTGAGTGAGAAAAGCTGGGATACCAGAAGTGGATATCGGTAAATGTTCACAATAACAATATGCACATCTCACTGCAAGAAATGATTTTCTAAGGTTTAATCTTGAACAGTAAGCTCCTATAAACAAATGGACTAAAAGATATGTAAAAATACACTACAGAGGATGTTCCTTCTTGCTCCTTAAAGCACTTAGCATGCTTTAGAAAACATGAAGACAGCATCTATCTACACATTTATACATCTGGGAAGAAATTGTGCTATCCCCCCAAAAAGCAACTATTACCCGAATTCTGGGTAATAGTTCTCTGGAAGTTTTGATAAAATGAAGAATTAGAAACTCTCTTTAAAATTTGTTCGGGAGAACAACAGATTTTCAACTATTAATAGAGAAGTAATATGGCTTAAATTCAGTTTCAAAAACTTCATACCACACAGTTAGATTATTACTCTTACTGAGATTTTTAATTTATACCCCAAAGGATGCTTACTACTTTTTTGTGTTTTTTCCAAGTCAACAGGATATGGAAAAGAGATTATATAAAGGGGTTGAGATTCTTTTTGCTGTCTCTAATTGCAAAAAAATGGGCCCAAATTTGCTGTAGCAAGTAAAGCTGGCAACCATCCCCACCAACTTAGAAAGTTGTTAATTTCTTAATTTTAAGCCTGCATCTTTCCTGGTCATGTGACCCACAGCAGGGATGCTGTTAAGGGAATGAAAAGCATTCTACAAAGCATGTTATTTGTAGTCCTCCCTACCTTATTTATGAAGCTATGTATTTTGAACTGCATTGTTATACTTTTTAATTAGTCATTTAAAAATTAATAAAGTTTAAACTATTCTACTGAAGTAATTTTATTTTTAGCTCCATAATGGGACATTCATAGGCAATGTTTATTTTCACTTCAAGGGGCTTATTGCTGGATAAGTAGTTACAGGATTGCATCCAGCCACAAGGATGACACATTGAACAGAGAGACAGTCTTTAAATTATATTTTTCTAGTTGATGAACACAAATATGCCAAAATTGCGTTATAATGTGTCCATATTATAGGTTAAGTAGGCATATTGCTTCACTTATAAAGGAATATCAGGCAAAAACTGCATGCATGTTACTGATGTCTTGGAAGAGATACAGTAAATGAACTACTGTATATTCAACTATTGGCTTTTTAAATTACTGTGTCACTAGATGATGCCTGAATGGCATAAAGTCTATATACTTATTCCATCAAATGTATTCTGAATAGAGAACTGCCAGTTGACATAAAATCATACACATTTTTCAGCTAACGTGATAGCCAAATATAAAAACATCCTGGTTGAACACATCACATAGATAGCTCATAGTGTCTAAACAACTAGGATCTGTAAATACTGGAAATATAGAGTATACATTGGATTCATTTATATGTGCCTTTTTATCACTGTTGGCTGCAATATGAATAAAAGAGTAACTAAGACATTCTATGGATACAACACTACCTTATCCCTTTTCATGGTCTTTTCGGCAGTCCCAAGAAGGTTCCACAACAGGGGTGGGTTTCAAAATTTTTACTACCAGTTCTGTGGGCATGGCTTGTTTGATGGGTGTGGGTTGATGGTCATGTGATGGTAGGCATGGCTTGTTGGTCATGTGACTGGGTGGGCTTACCTGTTTGGTCATGTGACTGGGCGGGTGTGGCCAACTTGACGTCATTCACGTCAAGGGATGCCTTGCCTGGCCTCTCCTTGTCTGAAAGGCCTCAATGAGATACAATTTTGCTGTCTATTTATTTACTACTAAACATCCAAAATATATTATTTAACCCTATGTATATATGCCATATGTGTACATGCATATTTCATAGTATAGAGTGTGTATAGGCACACAAAAAGATACGTTATATACTATATATACTAAATGTATATGTACACACACAAACAGACATACACAACGAGCTCTTCTAAAATTATACACATTGAATCTCACTTACTGCATTTGGAAAAAAATCACCCAGAGTCCACTTTCTGCCACACAATTAACTATAACTTCTGTACATTAGAACATTGCACACTCCTTCAGATGTTATTCCCTATCTTGCACATGACTGTTATGCGGTGAAAATGTGGCGAAACTCACTTAACAATGCTCTTGCTTAGCAACCAAAATTTTGGGCTCAATTGTGGTCATAACTCATTCCTCTGCACAGCAACCTTGCCCTAGTAAACTCCTTCTCCTTTCTGGCAAATTTCCTCTCTATTAGAGGCACCAAAATAATCCAGATGATATAAAGTTTCCTGCTGGGGCAGAGGGTTGGACTAGATGACCTCTGAGAGCCCTTCCAACCCTAGATTGCTGTGCTGTTTCAAAGAGTCTTCAGAAGCCAGGTCTAGTGCCAGGGTTAGTGGTCCTTCCTTCCTTCCTTCCTTCCTTCCTTCCTTCCTTCCTTCCTTCCTTCCTATTTCCCCTCTCCTTCCTTCCATCTCATTTCCAACTCCTTCCTTCCTTCCTTCCTTCCTTCCTTCCTTCCTTCCTTCCTTCCTTCCTTCCTCTCTCTTTAAGCAGGGAGCCTGGGCTTTGGGTTCCCACACTCAGTTCCCCTAAAATCCACTGCTTGGCAGCAGTGACCCACTTCTTCCTTCTGATCCGCTGGGTGCCAAAGCCCCAGCGATTGTCCTGTTGATTTGATCAAAGCAGCAGGAAAGGGTGAGAGGGAAGGAGGTGAGTGGAAGCAGTGGATGGACCTATCCAAAGGTGTGCTTAAGCGCATACTTTTGGAGACAAATAATCAGAAAGGGATTCACGCTCCTGCTCTCTCTCCCTCTTTCTCTCCTACTGGATTCACTCCAACGTTTTTTAAATCTTCTCCATGCATACACACACCTTTCTGTTTCTCTCTCTCTCTCTCTCCCTCCCTCCCTCCCTCCCACTTCCCTCTTACTGGATTCACTCTGAAGTTTTTAAAATTTCCCCCGTGCATACAAACACCTTCCTGGCCCCCTCCTCCCTCTTTCCTCTTCCTGGAGCCACTCCAAAATGTTTTAAATCTCCCTCATGCATACACATGCATGTATGCCTCCCCCCTCTCTGCCTCCCCCCCTCTTTGCCTCCGCCCCTCTGTCTCTCCTCCCCCCCCTTCCCCTCCTCTCTCTCACCAGTTTGGGGACATGGCCAGGCTGCCATTACTACCAGTTCGGAAAGGTACACCAGATTTTCACTATCTATTCATCTGAACCGGTCCGAACCGGTAGGAACCCACTTCTGTTTCACACCTCTTTGCATTATTCAGGTGATCCTGAGGGCACAGATAAATCTCCAATTGGCCTTAACGACTCTTAGAGAGAATGCTAACAAGATGATTTCAAGGAATATAACTCCTTCCATTCTCCACCATTCAGTCAGAACTGAAGAACTTTCTTAGATAAGAAGCAAAATTTCTTCAAGGAAAAGCAAAGTCCAGTTGCCTTTGGAAAAAGCTCCTTTGGGACAACCATGACCTGGATGATTGAGAATCTATATAGAAACTAAGACAAATATAATTCCAGATAAATTAACATAATTTTAACCTTAGCCTATCTTTTGAGAGGGGAAATCCTTTTGAACCCTACATTTATAACAACAAATAACTAAGAATTGCAGCTATAAAAATGAAGGGAAAACTGGCTGCATTTTGAGTTTATTGAAAATCTCTGAACAAGATTGACTAGAGCTTAGATTTTGAGGCTTTGGAAAATCACATTCTCATTGTATTATAATCAGAGGCCCTTTAAGTTCATGCTGCATTTTCTAATTTCTAAGGCAATGGATGGCATTTAGGGTTATTGCACAGTGGGGAGTATGCAATTTGTAGATCTTAAAAGAATAGAGGGCTGCATTTACCATGCAGTTCAGTTATGGAAACCATTTGTACCATGAATCGGCTGAATTCTATTCCTTTAAGATCCATAATCAACAGTGGTTCCAAAAGGAAAAATTGATACTTATAGCAAGCCTTTTTTACTTGCTCATACTGATGGCGAACTATTGCTAAATCAATCTGCAGTCTGGGGAAAGGGAGAACTAACACCTACCACTCAATCCATAGACATGGGGCATTTGCTTGAGGAATACATGCACAAAATCCTTGTCGCTTAATCATCTTGATTGTCAGGTAGCACAACTAAATACATACACTACTTTAATTGGAAAACTTACCACTAAAACACTAACATGCCCTAGTACCAAGCTGTGGAACATGCTATTCATGTCATTGCATTATTTGTATCAAACACAATACAACTGTTCTGAAATGTAATGGATTAAATATAAATCCTGTATATTTGGTCATTTAAAATATTAATTCACAATGACTTATAACATAAAAAGGCAGCCAATGAATTATCACTGGGAGTTTTTAAGAAGAGATTGGACAACTATTTGTCTGAAATGGTGTAGGATTTCCTGCCTGAGCAAGGGGTTGGATTAGAAGACCTCCAAGGTCCCTTCCAATTCTGTTATTCTCCGTTCTGTTATCATGTTATGGATTCCTAGTCAATTGTCTATATTTTGTTGCATAAAAAGGGGGCTGGAATTTTTTTAACCATTGTGTTAGTAAACAATTCTATTGAGAGTCAGCTAGCAGCTTGCATTAACTAATGGACTGTGGTTTCGCCTAGGCAATCTGGCCTCTCAACTCATTGGACTTCCAAACACAGTAAAAATATCAAGCTCAGCCACAAATGTTTTTTTCTTGAAGAACCAGTTGTTTGGTTGCACAAAACTACTTTAATAAATGATGAATTTGCCTGGAGTAAATATTTCATTGAGCTCTAGGGTAGACAAATATTTTCTACAGAAGACTCATTTTTGCAGAAATCATATCTACTATATACAGTATCTATCATTTGTATCTATAATTTACAGATAAATGTGTGTGTGTGCACTTTTGCATTTATTTTGTCTGTGTTTAAAATAAATGCTTCTTTTTAAAATATAAACTGCTATATTTTTAAGCATAATAAATATGCTCTGACATAGGATTAAAAAAGCTTTATAACTTATCCTTTTTAGCTTGATAAAACCATCCATTTTAGAGACATCCAGGTAATAGGGTCAAAATGATTCATATCATTTCTGCAGGTAGCTAGTGTAAATTCAAAATGGAAGAAGAAAACAATCTAGTTCACAATCAGAGCAAGCATTGATATATAATTAGATACACAACTGTATATTTGTATTTGATAGCTTCCTTCCTTCCTCCAAACAGAACCTTAGCACAAGTGAATAATACTCCACCATTGAATTACATTTACAGTTAGTACTCAACCCAGGCAAGACTGATTCCCTTGGTTGGGCCTGTATTACAGGCACCTCTTTGTCCCAAACCCAGGAACGGAAGTGAACCACCTGCTGCTTTTGTCATCTGAATTGTTTTCTCTTTACACATTTTCACTCCATAGAAGCAAATTGGAAATACTGTGCTTTTAGCTGAGGTGCGAATTTGAAGGAAGTAACACAAAGGCCATTCTGCAATAGTGTCTGTGAAATGTTGCTTAATAATAGAAAAATCTCCTGCTTTGAGAGAAAGGATTTGAAAAAAAGAGCATTTGAGAGAAATCAAACCTAGAACTGTCTCTTAACACTTTAAAAAATCTCTTTATTTTCTGGTATTATTTTTAATGATCTATCTATCTATCTATCTATCTATCTATCTATCTATCTATCTATCTATCATCTGATCTTGTTCTAGTTCAATTTTCCATCCCATGGAGAAATAGCACAAATGATATGAAGTGTATAATTGCACAAATGTGTATTTGTGAGATCCTCATATCCTCATCAGAAACCTAGGACTGAATAATACTACATTTAGAGAGATTGGTGTGCTGAAACCTTTCCAGTTTTATTGTTTCTCAAATCTTCTTCTAAAATAAAAATTCATAAATTCTTAATATGCACTTATAAAATACAAATTGTTACACAAAAAGCGCAGTTGGTTCTGATTCAGAGGGCTTCCTGGACTCCACTCAAAAATATTTCCATGTTAATCAGGCCTGGAATATAGAAGTTACATTGATGAAACCATAGATTTTTTTTTTTTAGCATGTTCCTTAAACTTAAATCCTCTAGCTAGAAAGCACAATTTAACTTATAATGATTTTATGCAACATGCAGAGGTAGCAATTTGAAATTCATTTATCTGGACATTGGAAAAGAAGGGAGGGAGAAGGAAGGAAGGAAGGAAGGAATTTTGAAAAGCAAAAAAAATGAGATCTTGCTAAAAGGAATTGTTTTGAATGCAAAGGTATATTTCATGCTGCATTTAAACTCCTATTTAGGATAGAATGACAGTAGATGGGCATTTTAGTGTATTATTTTATTGTAAACTATAAATAGGTGGACTACCTAAGAATCTTAGCTGTCACAAGGCTGTAACATTAAACCATATCTACATTTAAAAGGGGGAATTTTGCAAAGAACTAGACTGAATGTCTTTGACTGACCATAGCCTAAAACTTAATGCGCATTTATGTTTTCAAAACAGCTGGAAACTGTTTCCTCTCTGTCTTATGAATTGGTGCCATTGAATACTGATGGCACCTACTTTGCCAGGAAGAAATTTTCTGGATCCATTTTTGGACTGGCACAATAGAATCAGATCAAGCCTCTTAATTTTGGTCATCGAGCAGCACAGACACAATTGATTGATTGATTGATTGATTTATATTCCTGTTTTGTTTTTGTTATTGCAACTGCCTTATCTGCTTCAGTTTTCTGGATATGTGAAACCTTTTGTTCTCTTTCTAGTTATTTAGTTGGTCTTCAAAAGAATACCACTCATCAATTTAATTATTTTTCCCATATAAACTAAATACTTAAATTTACTTGTTTGTATTTTTTAAAATTACTGATAATCCTTTCAAAAAGAAATGGAATTATGTGTTTCTATACTTTTAACTGCTTATTCTTGCTTTTAATTTTTGCTTTATCATTGTAATTGTTATTTATGACTATTGAAATTGTATGTGACAGATGTAACGATTTTGCACTGTTGTCCTATCTGTGCTGGGCTTTGACTTAGAAAATATAAATTTAAGAAATAGATTAATTAAATAAAAAGCATTTTCCAATTAGCATATTCTTTGGTTTGTTGAAAGATTTTAAAGCTATAATTAGGAGGGGTCATTTTATTTTATGCTAACAGTGACAAAAATATACAGGAAAAAGAAAACAAACTAAAACTGTGGGCGTTTCCTAACTCTGATATACCAATTTTTATCAGCAAGCTATTGCACTTAGTACAAATGAATCTTTAAATACAGCACGACAGAGTTTCCTATTTCTAGCCTTGCTGTCAGGTCAGATCAGCTACATCACTAATTTCAGCAGCAGCTAGGGAATCAGGTATAACTTTGGGGGTTTTTTTTTCCATTTCATACAAAAGTGGCTTTTACATTCAATTTATACAACTGTTGTGTCTTTTCAGCTCCCTGTTTCTATCAATCTTTCTTGCCTTCCCATCCCCATCCCATTGCAGGCAGTCCTTGACTTACAACCATTTGTTTAGCAATCGTTCCAAGTTACAATGCCACTGAAAAAAAAGTGACTTACAATTGTCCTTGCACTTAAACCACCATAGTATTCTGATCCAGCTCCCCAAACACAACAAACCCTCTGGAGTTGAAGCAATGATTCTTTTATTGAGAGCACCAACAGCCCCGGCAAAAAGTTTCTTTCTTACAGCAGGCTAACAAGGCTGTCTGGCAGGGAGATGAGTAGTTGTATGCCACATCTGTTCATCTACCACCCACCCCTTTGCCTTTTATCCCCAGGGCTTTGCTAGCAGTGGTGGTTCTTTCGTCCCAAGGATCGGCCCACAGATTTCCATGGCTCTCTTCTCCTCTGCCTTCTGCACATCCGCACATCAGGCTCTGGACCCATCTGTTCCTCTTCTTTCTCATCAGCCACTTCAGACCTGGGGGCTGTTGACACCTCCATCTGAGGACTGATGGATGTCCCAGGCTCCACCTCTCTCTCTCTCTCTCTCTGAGAACTCCATCCCCTCTTCCCCCTCGGAGCTCTCAAGTTGCCTTGATGCTGACCCTGACTCCCATGCTTCCTCCCCCTCATCTAATTTGGCTGCTGGAAGGGCTGGCAGCCGATAAGCAACATGTAGCACTTCCACAGTCATATGATCATAATTTGCTTGCTTGGCAACAGACATGTATTTGCTGGGACCCTGGGACAAAACAGTTGCTTTGTCCCAGGGTCATGTGATCATTAATTGTAACCTTTCCAATTGACTTCTGCCAAACAAAATCAATGGAGGAAGCCAGATTTGCTTAATGGCTGCATGATTCACTTAATGGCTGCAGTGATTCACTTAACAATCACAGAAAACAAAAGGTAAAGTAATTTCTAGGATCCAGATTATGGTTTCCCTTAATGAAGGAACAGAACTATGAATAGATCCTTATCCATAATCCATCCTTCTTTGTGATTGTGACCAAGTAAAAATTCAGATATACACATGGATGGGTATAATTGTGATACCTCATCTTTCTTTTGTCATTTGGGTTAATGAAGGTGTCAAGCTTGCTGATAACACCTTTGGCATATTTATATAATAAGAGAAAAATTAAATGTTTACACGTTTAACAAGTGTGTGAATGAATATTGAAGAACTGATGACAAAGGTGATAGACATAACCTGGATGTGACTTTGCTAAAGAAGAAAGGGGTTATTGAATTGTGCCCTTGCCTTTTCTAGATGTGTTACATGGATTAAAATGAAAGATTTTTCCACTGCTTTGGTACTAAGGGAAGTGAAGTTAAAAGTTAATCCAGACAGTATATTTTCCCTGCGCAAGATTTGTAATCAAATACTAAAATAAATACCTTCTTTATAAGTCTGAAATCCCATTGTTAAACAAAAAAAAGGGAAGAATTGTCATAATTATAACAATAATTACAACCCACACTGAAGCGCTACCTTGACATTTGTTGTAAGGATTGTGTGCTCTGAGGAAGATGGGAGCTATATCAGAGGTTTCTCTGTCAATAATACTGAACAAATCAGCCCACGGCTATGAAATATTGAAATCATCTGATAGGCTATCCCACCTCTTTTTCATGTATGATCTGAACCTATATGGCAAAACACCATCTGAAATAGAATTGCTGCTCAACATTGTCCTAACAAAACAACCAAGAAATTGCAATGGAGTTTGGAATGGACAAATATGCCACCTTCACCACCAACAGGAAAAAAATAGTGAAAACTGAAGGACTCAAGATGCTTGTTGAAATAATATCAAGAGTCTAGATCAGAGGTGTCAAACTCAATTTCATTGAGGGCCTCAGGGTTGTGTTTGATCTCAGGGGGGCTAGGGTGGGCAGGACCAGCTCAACATCACTCATGTCGGGGGCACCTGTGGTGGCCCGAGTGCTCTACCAGTTAAAACAGGCTCCCGACTGCGACGGCCTCCTGCAACCCTATGTCTCATGAGCTCCATTTTCTCTGGCAGAGGGGCCACAGGCCAGTCCTTGGTTGTTTCCAGGGCCAGATTTAAGCATCCCGCAGGCCGGATCTGGGCCCTGGGCCTTGTGTTTGAAACCCCTGGTCTAGATGAAGATGTTCATTGCAAAGATGATGCTGTCCTTTGGGCTGACAACATCAAGCACACTGAAGTCAAGAAAAGAATTAGAAATGAATACATCATTAGAGTGAAGATCTTAACGCCCAAATTTGGGGTGGAAATACCATCAAGGCAATTAATATCAGTACCTGTGCAATTCTGGTCATTGGATATATGAATGGAATTATGGTTTGGATTTAGGGTGAAGTAGATAGATGGACTAGAAAAATAATAAAAATGGAACATGTCTTTCATCCATGCAGCAATGTTGATAGACTCTGTTAAAAAAGAGGCACAAAGGCCATAAAATTTTGTGAGTCTACCAGATAATCAAAGAAGAAAAAAAGGCCATTGGAAGAATATCTGAAAGACAGTGAAGAAGATGCACTAAATCTAATACACCATGAAGATTTTTTGAATCCCAAAGCGGCTAAACTGACCTATATGAATGACCAAATAAAGAATACAGAAGAGCCATGGCAAGGAAAAGTATTACATGGCCAGTACATTAAAAAAAACTAAAAGGAGAAGAAATTAACAACGAGCAATGGCTAAAGCAGACAAATGGAAGAAAGAGTCAGCCGGTCTAAATATGGCTGCACAAGATCAAGCCTCAAGAACAAATGCATGCAAAGCCAGAATTGAGAAGACAACAACAGAAAGCAAATGCCACCTTTACGAACAAGCTGAAAAAAAAGTGGACCCCCTAATCAATTGCTGCAAGAAAGTGTCAAAGACTGATTACAGACAACAACATGACAACATAGCAATGATGGTGCAATGGAATCTCAGCAAGACGTAAGCAAGAACTGATGGGACCCCAAAATAGACAAAATAGCCTATTCCACGTATTAGAATATGAAGAGACTATGATGCTTCTGGGACTTTAGAATTCAAATAAACTTTAGAATTTAAGCACATGCTACCTAACAACCCCGACTTAACCACTGCCTATAAGAAAGACAAAAAATGTCTGGATAGTGGTTATTGTAATGATGGGAGACAGCAGAACAGAAGAGGAAGAACTGAAGAAAGTCATAAAAATGCAAAAAATGCATTTGAGTGTGATGCTACACCTGAAAAACCCTATCTAGGTGGCTTCTGCTGTAAAGTAACAGAAAATGATGCCATTTTAGGAGCGGGGAGAATAGAAAAAATACTCTTTTTGGATTCTCTCATTCCTATAAAATAACTATAATTCAGAATATAGCTGTAAGGGACCTTGGAGGTCCTCTAGTCCAACTCTTGCTCAGGTAGGAGACCCTATACTATGTACTTAGGTTACAAAAATTATATTGTACATAAAACTGTAATTGTTGACAATTAATGGTTGCCCCAGAAGTGCTAGTCAAGCAAATAACCACAAAGAAGTTATTAAAGATGTTAATGAAACTTCAAACATATAATTCCTAATTTTATACTAGCAGGTTAATATAATAATAATAATAATAATAATAATAATAATAATAATAATAATCTGATGAAACTGTTGATCACATACTCAGCTGCTGTAAAAAAATCACGCAGACTGATTTTAAATTGCGGCACAATTAAATAGCACAAATGATCCATTGGAATTTGTGCAAAAATTATAATATTAAAACAGCAACAAACTGGTGGGAACATCAGCTTGAAAAAGTCACCAAAAACCAGATGGTCAAGATCTTGTGGGATTTCCGTATACAAACGGACAAAATACTGGTGCATAATACACCAGACATCACACTGGTTGAGAAAAATAAGGTCACAATCATAGACATCGCAATACCAGGTGATAGCAGGGTTGCCGAAAAGGAACATGAAAAAATTGCAAAATACCAGGACTTAAAAATCGAAATTCAACGACTATGGCACAAACCAGCAGTGGTAATTCCAGTGGTAAAATCACCATCGGTCAAATGCAAAAAGCCTCACTGCTTGGATCTGCACGCATATTATGAAAATACGTTACGACGTCCTAGGCCCCTGGGTGGGCCCGACTAGTAACCAATGCCAAATCCGGCGAAACAACTGGCCGCTGTGATACAATTGTATAATAGTTATTGAAAATGAGAAGGTTAAGATCTTGTGGGACTTTCGAATACAAACGGATCATCATTTGGAGCACAACATGCCAGATATCACGGTTGTAGAGGGCTGGAGTGTAGTTTATTGATATCGCTGTTCTAGGAGATGCCAGAGTCAAAGAAAAAGAACTAGAATAAATAATGAAATATCACGACCTGGTCATTGAAACTACACAGCTATGGATGAAGCATGTAACAGTGATACCCATTGTCATTGGGGCACTTGGCATCATGTCCAAGAATGTTACAAGATGCATCAACAAATTGCAGTTTCCTGCAATAACACCAGCGGAACTGCAAAAAAACTGTGCTACTTGGAACATCTTATATTTTAAAAGGTACTTGGTTGATACCTAGGATGCTGGCAGCAAACCGTATCAACCATTAGCACTAGTCACTGGTATTTGTAATGCATTTTTGAATGTTCAGTTGGTTGAGTTTCATGTCTAATGAATGAAGTATATAATAATATTTAAAAGTCAAAATAGGTCAGGTTATACTTCAAGGAAAACAAAACAATATTTGTCTAACAAAAAAAGAGATAAATGTGCACATTATAGAGTACTGTATAGGTACTTTAGAGTTCATAATCATTTTCAAGTCCATGATCTGATTGCATCATATAAATTTCTTTTTGCTGTCATTACTTAACAAAAGACTCATCCTTTATTTGGTTCAGTTTCAATGGGTTAATTCTTCAGATTTTTCAGTTTTCATTTTACTTGCACAACATGCTCTTCTGAATCAACTTTCTGCATTCTCAAATTTACTAGTGTTTTAAAACCCAGTTTTGATTCCTGTTGCTCGATCATTCAGACTTGCCCTGTATTCTGTGTAAACAAATATGAAGGCAATATGCATTCTTATCTTATTCCTTTCCCGTTCTGACCTATTCTACTTCTCCAAGCTCAGTTCTTAATGCAGTTTCTTGCTCATTGTAAAAATTCTTCTAAATACAGTAATCAGGGATTATGGCTTACACTACCCTTAATAGATTCCATGTTCTTGCGTGATGTAAGTATTAAAGGCCTGGCTGTGGTCAATAAAAGCAAAGGTAAATTCCTTGTATTGTTTTGCTCTTTCCATTATCTATTTTATCTTAACAATTTTGTATCATGTCCCTCTGTTTTATCTGAATCCTGATTGTTTGGGTTTTATTCTCTTCATGCGTTGCTAAGTGCTTTGTAAAATATTATTATAATATATACAAGTTTTCCAATACTTGGGCAGCCCTGAGACATAGTTCTTGGTTACTGCCTCGTATGTTCACCTTGATACATTTAAGATTACAGTTAAGATTATAGTTCAGTCTCCCTTATTGTACATTGCAATCTGGAATAAAATCAAACCCTTTCTAAGTAATCAACATAAAAAACCAAGTGGTCAATTGTCAAAAGGTCAGGGATAAAAAAATCCTTGATATTTCACACAATGAGGTATCAGTAACTCTTGCTCATTTGGTATAAAATGGCTAGGTATCTATCAATAGATCTTTGTATAAGTCTATGTGGATATTGAAAAATCAGAATATACTTGGCATAAAACAAGTACCAATAAAAGTACAAGAGCCTCAAAAAAATCCTGTCTGGGGAGAATCTAAACCTATCATCTGGCAAAAAGCCAACACTCAATTTAGTCCCTAGGACAGGAAAACTAGATTCTAAGTGCAAGTTCTATTTCTGGTATTCTTCCTTTAGTGGTTTGAAACTGAGAATTCTGTAAAGTTCTCCCTCTCTAAAAGACCTATGGGTCTTTATGACAGGCAATCTAATATAAAGTTCAGCTATGAAAGGACTAAAAGAACATGAAGACTTCCACAAGAACAGAAGAGTTCACCATTGGAAATGTATGTCCCTATTACTCATTTCCTACCACTTATGACTGTATGACTGTAACTTTGTTGCCCGTATCCTTATGATTTATATTGATTGTTTCCTAGTATGATTTGATTGCTTATTTGTACCCTATGACTACCATTAAGTGTTGTACCTTATGATTCGTGATGAATGTATCTTTTCTTTATGTACATTGAGAGCATATGCACCAAAGACAAATTCCTTGTGTGTCCAATCACATTCTATTATCTATTATCTATTATCTATTTTCCTTTTAGAAATCTGATTTTACTTCATCCCAATATTTGGTCAATTACAAATACAAGCACATTGTTAGTTGACATAAGCTATTCATTTGTCTTCTCGTTTCTCTAAAGTTCTCTGAGAAAATTCCAAAACTGCCTAAACTATTAAAGATTTCTAAATATAGAGTATATACATCAAAACAGAAAAACATAAAAACAATACAATGTAATTAATAAATGCTAGCATAGGATAGATACAGTATGTATCATTTTAGCATAAATAGGGTATTTCAATTTAAAATTAACCTCAAAACAGAAATAGAAATCCCAGAAGGACAGAAATGTCTCATGCTAAATGCGAAATGCCCACTCTCTATGGACAACTTTATGGGCAAAGATGCATTTTCCCCTGTAGGAGCCTACAACCTTCACTTCACTTCAAAGGCTGTATATCCCAAAGGATGACTGAAAAGCTGACCCAAGGAACGGGATCATCTTTAAAATCAGCTATGTGGGTCTTTAAAAATTAGTACTAAAATGCTGAATTAAGTACTGGCTTCCATTTGTACATGTCAAACAAGGTATCTTTAGGGATCCCAGAACCAAGACTGTCCTTTCTGTATGTAAATTAAATACTCCTTTACTGAACAATGGCCCATCAGAGGCATATACCAATAAATCAATCATGCTGTGCTATTCAAGGATTTCCATTACAGTGGGACAGATATGGCCAGATCACACATTTTCTTGTTCCTGCTACACTAAATCTTAGGTTATATTATATCATAGTTTAAATTTTAATGTGAAACGGGATCAGTGAGGAACACTAGGATATAAAAGAGCTTCATGTATACCTAGGTAACTCCCAGAATTTTCCAGAGTTCTCATCCTACCATATCTGGATGGTACCAAGTAGCCAATGTTTGATGCAGAAAATGTTGCTATATTTTGCAGCAAATTAATATATGTAGCCATCATTAATATATGCAACCATCAGCCATTAAGAAGCATCATGTTTGTGTCATAGTTCATTTTATTAATCATATTTGTCTGCCCTTCTACCAAATTGTGATATTGTCCTACAACTTATTTGACAAGATGAATCATTAGTTAAAAGGCCTGGGAGTCTGCAGATATAAGAGGCATAGCAACAACTACAACCCAACCATAAATGTTTTGCATGCGCAATGCTGCCTTAAGAAAAACAATCCTTTTGTCAACCTCATTATCTACGGCAGAAACAATATGAAAAAGATGACCCACCAGTATGATTATAGATCAAATTGCTCCTCTTACACTGCTGCTATTTAGCCACCTAGAAGAATCTTCTTAACAGTGGAGAGCTTATTTAATGTAACATTATAGCCTTGAAATTCTTTCTCAATGGAAAGAAAAAACCCCACACTTCTGTACTGCAAAGTGGAGGGATGGGAAAGTTCCTGTATAAATAGAAGCTCGAGTTCAGTAATGTTACAAAAGCTTTATGTAACAGTGGACAAAGGAAACATCAGTGTCAAAATCTTCATTACTCAACCCTCCTATGGTGCTTGAGGGACACAGCTTGATCGGTCACCAAACTGAAACGTTTCATTGTGTGTGTGTTTAACAAGAAACAATTCATTAATTTTGAAATTTCTCTACTGACTTTCTTTTACCGAGAGAGTCAAAGCAGATTATAATTTGGTCGAAGAGAATAGTATTTCCCAAGATAATGGAATCTGAAAGCTTGCACTTACGGTTTTATTTCTTTTAAGAATCATAGAAGACGTGCTATTAAAATGCACTCTTTCTTTTCCTGACCTTCCTATACTGTTTTTCTCTTATGACCTGCATTTTGAAGGGTTAGAATAGAGATGTTGCGTAAAATCATTGAAATCAGCCTTCCTAAGCAGAAGCTCACTATATGTATAGGGACTACAATTCCCAAAATACCCTAGCAACAGAATCATAGGCAATGGTGTTTGGAGATTTTAGAACATTTTCAGTTTGGGAAGGCTGGTCTAAACTACAGTATATATATCAAGCATCTTATACATCTACAAGGAACATCTTGGTACAACTTTACCATTTTTCTCAAAATGATTTTTGAACTTAGGGACAGAGATTTGATACAATTACTTATTTATTAACTTGTTAATTTGTAAACTGCTTAATTCTGACTAATTCCAGAAAGCGCACATAATAAAAAGAATATTAATAAATATAACAATATAAAATCCAGATTTTAAAAAAAGAATGAGCCAGCTGATGAATCTGGCCAAGAGCAGCATATTTGCACCCTACAAGGGACTCCAAGCATCCTAGCTTAAAGCCTGGAGGAAGTGACAGATCTTTAAGGCCCTCTAGAGGAGGGTGGGGGCCACATAGATTATAGGGGAAATTTCATTCCAGAGGACAGGGATCATGGCAGAGAAGGCAGGCTTAGATGGCACTACTTGATTGAAGGAACTGAGAGCACATCAATACTGTCATATTGAACTGGTCCAGCTGATAATATACCATGGTTCCCTGAAAATAAGACAGGGTCTTATTTTCTTTTGACCCCAAAATATGCAGTTGGCCTTATTTTCAGGGAGGTCTTATTATTTTTGAGGTGCAGGAGGCAGCGAGCATGGTCATCTCATGGCTGCTGCTGTGTTGCAATATTTTAGGGGAGGCCTTATTTTCAGGAGAGGGATTATTTTAGTGCATGTGCTCAAAAGCCTGATTGGGCTTATTATCTGGGGAGGGCTTATTTGGGGGGAAACAGGATAGGAGATAATCAGTTCCTCAAGTAAGCACTTTGAATGGCACCCAGAAGTAAACTGGCAACCAGTGTAGCGCTTGAAGCAGGAATGTCATATGGGCATGCTTAGACAGGCCCACCACTGCTCATAGCACTGCATTGTGTAGCAATTGAAGCTTCTGGATAAGGTGGTCTTCAAGGAAGCCACATACAGAGTGCCCGCACATGGCAATTTCATGTAGGTGTTGAATAAAAGTTCAGAGAAGCTCAAATCCACCAAGATGTGGCTGAAGGAATAATCTCTCACTTCTAACCAACATCAAATGAAAATGAACCTCTAAGGAAGGAAGAGAATCACCAATACTTTCTCTTGATCGAACTAACACAGCACAGTTGGCTTAGTCTGCCACTTCCAGATTGACATTTAGACATTTTTTTTTTAGACATTTTATTAAGATTTATAGGCCGCCCTTCTCCCTGAGGGGACTCAGGGCGGCTTACAATCACATTGAATATTTATATTAGCCCCAACTCTCTCCCAAAACAAAGATCTCACAGCCACAAAGGAGACAAGGATGTTTGTTACTTCACAAAATTGGCAGTTGTAGACCTTACACAACTGGAGGATGCTATGCAAGAAAAGGCTGCCCTAGAACCTAGGAGCCTATCTACTTCCCTTTGAATTTCTGTTGATGATTATCAGATACAGACCTGAAATGGTCCCAATATTTTATACTTGCTTTAGAGGTCAACTATATTGAGACTACAATTCCCTCACAATTACATACCCAAATTCATCTGCTACATCAAAGGTGACCCATCCCACCGAACATTTTGGAAACTGCCGTGCTTTAATATTCATATTTCTCCCAGTCAGACGAGCTGTTTCATGGCATGCACATTTAAAAATAATTCTAAAGGCTTGTGATGATTACAAAGAATCTTGCATGTTCTCTCCCACTGTCACATTATTTAAGAGCACAGCAAACATGGTTGTTAGAATATTCATTATGAAAGCAGCCCCCAACCCCCACAGCAGCCTCAGGAGAAAATCTTGGGATAACTTTTATGTTTTTCCTGTTAACCCCAGTTCAGCAGTTCGATTCGATTCTGATGAAAGGAAACAACGTTTTCCTTTCTGCCTCATGAAGTTGTATATCTCATTAGTGGGCCTTTGCTAATTGTTTTTGATTGAATACCAATGTACCACAGTCAGGTGTGAGTACCAATACAAATGTAACCCTACACATTAAGCCTGATCGTTGGTTGTTTCTGCTTGGTGATGAAGTTGGTTAGATCAAGTTCCCAGAAACTCTATGCAACCATCTCAGTTCTGGAACAAACAGAGACATGGATCTGTTCAAATACAGCATGCACAAGTGCTGCTCTGGATGATTATTGGGTACCCAAACTTTTGCAAATAAAGTTTATCTGAAAAGCTGCACTAGCTAAAGCATAATGTTCCTATTTAAAAAACAGCATGAAGAAATGGCTATGTTCTTCAATCCATTGATTTTTATATGAGGTTCAATTACCCATATCCTGGGAGCTTATTCACAGGCAACTTAAAAGCAATAACAACAATAATAACAACAACCCCATCAAAGAATCAACTTAAAAAATTACTACCATTTGTACACCTTGCTGATATTTTCTCGGAATTTAAATTAAGTGCAACATCACGCTAGCTGATTTTTCAAAAAGCTTCTGAGGCAGGGGTGTAATCATGTTATCATTTGGAGAAACAACTCCCATTGTCAGCCTTTTTGAACAACAAGGCTAACAGTTGAAGATGAAAATGATAAACATTTTAAGAAATGTTTCTAATAAACTACCCGGCCTCATGGTATCATAACGAGGTGTGATCGTCAATTGACTGGAATCAGTATTTTTTTAATTGCTTCTTTCTTTTCTAGAATCAATGCAAAGTTGCTGTTTATTAATACTGAAGGGGCAGCCAATTCTGTTTTCAGGTTTGAAAAATAATAGAAGAATTTTTTAGTTCCTTAACTGTATTCATTTCATTCCATCTACCTAAATAACTTATCATTATTAGACCCATTTAAGCCAAATATTTTACTTCTAACTAGGAAGTCAAAATGAATGATTTCAGTGGACAAATCTGTATGATATTTTCTAAAATAAAAAATGGTAAATTCCAGCCCTGGAAATTCTACAATGTAAAAATAAGCATGGAGGTGGGGGAGTGGGGAAAAGGAGAGTCGAAAGGATATAAACCATGCGTCATGAAGACATGATCGTGTGATAAACCATGATGATGGAAACATAATCAAGTCTTGTGTTGTTATGTTTTGACACAAACCTCAGCCTTGCTTGCTTCTGGGTACCAAGGTTTGTACCATGGTGTTATGATACATGAGTGCCCCACATGTCCCGTACTTCCTTCCCAGAATCCTTTGGCATTAAAATTAGTATATAGAAACTTACCTAAACTATTTTTTTTTTAAATTCCCAGTTTAGAAAAATCTTGGAACATTGAGATAATAATGATGAACTGCTTTTCTATTTCCACAAATACTTAGAAAGGTAATTATTCAGGTTTTATGTTGGCTTCCTTGATGCAGAGCTCACCGGCTTTGCAGAGGGATTCAAAGGAAATGCAATTTGTGAATGAGTTGGGTTATATTTTCCAATAGGATATATGTTTATAATGTATGTGTCTTCATTCTTAGGAGTATATAAATAAAACTCATCATTTTATTTATGACGATCCAGATTGTTGGGGGCAATATATAAACCACTTAGAGATGGCTGTAAAGCACTGTGATGCGGTGTATACTGTAAGTCTAAGTGCTATTGCTACGTATGTATTGACTATATATTATAAATATAAATATTGCTATACTATTACCGCTTGGAATTAATTTATTCAAGCCCTAAATAAAATAGCATTTTAAGCAACATTTGTCCATGCACAAGCTTTATCTGATATTCACTTAGTTTACTATGAAAATATTGGCAAATACAACAGAAATTGTACTAGGATAGTTCAAAAATATGGTTCAGAAAAGTAGAACATCTTTTCCCCCCAATATGATTTCCTTCTTAACAAAATGAGATTGTTTGAGGAAGTTTGCTGACAAATTATTCCCAAGTCAACTCACAGCACTAAGACTTCTCTGCAACCGCCCAGTTCTCTCCAGCATGATCCCTGCCAAGGTGAGGATCCTCAGCATTTTATGGGGATTCTAAAACAGTCTTTAAAACACAGAATCTTAATTGCTAAATATTGCAGCATAAGTGTCAGGTGCAAGGAACCAAACCCACAATGTGAATTGACCAATTATTTATTTATTGTTGCAATGCCTATTTACAAGAGTCTCGTCAGACTGACTACATTTTCTTGGGAGCAGTGAGATAAGGCTTCAGGGATTCTTGGGCAGGTAAAGGCTGTTCCACTTTTTGCTGTATGAGGACTCTAAACTCATCCCCCTCTTCACACCTACCTACCCACCTATCCTAGCTCTCGTTTTTTTAAAAAATGTTTTTATAATAAAATGGTAAGAGAGATTATAGTGGTACCGTGTTTCCATGAAAATAAGGGTCTTCTTTTCTTTTGACCCCTGAAATAAGCACTTGCCCTTATTTTTGGGGAGGTCTTATTTTTTTGAGATGCAGGAGGCGGCGAGCGTAGTCACCTCATGGCTGCTGCTGTGTTGCAATATTTTGGGGGATGGCTTATTTTAATGCATGCACTCAAAAGCCCGATTAGGCTTATTATCCAGGGAGGTCTTATTTTCGGGAAAACAGGGTATTAAACCACCTCATAAATAAATAAATAGTATCTAGAGATGTAACTATATTAATCTGCTGAAGCAAAAGAAAATAAACACTCTAGCACAAAAAGTCAAACTTTTCCCTTTAATATTAGAATAAGCATGAAAATAACAAAAAAAAATGTAACCCCATTGAGATCTTAAACCAAGCAGGATTTGTTAAAATAATATTCAATGAGCAATGGCACCATCTTCTCAGTCTGCAAACTTGTCAGGTTGAACAGGAAATGGTAAAAGAATCTCTTCCTTTTAAAATTATACACTTGCTTGACCTTGGGAAGACATTTCTAAACCATCAGAATCCCTAACAAAGATTTCAGATCATAGTCAAGTGTGGAAATGAATCTCGGACCACTTTCTACTAACAAGTTCAGGAGAAAAAAAACTCTCTTTCTTTATACATGTTTACAGATAATATTAAGGCTTTACACTTGAGTCACACATTTGATTCAGTAAAACTTGGCAGCATAATAGTGACGGTTCACTAAACTGTTGCAAAATCCAGCTATCAGCAGCAGGAAGAGAATTAGGTCGATGCATATACAATGGAGTTCTGAAATCCAAACTGTAAATTATCAAAACATCTGTTTAGCAAAAAAGGTGGAAAGGGCTCAAGCTGTTTTTCCTGAAAATGCTGCTGCTGCTGCTGCTGCTGCTGCTGCTGCTGCTGCTGCTGCTGCTGCTAAAGGTCTTTGGGGACTCTGAAAAAAAGGTAGCAACATGTGCAAAAGCAGCAACAAGACTTGAGTTGTCTTGCAAAACAGATGATTTAAGATTATAAAGAGTACCGATAGAAGAGAATATTTGTACTCAGGATTGAGCTGTAAGGTCCTTGGTGCTCTCTGAGCTTGGCAGTTTTCTTTTTGATGTTTCATTACCAAACAAGGTAACATCATCAGGATCCCACTACTGAGAGTCTATTGTTACAGCGAAAATACCTTCTCCATTGTAGACGTCTGTAGAGATTCTCAGTTATCCAGGTCATGGTTGTCCCAAAGGTGATTTTTCAGGAGGCAACTGAAAAGTCCAGTTGCCTCTTGAAACAGCACCTTTGGGACTTGTCCAATGTATTTCTACTTTTTCTTGTGGTGATGGTGGTAATGAAATCCTAATTAAGCAGATGTTTTTTGTTCTCCCATTTCTTAATCTGACCCAATAGTTCATTTATGTGCAGCAAAGTATTTCTCTTGGACCGAGAACTCCCAGGTTAGAGTCTATTTTCAACCATGGAAACTCACTGTTTGATTTCTATCCATTCACTCTTTCTTGGCTCAAGGAATTTTGGGCATAAAAATGTAGGGAGATTTTCATGCAAATCACTTTAAACTCATCAGGGACAGGCAGAATACAAATCTAAGAAACAAACACATATTATTTGTCTAATGCCACTGTAATTTTGATATACCTCGGTGTCAAACTATTTCAGGTATATGGGACTAATTATCTGACTGCTGTATTTTGCCATGTTCACTTTCTTCAAACTACAGCTTTTCAGCCTCATCCAGTGCAGATTACTCTAACCTGCCAGAAACCAGTAATCCTATCATGTAAGGATCTTTTCTTGAACAGTACAGTGTTAAAAGTTGTGAATAGCTACTTTTATGCCTCTACATGCACAGCAAATAGGTGAACCTTTTGAATGGAGATTTAGGTAGCTTTATTTGGCTCAGTGAACTCTGCCTCTTATGCATTTATTAAGGCCTTAATTACACCTCCATTTTTCAGATATGGACTGAAAACCTGTAAAACATTTATTATAAGCATGGTCAATATAATCACTTGAAATTTGGTTTCTAAAGGGGCTTAGGTGTCTATAAATATTATAAATTAGCAGATGCATAAAAAGAAGGAAGTCAAAACCCCAGTCATTCTTTTTTATTTTCTTTATTTTTTTATTTTCTGTTATTTTAAACCTTAAATTTGCTTAATTTATCTAGTTTTTACTTTTATTTTACACACACTCACATACACTACTATGGACATTTAATATTGTCACCAACAATATCAAAACCTATAATGTAAAGAAATACTATGATGCAATTTGCAGCTCTTTTTTCACTAATACTCCACTTTAAATAGAAAAAGTCAAATAATTTAATGCTTGTAACATTGATATCCTAAATTGTAATTAGTTGAATGCTTTTTCTCTTTTTTATTTTCAACACTCCAAGCTATCTAAACAATAGGATGTTAATAGTATTTAATTGCTATTGTACAAACATACAATAGCAATAGAATCACACTGACCAAAGAGTAGTGACTGTAAATAAAATAGATTTGGGTGATCTAGAAATCTGACTAAATGAGGAATTACCATCTTTATAATAAAAGCAAGTAACAAAGTGTGGTTTAGTTTTTATTTGAATGCGGTGCCCTATAATTTCCTTTAAAAACAGCAGTTGGAAAGGCATGAAATATTCTAAATTTGAGGATCTTTATTTATTAAAACATTTTGTTTAGGTGAGCAGCTACCCAAAAACAGCCAGGTCTGATGGTGCTAAAAATATAAATAATATTTCTTATATTTTTTTCCAAACATCTTTTTATGGGTCAAGACAGTATAGAGACCATTCCATCCCACAACCACAATTTTATTATGATATCACCCTTGTATGTTTGTTCCAAACTACATAGTAAATTTTCTTTTTTGTTTTTAATGTAAAATACAAAAAAAAAAAAATAGTAGGAAAAATAGGGGAAGGGAAAAGTGCAGAAAATAAGGGGAAAAGAAAGAAAAGGCATTGATTTCTGACTCCCTTTGGTGCAATAAAATAAAACAGCAACATCCAACCTCAACTTTTTATTTTTACATAGTAGTATAAATTAATCATTTCTATATCAACAAATCTATCTAATCGGTAAAACCTAAAATCAAATTTTCATTCCACACCCCCACCACCACCACCTCAAGCACAAAGTCCAGAAGTGGTTTTCAAGTAGAAACAAAAGTACTTATATTTTTCTTCTTTTATCAAAGCAGTCAAATTAGCTGTCTCTGCTAACTCCATTAACTTTTGCAGCCATTCTTCCATTGTGGTGATCGAAGTGTCCTTGTGCATAAAGTAACCTTGCTGCTGAATGTAGTGAATTTCCAAGTTGAGTCACGACTTCAGCCAAGGGTGATATTGAGTATCATGAACAAATATAGGCAGCTCTCTGTGCTGTAAAAGGTATCCTTACTATCCTTTAAAGCAGTGCTTCTCAAACTTGGCAACTTTAAGACAGGTGGATTTCACCTGCCAGAGTTTCTCAGACACTGGCAGTGGCCATCATTTAAAACATTCAATTGCATGGTGTATAAATGATCAACAGCTTTATTCAATGTCATAGAGTTTGAAAAACTGAGTACTAGCCAAAGTTACACTTCTGGAGACTGTATTCAAATCACTAAACCTATAATACTATACACACAATGGAATAAGTTCCACTGAACTCAGGAATACAGAAAATCCAATTTAAGCATTAAGTTGATGTTAAGTATAAAGTTAGTCATCTTTGAAATCAGTGAATTTTTCTTCCTTTTGAAACTGATAGTTATCGTGCATTTTCTTTTTGTGTGTGCTTCAAGCTATTTTTTTGTCTTGAGGTTTTTTGGCAGCATTTTCAGCAGTGATATACGATGGCGTCTTCCTAATTGTATAAAGTTTGCATATAATTCTAAATCACAGAATTATGCACTTCTCCATTCTCTCTAGGAATGGAAGGAAATTGGCTATGTTATACATTGTCTCCAATGATCTCCTGATCAGTTCCTGTTCACATTTTAAAATACTCCATACAATGATTTAGGCACCTATGTTCCTTGTACCCATACAGAGTTTGTATGCTCGGTAACTTTTGATAAAGACCAACCTGCACTGTTCTGCCATACTTAAGCATCTCCAAATCAGTACCAGTTTGCTTGGCAGGAGATATTTTATAAAAGGTAAACTCTGCCAATGCTAAAAATTAATTTTTTCCCCACCTTTCTTTAATTTCTGAACCAACATTTCTACTATCTGTGTTCAGTAAAGAAATGCAAGCCACTATGATCCAAGATGCTAAATACAAACTCAGGAAATCCGATTTCAACTCTCTAATCCATAAACCTAAGTGTAATTGCCTTGTTGATCAGCAACAAGCAAGCAAGGATAGATCATACATATAGACCTTGAGAATAACTTTCATAAGATAAGCAACATAGAATGAAAGATGGTGGAGCTAAGATAAAACTTAGATCAGATTTAGACTTTAAGTCAAATATTATTAGGAACAGGCTTGATTAATTAAATGCAGGTAAGTTCAAAATTTTATAGGGAAGACTGATTCTACTCTGATCTTCTGTTTCTACAGTAGGAGTAAAGGCTTTCTTCAGATATTACTGGCCAAGATGCTCCAGTTTCTAGGTGGTCAGAAATAGGAAGAGTTAATGCTGTAACATCCATGCTGAATGAATGCATGACAGAGAGAGGGAGAGGGGTTGTCACGAAACAGCAAAAACGGAAGACAACAGGAACTGTTATGTAACATTTTACTTTAGAGACTATGAGCTGATACTTGATACAGTAGCTGCAAGTGATGTGATTTTAAGGCTTCAATCTACGTGTACCTCAAAGGTTTGGAATTGTGTGTTCAACAGTGAGTTCTTAATGTGTTCTTTTTATGGAAAACTTCTGATAGGCATAGAGTGTTTCTTCTTCATTCTTCTATACTGTTTACACAAACTGCCACATCATCTCTGCATTTTAAAAGGGTAAAAGACAGGACTGCACATTTTGGTTTGCAGCTGCCTCTAAAAAAACTTAAATTGGAACTCTTTAGCAGTAAAAGTTTGGTTGTCCTCAGTTCCTGAAGTTTAAAATATTTAACCAGTAGCAGTTGGCAGGAAGAATCTTCTGAGTCTCAGTAGATTCAAGACTTAGACCATGGCTGGCTGGGGAAATCTGGGAGTTGAAGTTAAAGTTTCCAAGGTTGGATTCTTGGATCTTGACTTGGATTCTTGGACAACACTAGCTAATGCTTTTACTATATAGTCAGTTCTGACTAGATGTACTGCTCCAAAGAAGAACTGGGCACAAATGTTTTTCAAACTTCTTCACCAAAATTGTGGGCAAAAGAATTATATGAATGATTTGTCTGAATTTTTCAAGACAAAGAAGAAATTAAGCAACAATAAAAATAGCATGACTATTGGAAATGCCCAGCAGCAGGAGGTCCCTTATATGTCTACAGACTTTGAGATGATCACAGGCCATTTATTTTGTGATCACCTCTTAAATATAGAAAACCAACACCGGACCCAGAACAACACAGGACGCCACCACCAATCACCCTCCCCAGACTCAAACCTAAACCCATCCCATAGATGAAATGCAACCACCACCCAGAAGCCAAACCATGGTGACATCACCAACTGCGGCACCCCCCCCTCCGACCCCCACACAAAGCAAACTGACACGTGCCATGAACACATGGCGAGACCGCAAACCCGGAGCCAAACCAAAGCCTGGGATGTTACATCACAGCCATCTGCTCAGGACATTACATCACAGGACTCAGGATGTTACAACGCAAAGGCTCAGGATTTTACAACACAGCCAACCTCCCAGGTTGTTGCAGCAGAGGACTCAGGATATCACTACACTAGAGCTCAGGATGTCATCACACAGTCCATTACCCAGGTCGTTACAACACAAAAGGCTAATGGACACACAGCTAGTACCTTAGCTACACAGGATGTTACGAAACAGCCGACTAATCTGCATACATCAACTGCATCAACTAATCAAGATGTAACAACACAGCCAACCTACCCACTTACAGCAACAAAGCCAGCACTCCACACACCCCCACCAATATTTATAGAAAAGCACAAAGCCAAGGGCACCAGCCTGAAGATGGCGAGTGGGACCTTGTCGAAACGTCGCCAAGATACTCTCAATCTTACATTTTACAGAGCCGAGTTGGCACAGTGGTTAAATGCAGCACTGCAGCCTACTTCAGCTGACTGCAGTTCTGCAGTTCAGCTGTTCAAATCTCACTGGCTCAGGGTTGACTCAGCCTTCCATCCTTCCGAGGTGGGTAAAATGAGGACCCGGATTGCTGTTGGGACCAATATGCTGTCTCTCTAAACCGCTTAGAGAGGGCTGAAAGCCTTATGAAGCAGTATATAAGTCTAACTGCTATTGCTATTGCTATTACATGGAAAAGGCGAATACGTCAAGACCTGCATACCTGTACTCGTGAAAATCTACAAAAACAAATATGTATGTATGTATGTATGTATGTATGTATGTATGTATGTATGTATGTATCCATCCATCTGTCCGTCCGTCCGTCCGTCCATCCATCCATCCACCCACTGGTGGGATTCAATTTTTTTTACTACCGGTTCTGTGGGTACGGCTTCGTGGGCGTGATATGGCTTGGTGGGCATGGCAGGGAAAGGATATTGTAAAATCTCCATTCCCTCCCCACTCCAGGGGAAGGTTACTGTAAAATCCCCATTCCCTCCTGGTCAACTGGGACTTAGGAGGAAGAGAATAGATGGGGAGAGGGGTTCTTCAGAGGTGGTATTCACCGGTTCTCTGAACTACTCAAAATTTCCACGACCGGTTCTCTAGATCTGGTGAGAACCTGCTGAATACCACCTCTGTATATATTGCATTCTATCCAAGAGAATCAGTTTTCTTTAGCTTTGAAAGAATTTAAGAACCATAACATTCTAAACCAAAAGGGATATTTACGCCAACAAGTCCAATGGGCTGCTTTGTTCAAGAATCCATATTATTATTATTTATACAAGATGAACTCCCAACCTCTCTGAGCGATTGACTTCTAAATCACAGAATTATGGACTGCAAAAATCTTTCACAGCACTTGTTTTTTATTCTTTTTAATTGGTAAATTGAGGTTTGCAACAGAAGTCGCCTGCAGAAAAAGCATATGTTTTCCCATAGACCATTAAATACTTCTCTAGAAAAATATAATTAATCTATGGAATAGTTTTATAGGAGACTCTTCAGACAATGCTGAATCAATAAATTACCCTTCCTCATCATCATTCCTTCACTTTGTGACATCAGAAGTCCATTGAAAAGGAAACATATACCGTATATACTCAAGTATAAGCCGAGTTTTTCAGCCCACTTTTTGGGCTGAAAAAAGCCGCCTCGGCTTATACTCAAGTCAGTGAAAAATTTGCCCGAAATGGAGGAGAAAAAGGGGCGGGGCCATGCTGCTGGGTGACGCTCGTGAATGGTCCGGCGCCCCTGTGAGTTTCCCCTCCCTCTGTGTCAGTTTGCCGCGCAGCGCGCACCGCACCATCCCCCCTCCTCACGTTCTAATGTAATGCAGGGCTGTCTTACGATTCCCCTTCCTCCCCCTCCTGCCGCTCTGCAACGATGTCCCACCTCCTCCTTGTTATGGCAAGCAGCCACATAGCGATGTCCCACCTCCTCTGGTACAGTGATCCAATGATAGGAATCACTGTGCCATGTGTCATAGGAGGCGGGACATCGCTCCCGCGGCTGCACGGGACATCATCATCACAGCGGGACATCAGCATCATGAGGTGAGTGAAGTATTTCATTGAATACACCGCTAGTTTACTGTTTTTCTTTGAAATAAATATTCAAAAACATTATTGGTATCTATTTTTATTTTTGAAATTTACCGGTAGCTGCTGCATTTCCCACCCTAGGCTTATACTCGAGTCAATAACTTTTCCAGTTTTTTGTGGTAAAATTAGGTGCCTCGGCTTATATTCGGGTTGGCCTATACTCGAATATATACGGTATTCATATTTGTAGGTCCACAAATTTTCATGCTTCTGTATGAGCCTTCTTCTTTCTATTGAATTTTGAGTTAACAGTTGCAGAATAAAGCTATTTATTACTTCCATAACATATAGGTGCATTTCCTTCCTTCCTTCCTTCCTTCCTTCCTTCCTTCCTTCCTTCCTTCCTTCCTACCTACTATCTATCTATCTATCTATCTATCTATCTATCTATCTATCCATCCATCCATCCATCCATCCATCCATCTATCTATCTATAATAGAAGATCCCTTCTAGCCCCATGACACACACTCTCTCTACATACATACATACATACATACATACATACATACATACATACATTCTATGATATATTTACTTCTGTGTAAGTGCACATGACCTAATCCTTAATGATACCAGTTTGAAATGAATGGGCAGAGTTAAAGTTAATCCTTCTTTCTTTAATTCACAAACATGATCCCCCCCCCCTTTATTTTCAAGCAGAAAAGGAGCCTTGAATGAACTATTGGAGAGCCTGTTTTTCTTCTTTCTTGGATTCCTGTGACATGAGAACGGGAATTTTTGGATCAAACTTACTGAAGAAAGAAAATAATCATAAATCCATTCTTATTTGGATTGTGACTCTGCACACTAACTTAACACCAAACAACAGGAAGAGATAGTCTCAACTTTATATAATGTATAACTTGATCCTTGGATTGGAATTTGATAGTAACGGATTGGAATTTGATAGTAACGGATAGTAACGAAAACAATGGAGCTTATATTTGAATAGGCTTTAACTGCAAGTAGGAACACTAAAACACTGAACACTGAAAAGATTTCCCTGAGTCAAACAGCTTGCTTTTTATAGCAATCTGGAACCCTGCCACAAAAATAAAAAAAGTCGGAGATTTGTCTTCCCTAAAGTTTGTAATTACAGAATATAATTAAACCAAACACACAAACTAAACTGTATTTTATTGAGGGGTTTTCAAAAAACAAAATAGATTTTTTAAAGGTGTACAGTTAGTGTTATTTGCTTGCCATGAGATTAGTGATTTCCTCAGTTCTTGGATCCCTGCCCTATCATGGTCTAATAAAAGAACCTAAACCGCAGTCGGACAAAGGCTGCTACTGTAGTTTAAAGAAAAAGATTTAGAGTCATATGCTATGCAGAAAGCTGAACAACCTTCCTGAATGAAGTAGAATACATTACATGTGTGACAGACTGATGCAGAATTGTAGGCATATTTGAATGTAAACCTATTGATCCTGCTTTAGCTGTCAAGAAAGCAGGGAGAGATGAGAGAAGCAGCTGAGAAGACAGGGTACCACTTGCTTTAATTAGTGGCGTATGATATGCAGTATTCACAGGTTTTAGCACGTGCCAGTTTGCATTTTCTTCTTTGCTTTTAGAAATGCAATGGTACAGACAATATGAGAATGGCAGGAAGACACATTTTTTCATTTTAAACATCCTAGGACTATTAGTTATGCTGCTTTATTGTGGGGAAAGAAAGAAGAGCAGAGAACTATTTCAGGGAAAATGCTGAGTGAGGGCTTCCAAATAAGTCTGGATTATTGCTTCCTTCTTGTCTTCCTTTGCCTTCATTATATTAACACATTCTTTGACAAAATGGGCTTGTATCAAAATAACAATAAATGAGTAATGAAAAAGGACACCAGTCTTTCACTCTTAAAAAGAAGAAGTAAACAGTAGGTTTCTTTAGAAACTCAATCTGGCACTTTAGGATCTTCTCAGGTTTACCTCATGATCTACTGGAGATTGCTGTCTTTAATTAATTATGCCAGAAGGAAAAATAGCAAGCAATGGTAGAAGTTAACAAAGTAAAATTTTGGCTGCGAGCATATATAGACAGGCAGCAGGGATTAGCAGGCAAAGTAACACTGCTTTTAAGGATATATTTCTGATCCAGCAAATTTCAAATCCGATATTCTATTTTAAATCAGATTGACAGAGTGGAGCCAGGAGCAGATGGCATTGTATAGTACTTACATTAGAAGCAGTACGATGAAGTCAACATTTACAATCCTAGTATGGCAGGTTTGAATCCTTTTAGGAAGTATCACAAAAGAAATAGACTTGTCAAATAATTGTTGCTACTGTTACATTTCTAAAAGTATTAGACATCTCTTATCTACCTCTTAAAACTTTGACTACAGTATGTGCTTGTTTCTTTGTTTGTTTTGTGTGTAAGAACAGACACTATATGAAATTAATTCTGCTTAATGAAATAATATGCCTATCACATTTAACCAAATCTAAAGGATCACTATTTGGCAACAAATATGATAGTTGGTTGTTTCTACATCTCTTTGCTACCAACTATTAGTCATCCAAAGTTTTGCAACCCAAATATGCTAGTGGAAGGAAGGAAGGAAGGAATGGAAGAGGCTGCCATAGTTGAGGGAGAAACTCAATACAAACATAATACAATGAGGTGGACACACAATCCAACCTTAATCAAAGCTTGGGGGAAAGATGATTTAAAGGACAGTCAAGGCAAATGCCCTGATAGAGTCCTAGAAATAATGTAATTTATTCCATCAGGATTCTGAGATTCTCAAGCTCAAATTCCAAACTATTCATAAAACTTACTTTCAGGACAAGTATAGTCATTTACTTATATATGAGGTACATCTCATCTCAGTTAGAAGGGTCTCGGCAGTTAAAAAATGGTAAACAAAACAATAATGCATTACAATAACAGTCATAAATTATAAATTTCAGGAATATATTATATATTAAGAAAAATAGGCCCTGATAGATCCACAACTGATACCCTCATATGTCAATTACTGCCAGATGAAATAAACAATACTGATCTTAAGAGTCATCATAGTATAAAGTTCCCAAAATCTCACTTTACAGGATTGTGAGACAAAATGGGGAGATCTTGTCTTTATATAGTATAGAACCTTTCATTCCATGGGAAGAAAGGTATGTCTAGTAGAAATAGACATTTTTCTTCAGAGGTATGTTTTTATCTGCATACACATCTATCAAATGAAACCAATAAATCAGGTAAGTGACAGCATTGCCCTATACTTGGGAAAATATCATTGAGATTAATGAGCAAGCATAGGACTGTTGCAACCTCAAGCCTGCATTCAAGAGTATCTGAAGATGGCAGATACAATTGTGTCATTAAAGCCCCATTCCTTAATGACTATGTGACAATACCCATTAAAAGAAGTGAAGGTTTCATTGTGTGATTGTGCCCCGCAGCTTTACTCTTTTTAACCTGTCTGTATTACTTGATAAAACGGAGACATGCTTTCAAAATGAATTAGAAGTTGTAGTTAGGAAACTGCTGGAGTGCATACTCAGCATATTTTTAATGAAGTGACTTCTTTTTGAGGGGATTCTCTGTGGCCTTAAAAGCATGGCTACTTTAATGAGCTGCGTTAAATGCCACGATGATGATTATGACCTTTCACATGTGCCAATTTTCAGGCTTGTGTAGAAATGAAAAAAGACATGGCAGCACTAAAGAGTATTTGTGTGATTCTTCATAACTGAATCATTTATTCTGAATCATTTTTGTAATATGGACTGACCTGTTATAGTGTGAAGTTTTGTGTACTTATAAGAGTAACTTAAATTTAACAGAGTTTATTTCTGGATAAGCATGTGTAGAATTGCAGTATGTGACATGAAAAGGCAAATGTACCTTGGCTCAATGCACTCTAAATCACTTCAATCCTGAGACTATAGCTAAAATGGAAAAGCTGTAAAATTGACTAGAATCATGACTTGGAATCTGGCTATTAGTTCTGAGTTGCAGAAATCCAAATATTCAACTCTTTGCTCCCATCTGATCAGTGGTGGTATTCTGTCGGGTTTGGGTGAATCAGTAATGGTGGCGGTGCAAGGCTCTGCCCACCCCCATGATGTCATGAGCATGCCCAGACAAGTGTGCACGCTCCCACTACTTAACCAGTAGTGAAGAAAAGAGGATACCATTACTGCATCTGATGGTTATCTGGAGTTTTTCAATCCAGATTTGATAGCTTGTATATTCAATCATAGGTTCATGTGCCAACTAAACAAAGTCAGAAGAACTAAAATTGGTTTAATCTTCTAATTCTTAAGCTATACATGGATCCCTCTCTTACTCTTACTTACCCTGACCTCCTGGTTAAAAAAAAAAAAACATCTTGCAGATATGTTGGATATTTTGACTTATGTGCAGGCCCATCAGTTAGAATCTAAACTGAACTATAGATTTGCAGGATAGACAGATATTTAAAGAATGTCTATATTTTAGCAAGTTGATGAGGGCAAAATATGTCATGATATTATATGGAAACTAAATGCATCTCAAGTGTCAAATGTCTTTGTTCCTTATTTGGCAAATTTTAACAAATCATTTTTTTTAGCAGATTACTTCTGTGATACATCACAAGATCTTTTCTTAAAATTCTGGGACTGCTGTTTTTAAAGAAAAAACGACTCCTGCTTACTGTGCTTTAAAGTAATGCTAAATGATTTTGAAATTCTTTTCATAGCAGGATTATGAAGTAGTTCAGAGTTTTAAACTAGCTTTGTCCTTGGCTATGTCTCAGTATATAAAAGCACTCTGTCATCTATAAAGGTCTGTCTAATGGAATTTATCCATATTATGGGATGGGAGGTTTTTTAAGAGTTTGATGTATATAATAAAACCTCAGGGGGGTTCCATGTAATCTAACAGTAACTGTTCCTTCCTAGCCTCAAAGAGTTTCCCCTCTCAAAAAAAGTTACCTTGATATCACCACAGATAAAATGTATAAAAAACAAAGTGGTTTTATGCTTTTATTCCTTCTGAAATGGGCCTAATAGCTGGCACTCATTTTCAAATGCAGCCCGATCTTGTAGTCGGTTTTGAGAAAAACAGAAATCTGTACAAAAACCACATGGTGGATTAAAGGGTAATGTAGATTTTGTACAAGGTACAGAAAGTATGTGAAACAGATTGTTGTCTTCCTCTTCCAGCTAGGATAGCCCCCCTCCCCCCAACCTTTTGGGCACCAGGGACCAGTTCCATGGAAACAGGTTTAACCACAGACCATGGGGGCCCTGGTTTTGTGTGCTGCCTACATTGTGCAGAAGAGATGCTTGTTTGTGCGGGCCAGTTTCTTACATGCCGCAGACCGGTGCTGGTCCATGGTCTGGGAGTTGGGGACTCCTGAGCTGGGAGTTCTACCATGGCCTGTGTTATATTAGCAGAGAGAAAAATCACGGGAGACAAGTGATTAAATGTGCATCACTTAAGCAAAAATCTGAGGGAACCAGATAACACTCTTTCAGATTAATGCCTGTGATTAAAAGGTATAGCCATTTGTGAGCTACAACTCCTTTCAGCAGAATATTATGGAGTGAGCTACAGCTCACAAAAGCTTATGTGTTTTAATAAAATATGTACTCACACTTCATAACTATTTATTCAGTGACCATTCGAACTTGTGACAATGCTGAGGAGTGGTACTTAAGGATTGGTTCTCATAGGTCTGGCCAATACAGCATCACACAATCACATAGTTGCTATTGTGAGCTTCTTTGCTGATTTCCTCCAAGAAATAAGTATTTTGTGTCAAAGGAAAGCCACAGGCTCTTACCCTCTCTTACTTGATTTACAAATTAACTGCAACTTTTGATTCCCCAAAGATTAAATGGAATCATATAGAAATACATATGATCTATTCTTTTTCCTTTTCTGCCTGCATTTTAAAACAGTAGAAAGAGCCTCATTTGCAAATGGGCGCAAATAAGGCCACAGTTATGGAAAAGGCTGCTGTTCTCATGTAAAATAAATATATGTTTCACCTTGTTCTCCAGGGCTTCAAATTGCCAAGCATGTGATGTGCTGTCACAACTTATGCGTGACTGGCTGGTTATAGTTGCTGATCTATATGAAGAGGTGAGAATTTCTCACTGTGCATAAGCAGAAAGATCAGTTAGATACAGTGATAGATCTGTTCCTTGCCTGGGTTCATCTGTTGCTATATTAAGGAGACTCAGCAGCTGCCAAATCAAATTCTGTGCCTGGTTTTGTGGTTCAGAAAAGAATAAAAAACAGCAGTGATGTCGTGATGGGACCCCTTTAGGACACAATGGTAGAAATAATGATGTTTCAAACTTTCTACTGTGCCAAACTATTCTAAGCAATCACCACTTTCCAAGCCTGCCGTAGGAATCCATTTTTCCCAAATTGCATTTTAAAACATTTTTAAAGAATTTAATAAGCCATAGATAACTGCATGCATTTTATTTGATTGACTGAATATGATAGAATACCCTCCAGGCTAATTTCCTCTGGTTACTGGTTTCATTCAAATTTTGGGCAATCTTTGAAAAAGACAAAATGCAGGTAGTCCTGACTTAACAACCACAATTTCATTGTAACACACTAAGTGGTTGATTTAAGCTGACTTGGTTTTATGACTGTTTTTTTTTATTATGGTCATACAGAAAGTCACCATGGTTATTAAATGAATCGTGATTGGTAAGCAAATCCATTCTCCTGAAAGAGGAATGTGTTTTTTGCTAACAAAAAAAAAAAAACCACCAGAAGCTGACAAAAAAAATCATAAATAACAATGTCACCACAGGACACTGCAACTGATCATAAATGAGAAACCTGAAATGCCATCACATGACCAGGGGGGTGGGCAAGGAAAGTGCAGCAATTGTAACTTTGAGAATGGGGATCATAAGGAACTTTTTTGTCATAACTTCAAATTGTCACTAAGTGACTGAGCACTACTTGTATTTCATCCTTACTACCAGTGGTGGGATTCAGCTGGTTTACATTGGTTCAAACAAACCTGTTGTTAAATTACCCAACCCCCTGCTATCAAAGTGGATCATGGCTACTGCACTGCAATGGAAAAACAGGCAATGGTGTGGCCAGCTCAAGGGAAGGAGAAGGCTGTTTTCACTCTTTATTTTCCCTGCTCTTCCTCTCTCTCTCTCATGCCAGCTGCTCCATTGTCCATTTCTCTATTGCAGCACAGCACAGCGCCCAGAATCCACTGATAGCGGGTGGTGGTGGTAATAATTTGTCTGACCAAATTAACTCTGCTGTCTCCCTTACATTGGGCCCAGCTTTGATCTTGCTGCTAACTTAATTCCTTGCCCCTCTCACTTTTGCCCACAGACTGACCAATACCCCCTGCATGCAGCTCCATGGGGTGGGGGAAAACCCTCCATTCACTTCCCCACAATTCTTCACCTTCCCATGGGAGCTCTTTGGGAGCATCAACTCCTTGTCTCTATGGTAATCCCCTCTCCTCATTCCTCTGAAACCTTGCCTCTTAAAGGAGTCATGTCCAGGAGGCTGAAACAGCTGTGAGACCAAGTTGCAGACAAGCACCTCGGAAAGAGCCTTTTGACAAAGGGTGAAAATTTAACAATCGATTCGCCCATGGTCAGGTTGGCCGTCACCGGAGGTTTGTCCCACATGTGCGGTGGAGCTGGAGGATGGGGCCATGCCCCCCCACAACAGCCAACCTGACCCTGGGCAAACCAGTTGTTAAATTATTTGAATCCCACCACTACTTACTACTATTTGTAAATATTGCTACTGTTATACTTTAACTGTATGATTATGTTATCTTGGGAGTATAAATTTACAATATAATCCTGTAGAATTTCTGCTTGGATATATCGTACATATCTCCTTCTATAATATATTTTTTTAAAAGGCAACAATGGTACAAGCTGCAAAATTTAATATATCAGGTTGAATGTGACTTTGAATTCTTCCTCTGTTTGTTGGAATATGGATGAGCGTAACTGCTTTCAGCTACTGTAGACAATCATTTATTTAATAATATACCACAGGTAGCTTTTTACAATGCTACATGTTCTAACAATGTAATCATCATATTACAATGATGGGACATAATTGGATGTAAATTTATACGAATTCTTGTTTTCTCAAACAAGGTGTTGAGTCTGTTTTACTTAGAACATGGCTGCTTTGTTCTCTGTTATGATGAACTATTTCCCCATTTCATAAGAGCTTGAAAACAAAGACCTACTTAACTCAGACCTTTCTACCAGCTTCAACCTGCAAATGGGAAATTCCTACATGATGTGAAGCAGCAGCTCCTTTTCAGATATAATATATAAAACTGGATGTAGTGAGTAGTAGCCACTATTTTACTACTTACCCAAATGAACTAGGCAATCATTTAAAGATTAAATTCTGCATCCCAGGTCTGTCCTATCACACTGCTTACTAGAGCTCTACATTGATAATGTAACAGTTCAATCCTTCTCATATCTGCTCCAGGCCCTATAAATGCACTATATATTTCAGTATAAAAATTAGATTAAAAAAAAATCTCAATAGAGGAAAATGCTCAAAGCATGGTAGCAAAAAAAGCCTACAAAATCAGAATCATTTCAAATATTACTAATAAGTCACTTGAGCATCCCCTTAAAAACTAGATTTGTTCAAATAAATCTTCAAAGAACTGAAACTGAATCTTTCAATCAAATCTTTAAAGCAACTGAGTGCATCAAAGTGAACTATGTGCCATTGGTTCGATTCGATTCGATTCAGAGATTAAGTTAATTTTCTGGTGCTTTGTAGGGTCCCAAACATTGTTGCAGCTTTCTCTTCTTATTTGAACAAAACTGGACAGGAATTGAGTGGTATGATGGATTTCTGATAGAGCCACAATAGAAGGTTATCACCTCCATAAGTTTTGTTTCTCATAATGTTAGGATGAATGCAGCTTTGCGATTATGTTTCATTCTTCTAGTGGACCTGGTTAAGCAGGTTTGTTGGGAAGGGTGCAGGAAAAGAAAGAAATTATGTTTTTTCCCATAGTCTGCCTTTCTGCCAATTTGTACCATTTAGCCTTACTCTTTCTTAGCTTTCAGCCTTTTGGTGTTATTTGTGGTACTCTGAAACTGTGTGTGTAATTTGTTGACAACTCAACTTTTTCAACCTGATTTCATTCCTTTTCATTTTCTTCATTTCCCCAATATTGCAAAGCAGTCCCTCCCTGCACCCCTCTGTTTTATTTTTATTATTTTCCTGTCTCTATCTTATTTTGACAATTTATTGTATGAGTCCGAGATAATGAGCTTGCAGTCAGAGTATTATGTATAATTCAGCTTATTCTTTGTATCTTGAGAAATATTGTCAACAAATAATGATATGTATACATTCTCAACACTTTTTTAAAAAAAATTGTTGCACAAGCAGCGTTTTATATATTGTTGCCAAAAGAGGCTAATTATCAATGAAATATGCCCCAAAGGCTGCCAACTCAGAAAAGGAAAAGGACAAGCAGCAGGACTGTCTTAACATACTGTTTAATCAAGTTTTCAAAAGGATGTTTTTGTTTTAATACCAGAGGGTCATTTTATGATTTGGTTCAGTACAAGTCTTCCATAAACTTGTCAGTGAACAATGGAAGGATGAAACGCTATCCTTTTCTCAACAATTCTATTTCTGCATTAAACAAGGTGTGAAAGGATTTTTTTTTTTAAAGAATGGCAGTGAATTCATTGAAGGTATCTAACTGAAACTTGGCTGGGTTAATTGTTCTGAAGAGTCTTTCATTCTTGCTATTTTTAACTCCAGTCTACCCAAAGTGAAGTGACTGCAGTCATTTTGACATTTTTCCATTGTAGCATTGATTAACTTTTTATCAATTCACATATCAGATTGAATTATTCTTTGACCCTGAGCATCAGTCTTGAAACTTACCACCTCTGAATCTTGAGCTGGAATTATATCTGGGCTGCTTCACACACTCCTAAAAACTGGCTTTAGAGAAGACAAGAAGACAATTTGAAAAACTGAGTATTGAAAAGAAATAAAATGGCAACAGGACATATTGAAATAATTACATTGAAATTTAAATATACCAAAACCATGATGGTGACAATTCATTGTCACTAATTAATCCTGTTACCAGTAGACTAGTTAAACATATTTATGTGTATGTATATCTTTGAATTTAGAATAAGACTTCATGTGTCAGAAGGAGTAATTATATTTCTAAAAACTTGTATCCTCACAAATATCAATTTGTTAAAAGATATCACAAAGCTCTTCTTAATTTTATTGCAACCAATCAAAGCATTCACTATTCCAGAAACTATCACACATGAAATAAGGCTGTTCTTTTTTAACCTTTATCGTTCTGCAAGGGAGCTACGATTTTCTTCAAGAGGAAGATTTGTGAGTTAGAGACAATACAATTTTTCTGGCTGATTCATACTTGCTAGTGTTGCAGTTTCTTCCAGTTATTTGCAAATTTTATTTGAAGCAGCAGTTGAAATGTAGCAATATGACTGTTCCTCTTCCCTTGTAGAAGTGAAGCAGCTTAGAGGAATGCTTCATAGGATCAAAGCAATGAAACAAAGCAATGTCTTGAATATCTTCATAGCCCCACTGATTAGCAACTGTTTACTGCTTGACTATAATTATAATGTAGTATAAAGCTCTACAAAACAATCATACACTTTTGAAATTCCCGTAAATGGCTGAGATAGTATGCCTCTTCATTTCCTGCATATTTATAAATAGGTACCAAGCATTACAATATACATCATATTCCACATTACAATTTACACTATAAATTGTAAATGCTGTTACTTGGAAGTGACCAAAATTTATAAAGGAAAAACAATACTGTTTAATTTATTTACTAGTACTTTTAGAATACTGAATTGTTCTAATGCTAAAAGCTTTGACTGAAATTCTGATTGCACGATATTTCCTATAATCTTGCTGTAGGTAAGGAGAGATTATCAGAATCTGTACATTTCAGTGGAAATAATAGTTTAAAGAGAGAAAAAAAATAGTCATTTTTTTAGTTTTCAAGAATGTATTTTATTTATTTAAAATATTTATATAGCTGGTGATCTTAAATCAAACTGAGTGGTTTCTAATCTTTATCAGAAAACAGCAAAACATTACATGAAATATCCCTTTTTATTATTCTTTGATTAATTAAGGTTATTAAAGGTAAATAGTTACTTTATCTACCCATTAATTTACCCATTGCAACTTCTTGTTGGATAAATATATGACAGTTAATTTTCTATTGTTCTTGCTTTTTTATACTACATAAGTGATTAAATTCAAACTACAAATATATTTAGAAAAAAATCCATATGCAGGTGGACAGCGGAAACCCATCCAATAGGATCAAAGTATCAGTCTATGTCTGAATAATGATTAATCTGGCTATTGAAAATTAAGGAATGAGGTTAGATTAAAATTAGAGGCTGGATTTCTGAAGATTCAGATTGCCTTTGAATATATAGCTATATTCAACATAGATTATTTTTGTGCTCTCCGTGACAACACAAATATTTTATTTAACAACTTTTCTATCACTTAAAAATGAGGTCAAATACATGTCTGATATCAGATGAACTTTTAATGTGGTAATGAAACTGTATAATAGGGCAATAAAAGTTCAACATATTTAATAGAACATGCACATTGTTAATGATGATTGAATTATTGAAAAATAAATACTTAATTGAATATTATGTTTTCATGTGGAAAGTCTGAAAAATGTTTCTGTGTAGCAATTTTCTCTTGCATGGCTGCTATTACGCCATGCCAAGTGAGCTTTTGGATAGATTTTATGTAAATTATTTGCTGGAGGATAAATTCACCTGTCAGGTTTCAAAAAATTTTGTGCGCTGTCTATAAAGGCATGTTATAGCAAGATGGTTGCTGAGAATAGGTCTGAACAACTCACATATATAGATCAATTTATGTGGGTGTCTATTATTGTATTTAATGGTTCTTTCATTTGACTCGGGTCTAATACTACTAAAAAAATTGTAATATTATCAAATCAGCAGCTGCACTTCTGGCACTGTTAATATGACACAAGGACATGTCAGCCAGAATAATCAGTAATTTCTTTGTGGAGACAGTTTTGAATTGATCACAAGTACACTCATTGTGGTAATAATGGGGAACAAGCATTCACATCTCTTTTACCAATTTCAGGAGACATGTGTGCTTTCATAAATTTCTGATCAAATCTTACTTTTAGTGGATTAAGTGTCCTGCTGTTCTCTGTGATCAAACAGAAAACTGTTTTCTTTCTAGTACAAACTGTTCATACACATGTACTAAGAAGGATTTACTCCATTCAGCAGGAATAAATGAATCCTAGCACAAGGGGAGGGGTGGTGGTAATCATTGTCAGCAAGGAAAAAGCTGAATAAGTAAAGATACTGACACAGCCTCTTCATTCAAAGGTGTCTGTTAAAATTGAAACTCTTTGAAACTATCAATAAACATAGTCACCATTTAAAAAAAAATTCAGCAAAAAATGTATTCTTACAAGATTTAGCTAGGATTAGGGTCACTGCTACAGTTCAGTATTCTTAACATGCATTGTGAAGACAAAATAACCACAAGGAAGCCTAAATAAATGCCGGTACCAGGTTTATTTTTTTTCCCCCATGTTCCACCAAGTCACATCTATTTAAGCACATTGTCTGATTGCTTTAAAATATTTCTTTTTCTTTTAAACTGTAAGTCAGTTAGGACCAAAGAACCACGAAGACCCAGGGGATTACTTCAGAGTAGTTCTTTACACACCTATAGATACAAATCTTGCCGGATTAAAGAGGCCCTTACTCCTGTGATTCTGGCCCACATTCTACCACAAAATCCTTGCTTTGGTCAGCTGCATATTTAATAATAATAATCACTTGTTATTCTGATGATGATGATGATGATGATGATGATGATGATGATGATGATAATCACTCTAAACAATATAGAGCTAAGAACAGATTCCTGCAGCAGTCTATTCCATTTCTGAATGTTATCTGGGGGCAGGTATTTGGCAAACTATGAATCCACTGATATAATTGTTACTGTCTAGCAACGCTTTCCCATTTTATTAATGAGGTTATCATGAAAACTTTATCATGATTGATTCTAACATGGGGGAGATGCGAAACACAGAAATAGGAATATATGACAATAATCTCCAAGAATGGATACTTCTTTCCTGCCTTAACTTATCCAAGCCTTAATCCAGCCATAGACAAATAGAGTTAGTTCCATTTCAATATTTTACTTCTTTTGGCCCCCTCCTATTTCTATTTCCTGAATATTTACTGTTCATCCAGCTATCTCAGATTACTCCATGTTACAACCTGCTTGTATTCAAGGACCAATTCTGGAGGCCGATGGAGCTAAACGCATCCTCTGATCCTCCAGGGCAGTCCTTCTTGTTCTCAGAGAAGAAGAGAGGAGATAACACAACATCTTGGCTTTATCATATTTAAAAACAGAGCAAAAGGCAAGCCTGTTTAAAAGATTCTAGCACCAAGCGTCATTAAAAAAACAAAACAAAACAAAAGTCAAACCTTGGTCTTCTCATTCTTATTTTTTAAAGAGCTCAAACCATGATTGACTTAACTAAAGCAAAGTGCTCTTTTGGTCCCCTGCTGTAGTCTACAAAAGAATCTCAGAAACATTACTGCTTGCTGCTGTGGAGTTTGAATAGGATTTATCCTGCTTGCAAACCTGTAACTAATAATGAAAAAAATCAATATACACTCCATCCTGTTATAATGCCTGCATTTTACATTGTCAAGGGTTTAATAGTGCACAGTAGGTATTAAAGAGTGACTGGGCACATCTTGTTGATTCTATTCACACTTTTATTTTTATTTTTGTAAAAAGAGATCTGTAAAATCTCTGTTATGTGTTTTCCAGGCATATCAAACATTTTAAAAAGTATTATTCATCTGTTTATTTGAATATTGTAATACAGTTTCAGAGTAAAACATTTTCTCTTTTTAACAGAATTATAGAACATTTAAAAATTAAATTATTTAAAACCAAAAATGGAAGGGAAATCCTGATTCTGTTATGATTTGAGCTACTACTGAATGTTCAGTTCTGTCGCTATCATTAGTACTTAAAAAGCAAGGGAATGGTAATAGAAAATTATCTCTATCAGACAGGAGAACATCTGTTGGGAGGAACATTTTAATATGTGTTATTAATATTGATATTAAGCTCTTTTGAAAATGTAAAGTACCATTTGCAATCTAATAATTTAAAATATAAATAAAACATAAATGATAAAGGTGGATTTTTGCAAACTTTTTTTTATTTAATTGATGAAAAGAACAGTGAAAATCTTATTTTATGGGGAACAAAGAAAATAAAGGTTGTTACTGAGTCCCTGAGAAAAACAAAAATCCTAAATCTACAGTTCAGTATTTTTGTTGTTCTTTTCTATTAGGAGTAATAAAAATTCTGAAAAAGAATCCGAAAGCTTTCAAAAGCAAAATGTTTGAGAGTCTGTACTCTAGGGAGTGCAAACCATGGAAAGGAAGTAAGGAGATGACATTAGATGTTATTTTTGTTTTGTCACAAGCATTGATGCTATATTTGATTCTTTGGCCTAAGCAAGATGTTTTCTTTTTAGTTCTTATAATGTATGGCTGCAGGAAGCTTGAAATTATTAATTTTTAATGATGTGACCAATGATTAATTCAAGCTGAAAAAGTAGAAAGTAACAGCGGTAGGATGAAAAATAAGAAAATTAAAGGAAAAAATAGCAAAATGAGAAAAATATGGTGAGGGACACACATGTAGAAAGAGATGGGAAAAAGAAAAACAATTGGGAAATCATGGAATCAGGAAAAATTACACATGTTAATATGCATTAGTTGAAAGTAGAATACAATAATTGACCACAATGAGTTAATTTGAGTGAACATATGTAAGGCTGAATTGTACATAGCAAGCTCAATATGGGATTTCTTCTTTTTTTTCTGCTCAATGCAAAGTATTTGAAACAAGGGAGGGTACAGGAGCAATACAAATACTTTAAAGATTTTTCTCATTTTAGTTTCCCTGCTTTGTCCTATGGATGGCGGAATAGGAGTTTTGTCATGGAAATTTTGTGAAAATGTTTCACCTGGCCTAGAATGGCAATGTTCCTTTCAAAATAATAATGTTAAAGTGTGGAATAAAATTGATACATGATAGGATGGAAAAAAAATTATAATTGTTATTGTTGGGAAGAATTTTGTGATTTTTTAAAATAAATATATTAGAATGATGCTTCTGTTTCAGACAGTACCTATTTTGATTACTGAGGCACCATTTAACAATGGCAGAAAGATTTATCTAGGTTTATATGAGAAGGGGAAAAAAACAAGAGTTAAACCTGAAATTCTTCAAGAGGCAAAAGAACGAGGAGGATTGGAATTGTCTGATTGGAAATTGTACTTTTGCAGCCTGCTGTTTGGTTTGGATGAAAGAGTTACTAAGAAATAAAAGAATTTTAGAAGTAGAAGAGCATGACCTGAGGTTTGGATGGCATTTATGCTACCACAAAGTTAAGGTCAATGTACACTTTAAAAACCATTATTTTAGAAGTGCCATTTTGAGAATATGAAATACAGGCAAACCCAGGCTGTGCTTAAAACGCTTTTGTGAATCTCAGCACAAGAAATATTTTATAAAAATGAAACAGTGGGTAAAGGGAAATGGTTATCATACCAAGAGTTGGAACAAGAACATGGAGAATAAAAGATGAAGTCAAAAGATCAATTGATTGTGAAGAGATTTAGTTTTCCATTGTTTTCATACGTTCAGTTAAGAAAATGATTTAAAGTAGATAAACGCATATTTGTAACTGAACATAAGACAGAATTTGAAACTGAGCTAAGTGCAAATAATTAATTTGTGATTGCTAAAACATATAAGCTTTTATTTAAATTTGAAATGGAAGAAGAACAAATTAAAGACCATGATAAAATGTGTTGAGAATGTTGATTCTAACATATAGATGGAACAGTGGAAAATATGTGGCTGAAACCACTGAAATCCACATTGTGTTACACTTTAAAGAGATTTTTTAAAATAAAATGATATATTCTTGGTACATGACATTAGAAAACTATTTAGAATGTATAAAATTGCTTGAATTCTATGCTAGAAATTCCCCAAATGCTATCTCTCTGCTAAACAAGTAATTTCCACAACACTGTCAAACTATTTCCTAAGACTGTATTACTATTCTTCTTCTCATCCTTCCTATTACATATCTCCTGCCACTTATGACTATAACAATGTTGCTTGTATTTTTATGATTTATATTGTTCTGTTGTTTCCTAGTATGATTCGATTGCTTATTAGTAACTATGACTATCACTAAGTGTTGTATCTTATGATTCTTAATGAATGTTTTTTCCTCTCTTTTTTCTTTTCCTTCTATGTACATTGAGAGAATACTGTATGCACCAAAGACAAATTCCTTGTGTATCCAGTCCAGTGCTGGGTTCTGGATCCCCTTCCAACCAGTACGGTTGGAACAGCCCCGGCGTCGGCCACATGGACATGAGGGCACGCATGTGCACGTGCGCAACGTGTGTATGTGTTGTAGCTGCCAGCGACACTTCCACAAGCCTCTGTGATGCTCCAGCTGCTTGGTGGAGCATCACGCAGGCGCTGTATGTGCCATGCATGTGTGCGGAAGCGCTGAAGGCTTTAAAGGACAGGTAAGGAGCTCGGACGGGCAGGTGGGCCCTCCAGAGCACCGTACCAGAATGGTACCCAGTGCTCCGTACTGGAGCATACCGCCAAATTTGTAAATCAAATACCACCAAGCCAAGCAATCTTTATGAATTAGTTGAAACTCAATTATTCTGAAACTGAGTATAGAGTGAGCAGTCTCATAAAGTATCTGCCACGTTCAGCAGGAAGATACAGAAAGAACGCTTTACAAGGAGGTGAAAACATGATAATGCTCATGATCACAGACTTCCCTCCCAGGGTGTTTGGTAGCACCCAATCTCCCATTCTCTGTTTCTTGGATATCCTAGTATGCACTCATCCTTATAACTACTGGGCTTACATAAACAAATCTTTAGAAAAGTTTTTGTAAATAAAGATTATGCTAGAGTTGACGCATTCCATTGTGCCGGCTGCTGCCTCTCTATATTTTCCATTGAAATAATCATTAAAATTATTAAACATACTAGGGAATTTGTAGTAGGATGCATGAGTACCACAGATATCGTCTTCTCTATGACAGATTGAAAGGTTTACAAAACTAAATTATTTGCATGCACTGAAATAATGCCCCAAAATGGCAGTTAAAAAACACCCTCCACAATTATGATTTTACCTTTACTATGGTATTACAAAATGTCACAAAGTACCATACACAGTTTCAAGTTTTCTAGAACTCTTCGTCAATCTTCACTAAGTGAACAAAATAAATAATGCTGTACTGAGTAGTAGAGAAAGTATAAGTGGATCATTAGATCATTAGATAGTTTATTATTTAATAACACACTGCTGATGAGAATTTTTCTAAAAACTTCAGTGGGAGGCAGGAAGCCTGGCAGGTGCCAAGATAAATTTCTATAGGCACATTCTTGCCCTCAGTACCAGGCTGAATAGCCTTGGTATATTAGTTATATTTATCAGAATGTAGTTTGAAAATTTCAAGTTATGGAATTAGGTGTTTCATGAGGCAGTAATGGAACATTATATGCAAGTTTGTTGAATTTACTGAGAAACATGGGGTAGAAAATAGGTTTTTCTTTATGGTAATCAAAATAAAACAAGTACCAGTTGCATTTTCTGTCCTTTCATGATTTAGCAAATCAGCTGAGCCAAACTGAATACTCTGTCTGATGGCAGGACTAGCAGTGTAGCTCTTTCAGAATAAAAGTATCATGAAAGACCTCTTCATGCTGTTACTCAGGTGATTCAATGATTTCCTGTCCTCCATTGTGAAAATGATACTGGGAAGTCAGAAAGATAACCACTTTTGACTCTGCATGCAAGAATTGTTTCTGCTAAACATTAAATTTCTACATGAGTGTTTTTCAACCTTGGAACTCTAAGAAATGTAGACTTCAACTTCTGGAATTCCTCAGTCAGAATCATAGAGTGGCTAAGGTTGAGTAACTCTGCTCCACATGACATGGATGCAGATGTAGTGAAAGGGTTCCTACTAGATCAGGGATGTCAAACTCCTGGCCCAAGGGTCGGTTGCGTCACAGGCTGGCCATGCCCACGCCCGGTTTAGCCAAGGGGAAAAAAGTTCCGATACATTATGTGATGCTGCCGTGATGACATGAGTTTGACACCCCTGTATTAGATAGTCCTTTAGAACAGCTAGTAAGCTATTAAGTATGAACAAAGCTTTCTTATTTACCTAATTAGGTTAGTTTCTCCTAATTTTTTCAAATAATATAACAAAACAATTGTTTCTTTGAATATTCCAAAGAATCCTAGGAAAATCAAATGCAGAAAAGCTCCTGGACAACTTAAATATTTTCTTCCCACCTGTTTACCAAGTAAGAAGCTAAGCATTCCAATGATCCACATTTGAATGTGGCTGATCTACCTCCTTGAGTTCATAAGAACTGCTATAGGATGTGATTTTAACCCTATATCATATGAGAAGATATTGGAAGTTGCTAGTTTTCCAGACATATGGATTTCTATGCCTTGATGATGATTCCTTCCTTATTAGAATGGTGGTATGGGAAAGGGAACTCTGGTGCTAAACAATTTTTTAAGTTGACTCAGGCTTCTTTCAGACAGTGAGTTTGATTATTGTTGACTGGGGGAAACCCACCATTTCTGAATTTGCCATTCTTCCGAAGAATGCGCCTTCAAAGCATTTCTAGTATATGTAGTCACTGCCTTATGACAATTGAGTCAAAAATTTCCATTGATAAGAGAGGCAGTTGAATTGTCTTTTCTGCTACAGTTGTTAAAGGAATCATGCAGTCATTAAACAAATCTTGCTTCCCCATAGATTTGCTTATTGGAAGCTGGTTGAGAAGGTTATAAATAGTGAACGCATGATCCCGGGACACTGCACTGTCATAAATTCATGTCACTTGCCAAGTACTCAGATTTTGATCATCTGGCCATGAGGATGCTGTACTGGTCGTAAGGGTGAAAAATGGTCACAGGTCCCTGTTTTCAATGCTGTCATAATTTCAAATAGTCACTAAATGAATTGTTGTTGAGGGCTGCCTGTATATGACTGTATAATCCAAACGGACACAAAATGGGAATAATGACGTTTCTGTGATTTTGTGTTGGCTATCAGATGAAATGAAAAAGAATCACACACGTTTGGGTTTCTCTACACCTCTGCTTCTGATATTAGGAAAAGCACTCTTATTTAGAAACATGCCATTTGATTTTACTTCATTTGACTCAGCTACTATATTGATAAATGGATGGGGTTTCATTTGAACCTTGCGGGATAAATGGCATCATTCTATCAGTGTCTATAAATCTAGCTGCTTAGCAACAAGAGCAACAATTCTTTCAGGGGAACAATATGATACAAAGTATGATACAAGCTAGCACTCCTGGCACTGGTTCCTGCAGTAAGTCTATTTATCAGCTACTTTGCTTCATTGAATTGAGAAAATTTCTTAGACTTAGCTGATGAAACCAAAGTAGATATGGACATTACTGGAAAATTTTAAATTCTTTATACCTTTTTATATGATGGCAGAAAATGTGCATTTATGAAAAGAAAAATGAAAAGCTATGAAGTCTAGATACTGGGAAATGGAAAGAAAATGTTTTAAAATGTGGAGCTTTGTAATATCAGAAGGACAGTTGGATTTGGAGAGATGAACAGAAACAAGTCCAATGTCCTTGCAACTTAGTCTTCTCCATACTAAGAATATTTTTGTTTCTCTACATATTTATCTATATTACAATTTTCATGTGCTATCTTAGTTCTTATATATATATATATATATATATATATATATATATATATATATGTATGTATGTATGTATGTATGTATGTATGTATGTACGTACGTACGTACGTACGTACGTACATACATACATACATATATATATATATATATATATAAAATTGATAAAATGTATATTTATAAATAATTATATATCAATACAATATATATTTATATAATAGATATACATATTTTAATTATAAATATATACTTATAAATAAGTATAAATTGGTAAATCTAACATACAAGTTTTTGAACTAGAAATTTGTGTGCATATTTCAATGTGCATACAAAGAAATATGCAGACAAAGAGAATGACCTAAAGACAGTTCACCTGGTTTCATTCTGCTAGTAAAAACACATTTCATAACCGGCCACAGAATATTAATGAATCACTCATGGTCCTGTGGATGACGATCAGAATGACGCACTATATCCCAGTGATTTCTTTTCACAGCAGTTTAATTGATTGATTCTCTCTAAATATTATCCAAATGTGGACAATAGCTTCATGGTGTGTTTCCAGAACAATGACGCTGAGGATCCAAGGGAAGCTTATGTAATAAGTATTTTAAAGGATGGATAAAACAAAATTGAACACACTCCATTGGATGATGGATGATGATTAATATGAGTTAACATGAAAAAGTCTTGTTGTCATTGTTCATTTGATTTTGATATTTTTTTTTTGTAACTAGATGACTGGGATATTCATGAAAGAACTTCACTCACTTATTTGAAACTAAAAGAAACAAAGGGAATTGTCCACAATATGACATTCTTATCTTTGTTTTTTTTCTAGTATCTAATGTGCAAATATCAAAATTAAAACAAAGCATATTGTTGGTTGAAAAGTCAGTCATGCTGGGAATGATCAGCATAAACAGGAGAAAGGGGTGCCCTAGCACTCACTAGCTGGATATTATAAATTAAATTACTAAGAATAAAAATTTATGTCTCTACCCCATCCCAATTCACTGTCACTATAAAAAATGACACTGAAATGACCAGGGCAAATCTGAAAGAGGCAGAGGGGCATAGACAGTGCTGATCCATAGAGTGGCAGCGGGTTGGACCTAACTGAATGGCTGACAATGACAAAGACATTGTTAGTGTTATCAATATGACACGTGCAAATTAATATGTGAAGATGTTATGTTGAATAGTGGGCAAAATAATTGAATCAAGACATGACTTCAGAATTAAGCCTTACTCCAGAACATTTTCATACTCAGCAGTTAAATACAATCACAATATTCAAGTGCCAGTTTGGTGTAGTGGTTGAAGCACCAGGCTAGAAACCAGGGAAGTATGAGTTCTAATCCTGCCTTAGGCGTGAAAGCCAGTTGTGTAGCCATTGGCCACTCACCTTCTGTCAGCCCACAATCTCAGGCTTGGGCGATAGGCTAGTCAGCTAATTCCTGTCACAACCAATGGATCAACACTCAGTTGATATTTTTTTTTAAAGAAAACCCTGTATTTGTGGGGAAAATACTAGGAAGAGGAAAAAAGTTAAATATTTATGCTGATAAATAAATAAAGGGAGACTAGTATAGATCTAGTTAACCATTTGAGCTACAGAGAACGACTCCTTTATCAGCCAGCCAGGGTGGGAGGTATATACTTAAAGTCACAACCCCTGGTATGCCCAAGTATGGGAGGAAGGTCACACTTCCACTCTCTGTCATTAGGCTCGTCACAAGAGACGGTTAACTCCCTGCCTGGGAGGCAATAGAGCACAGGTTCGATTCCCAAAAACTTGGGTATGGCTAGCTGATGAGAGCTAAATAGCTTGAAATAGATCTATACTAGTCTCCCTTTATTTATTTATCAGCATAAATATAACAAATGTAACAAAAAAGGCAACAGTAAAAAATATTGGGTTTCTGTCTGGATGGTCTCTTGTGACGAGCCTAATGACAGAGAGTGGAAGTGTGACCTTCCTCCCATACTTGGGCATACCAGGGGTTGTGACTTTAAATATATATATATATATATATATATATATATATATATATATATATATATATATATATATATATATATATATATATATACATACATACATACATACATACACACACACACACACACACACACACACACACACACACACACACATACATACATACATATTCAGTTGTTAACTTAACTCAATTTTTTGCATAGATTGTACAGATCTAGGAAGCCAGACTTGGCTTGATGTTTTTCATACACATGCAGATATACCTGCACAGGTATACTATGCCATTCCCACACAGGGAGAGAGAAGAACAGACTGATAGGTATCTGCACAATTCAAATTTAGATTCTACTTAACACTAAAAAAAAGATATTAAAAAATATCCTTTTTTCCCCAAGGGAACATTTTTTTTCAAAATTAAAGAATAAATTTCAGTATAATATTAACAACAAAAACAGAAACATCAAAAACAAGTGCTGATTCTGTTTGCAGGCTCTGAAGGAGGTAATATAAAAAAGAGGCCAAGGGGATAGAGAATAGAGAAATATAAGCAAGCACAAAATTATTAAATTTAACATTAATTTTTATAAAGACTGTAATTGATCCACAATACAGTAGTTACTTAGATCAGGCGATTAGCTGAGCCTTGGTGATGACTACAGGATATCGGTTCAGCAGTTCTATGGATGACTACTAGATTCTAGAAGGCAGGAAAGTATTAGGAAGGTCTTTATTGTACATCTAGCATCAATCTAGCAGTTTAATCCCAGGATGTTTGGTGGCAGTGAATGGTTAATATTAATATTACTACCATTTAATATTATTAAATGCTGGTAATTTAGTAATTTAAAATTTAGTAAATAGTGGTAGTGAATGGTTGAAAGTAAATGGTTTGGAATAAAATTTTGTAGCAACCAGGATTGTTGTTTTTTCCCCCTTGCATGGATCATAGTCTCCTTCTATTCTCTTCAGGGTTCTTCACTAAAAAATAGGGGCATTCTAATCAGCAAACATTTGACAGTATCTGATAATTTGTTCACAATTTTCCAATCTGCTTTTTGGCTTTTTAATTTGTTTCATAACTACTACTAGAAATTATGGAAGGTCAAAGCTGAATTGTATTTTGATTCTCTCTACTCACAAGAAAGACACAAAAGCTTTATTTAAAAATCTTAATAAAATTATTTAAAAAATATAAATTCAAAAGCATTTTAAAATAGGTTGAGACTTCAAAGTGTAAATCACATTTATAATGGGCTCAGGAAAGAAGAAACCATCAAGTCCATTTTTTAAAGTTTCCAGTTATAAAATATCATTGGCATTACTGCTAGTTTATATTTCACAAGTGATCTCTATGAAATAAAGGAAGTGGGAACATCTAGTAATTGCAGTTGATTAAATATTTAATACTTGATTCTTGATATTTAGTAATTGCTTGCGTTATCTTCATGTATTAACAACTGTGACTGTACTACATTTAGTATTTAGGGAACCTATATCATTTGATTTTCTTTTACTTCAGGCACTTCATGTATACTTTAAGATTTAAAATATTTTAGAAGATATTAACTTTAAAATAACTTTATGAGTGTTTGCATTGAACTTACTGACAGCAAGCATTATAAAGAAACATGATAATGCTATACTTGAAATCCATCTGACTTTGCAGGATCTTTCTGTGCCAGTAGCCTTAAGTTTTGGACAATTTAAGAACTTAATCTAGTGATATTTTGATGGGACGTAATGAAGATACTGCCCAACTTGTTTCTTTTCCTTTGTACCAACATGAAAAAATCTTTTCAAAATCAGTATGCAATTCCTAAAGTGGAATTCATCATTACATAAGTAATTCATTATTATCTATATCTGACAATGCTAGTCATAGGTTGATAAAAAAAATTCTTTTTTTAAAAAAGTAGCAATGAAATAAATGAAAAATGAATAATCGGGTAATAAGATGAGCATGCTTCTCTGTGCCAATGTTTTTTTAAAAAATTCTTGATATTTCATGATAATGCTTCTATTTTTTTAAAAAATAAAAACCTTTAAAGCAAAACATTGCTATAGAAATGCTTTTGATAAAAAATCAGTTTCCTTTATAACTTCAAGAGAAACACTCGTGTGGGTTTTTGTGTTTTCTGATTAGCATATATTACTGACAACTTCAAATATTGAAGGACAAAATAATTGCAGAAAATATAGTATGAAGAATGAAAACACAATCCTCATTCTGCCATATCAGATAGATTTATGATATGTCTTACTGCATAACTTTATGCATTATGTATGCATTTTTTTAAAAAAAAATGCACTGAAGTGTTAGATCAGGAGAAATCCTCTTGGGTATGGGAAGAATTTTTTGCTGAATTTACAGCAAAGCAAAAGAGTTAAAATCATTCCTTATACTCTATGATTTAATTTCTAATATTCTCCCTATAATTTTGCTACCTTCAAACAATTATTTACAGCATTTAAAAATAGATATGTATTTTTTAAAAAATATTTGTGTTTGAATATTCCTTGTTACAAGATCAAAACTGTTTTTTTGCATTTAAAAAAAGGTCACTGGGAGTGCACTGAATATTAAAATGTTTCAAGAAAAAAAATCAGTGCAATGCAACTCACAGAAAAGTTAATGCAAGTAGGGGAAGTAAAAATATTAAGCTAAATATCAGAATACAGATGCTGATGCTAGTTGATGCTACACTCTTTGAAGTACTGTTTTGGCAGTAGGTTCATTTAAAAGAAGATCAGAATTTATTTTTGTTCGAGCAGTCCTGGGGAGGGTCAGACTCCACACTGGCTTCTGAGTACCAGCAAGCCTAGATTTCAACAAGATTTCAATTCAGAACCCTAACCCTAAGCAAATCAAAACAGCCTGCTTCAAAAAAAGTCATTTCCGATTATATGTTCACCTAATCTCCAAATACATTTTGTTGCATTTTATCTCTTGATCTTCTGCTCAATGGAAACCACTATTTGGACAATGCAATTTTAACCAAGGTACTGGACACACTTGGAGATATCACTCTACTCAGTGATTACCAGATTGTTGTAAAATGTTAATTACCATAACTGTTACATGTAACTAAGTTCCACTAAAAACACTTAAGTCAAAATAATACTCTTCATTGAAAGTAAATATATGTCAGTTGAAGATTTTGGCAGATTAATCCAATGCAATTATGAATAGAATCATTTCATGACTTATACATGATGGAAAATTAGAAAGTGATACATCATGAGTTTCAGAACAGGGCATTCTATTGAGGAAACAGTTTGGTTTTTAACAGCATAACAATTTGGCAATTCTGAGTATTTTGACAATACTTGAAAGCAGTTCCCAAAGAAAACTGCCATGAATCCATTTCTTTTCGTATCCTGGCATTGTAGAAATCCAAGAAATTTGAGCAATTGAAACAAAAGACACGAAAGGCTGCCCATGTACAGTACAAGTTCAGTTAAACATACTTCTTTGGGCTCACCACACTGGGCAGATAGGCAGAAACTACCCCAATGCTAGGCTTTATCCATTTAATTCACTAAGGAGAATATAAAACATTTTTATTGAGGTATAGATGCTGTTTCTTAAACAGCCTAAACTTATGTTATGGTTATTATTAAAATTCAGATGTACGTCAGCATTGAGAAGTAACTGATTGGGTCATATTTATCACATTTAGAATATTATTTATTTTGGTTATCTTAACAGAGAACTCAAAATTTAACAGATCTTGGTCAGAATGCACTTGTGAAATTTCTAGCTACGAATGTTCCTCCTGTAGTGCTGTAAATGTAGTGCAGCCTGTTCCTTTGTATCTGGTATATTTCTGTAAATTTTAATATTTTGGCATCATATGAACTTATTTCCTAGATGAATGTATGGTCCAAATACATTATACCATCTTTCTTTTAAAGGAAGCTGCACGATGGGTCACTGCTATAAAACCTGCTAAAGCCTTTTTTCCTACCCTATATTATAAGTAGAGCTTCAAATAAGTACATAGTTAAGCAAGTATTTGCTTCTATCTCATTGAAATGCTGGTCGGCATTTGGAATACACTGTTGAAATGCAGGACTGAAGCCAGGATAACTGCCTTTGGATTGTACAACAATCTCAGCACGTTTACCTCCTTATAACATGCTCTTTTGATGTCAGCAGTCTTGAAGGCTTGTCAAATTACTATGATGAAAACTAAAACAGGGCTGAAAGGACTCTAAAGCACAGTGGCATAAGCTTCTCCCACTACTGTATCCCCCTAAAAACAGCGAAGGTGCTGGGGAGAGAACTCCTCTCTTGCCAGGGCTTTGAACGCTGGCCTTAACTGCTGAGGCTGCGATCAGGAATTTCAATTAGTGCTTACCGCAGTGCAGGATCTCTCCCCCCCCCCTCTCTCTCTCTCTCACACACACACACACACACAGTTTTTTTTTTGAGTTGGTGAAGAAAGTTCATTTGGAAGTAGCCAAAGGCCACCAACGTCCAGAACAAAGTCTAGCAAAGAGGCATCTTTTAACTGCAAGGATCAGTTGCTGTCTCATTCATAAGATGTATTGCTAGCCATAGAGTTTTGAATATAGGGTGAAAACATGGGCTACCCAGATAGACATTGATTCTTTTTAAAAAGTGTTGTTTTGATAACTAGCCGACTAAGGAAAGACAAAGGCATACATTACCCTTGTTCACTTGGGTTCCACTATAGGCCATAAGGGGTTCTGCAAAAGATTGTGATTATAAACAAACAAATACATGCTTGTTTGTTTTTTAACTTTGTGATAGCATGGTTGTAGAAATTTTTACAGGCTATGACTACCTGTCTGCTGCCCAATTTGCTCTTGCTGTAAATATCATAAAATGCAAATTGGGTAAGTTAGAAGTGTTTTTTTAAAAATATTTTTTGTAATTTTTATGCAAGGATTCCTTGAGATCTGAAAATTATTTTAAAAATTCCTCTCAGATTAAAAAGATGGTATACATGAGTAAATGAATAAAAATCAGTGGCCTTTTAATCTCACCACTTGGATAAGTAAGTAGGTTTGAAGATCCTTTTTTCCATACTAAGTTAAAAATTCCATTCATTCTTCACTGTATTATAGTAAAAGGTAAGATGACTTGAAAAGTAAAAACAAAAGAAAGATCTTACTCCTAATTTCTTATGCTGAATCAAACTTAAAATTATTTTTGTTCTTATCATTTTTAACGGGCTTGACACCATGAGGTATCGATCTAATGTGCTAGAATTTTCTGCGGCAACAAACAAATGGTCCATTCCTATCCATGGAGGTAGTTGAGAGAAGAAGTTTTAATGTACCGCCATTCTGGTAGCCCAAATTGGAGTCGTTTATCGTGAAGAGAAAATAGTCAAGGTTGTAGGGGAAGCTGGCTGTGGGAAGAAGCTTTCAATTCCAGTTTCAATTTACCACAATTTAACATTACATCAAACCCATAAGCAATAGTTAATTGTTATTATAATTTATTGAAATAAGGTTAGTTCAAAAATTATGACTAATGAAATTAACGATGATTTGAAAAAGCTTCCAAATTTTGAGCTGTGATTCATTGTGGACACTGGTTCAAATGTTTTAGATCTTACAGGGGGGAAAGTGATGATTTTTAAGAGCAGAACTACATTCTTTTTGTCAAATTATTAAGTCCCAAAGTACTTAATTTTTTTTTTGCAAAGCAAAATCATATTAGGTGGAACAGATCTGACTAATAAGCAATTATCTGAACCCTTCTCCATTGTTTTTCTTCTCCTGCAGAGAGTTCAATTTTGTGGTATCTGCAGGGAAGATGTGTTGATGCATTTTAGGAAAAGTAGATATAGATATCTATATAAATGAAAAATGGATGAAAATATATAGAAAAATTTGAAAGCCAATGTGGTATAATGTTAAAAGTGCTGGATCAGAAAGAAAGAGATTGAGGTTCACTGTTCCATTAGTACAGCCGCCTGAATGATTTTAGGATTGAACTGGGAAATTCACAAGTATCTATTCACTAAACCATATTGGATCTTCAGTGAAGAGATCTTTGTTCTGCCGTTGTCTGATTTTTGTTAACTATTAACAAGAATAATTATTCGGACTTGAGTAGCATGAAATCAAATCAATCAACCAACATAAAAAATATGTTGAAACAATTGTTAAAATACTTAGATATATTTCAGTTTCCAATTGACGATTACATATCATAAAAGCTTTTTTTATTTATAAAATAAATAGCATTGATTCATATTAAAAAGGCAACCTGGCAATAATTAATATTCTATGCAGGCAATGAAGCCCATTTAGAATAAGTAGAATACATACTGAATCAATCTTATGCATGAAATATATCAACTTGGAATATAAAGCAATCATACTGATACAATGATGCTACACAGTCAGTTGGGCTACTTCAAGATGTAATTGAAGGCAAAAAATGAGCAAGATTTCCTAATAAATGAATGCATTGGAAACAAATACTTTAAAAAAATATTACAGCTTATTTTACACTGAATACAGACTTTTTAAAAAGACCATAATTCCTTCATCTTTTGTTTATGAGCGACTACCCAATTTCTATTTTGGAAATTGCAAATGTCAGTAAGAGATATGACTTTGATTTTTCCAATTAATTAATTGTTATTTTATTTAAAAAATATTTGCGATGAGTAACAAAGCTGAAAATTTGCTCATTAAGCTTGAAAGGACAAACAAAATAAATAGGAGATGGGGCAAAGGAGGGAGAAGAGAAATTGATTACAGTATCTGGGCTTCAAAAAGACAGATGGCAACTTGATGGCAGAAGAGCCACTGAAGACTCTTAACTTGTGATCAGGTTTTTTTGCAGCTTAGATCTACTAGCGTAAGAAAGAAGAAAGATGCTTACCCATGGTACAGTTCCCCTAACATGATGAAGATATGAGAATCTGCACATTTTAGTAATAGTTCATGAATTTATTTCGATCTGACAATCTGGTACTCATCTCTTTGTCTTTCAGAGAAAGCTCTGAGAAGCCCAGTGTACAAAGCAAATGCCGAGGAAAACCGAGTATGCTTTTAAGCAGATGGTATCATGCTTAGGAACAAACAGAAACTGGACTCAGTAGGTTCTGATATTTGAGCGACAGAGCTGAGATTTGGATTTCGAATCATTGAAACAATATCATCCTAATCAGAAGAAATGATTCCAAAGCAGCTTCTCTTGGGAACATCAGCTGTTGCAAACACAAAAAGGCTGATGCGGTCAAGCAAGACGACAACTGTTTCTGGCTCTGGCAATCATGCACATGGAACCATATGTTTCCCCCACTCTGATTTCTATGCAACAGATTCAAGAAATCATTAGCAGTGAAGCATACACAACATCCCTCTGTGTGCAGCAATCCTTGGATAGTGAGGAGAATATCATTTTAGATCATTTTAGTGCTCACCAACAACTTGGCAATTTATGCTTACGCAATGATCACATTCCCCAACCAACACACTTCTAACCTTAACACAAACATTCCTTAGAAATGTATCCATCAACACATTAAATATATATATTTAAGTACGGTAAAACAAACAAGAGGCTATCATCTTACATGTATTTACTCCACGCAGAGTGCTCAATCACATCTTTCTAGCATTTAGGAATTTCAACTTAAATATTTGTGCAAAATTTTTCATAATCCAAACCCATTCAATTTATCTCATGCTTTCTCTCACAAATTTTTCATACATTTTTTCTTATGTGCATGTATTTCTCATTGACCTGCAGAAGAATAAAAAAGATGCACTTCAGTTACCAATTTTACTCATTGTTACCTCTTGTTACCTTTTGATTTTAAAATAAAAATTCTATCAAATACTTTCTCAGTCACATTATAGGCTTAGCACTTTTTCTTGCAACCTTTCCCATTGTTTAGGAGAATAGTAATAGTATACCTCAAGTCATTAGATAAAGATGTCAATTTCTCACTGAGCAACTCACTTATTCAAGCCACTTTGCAAGAAAATTGCATCCATATTCAACCCTTTTCCGCTACCTATCCCCAGTAAGCATTACTGTTTTTCAACATTCTCATATTTCTTTATTTCGGCTCCATTCTTTGTCATTATTGTTCTTACAGGAATCTCTGAAATATCCTTTTCAGCATTCCTCACTTCAGTTTCACACCAAATAATTGCACTTTATTTCTTATTCAATTTACTGTGTTGGAGGTTCCTTGTTTAGTCCTTTTTAGCTACTCTCAATTAAAAACAAAAATCCCCAAAAATAGTTCTGCATTTTTGTATCTTTTAGTTTTAGCCAAGTTTTTCTTGACTACATTATTTACAACTGTCTTGCCTCCCTATACACAATATACCATACATTTATTTATCTTTTTTGTAGCAATCATTCCCCTGATTTAGTTCATCTATCTCCTCTTTTTCTTCCCTTCCCCCAAGCATCCTTCACAGGCTTATGCGGCATTCTGTATACATAATTCTTCTCATTTTATTCTAGGTGGTCACTGACAAATAAATTATTTTAATTTTAATTACAAGTCTTATTTGATTTTTAGACAGTGGAAATACTGGATGAAATTTCGTGGCTGAAGTAAGAAGATTTGAATAGTGGCTAGATGAAAAATTGCCAACAAACCTTGCATATATTCTTTCAGGATAAAATATATCATAATAATGCATTAAATATTTATTTATGAAATTTATATGCTGCATTAATCATATTAGATTTAAGACGTATACAATGTGATAGCATACTAATATAATACCTACATAATAATCTAACAAATTTAGTATAATCATGCAATACAATAAGCGCCATAATACACTAGATGGCACCACAACTTACTCAGAAAACTGTTATTCTGTTCCCTTAAAGACCTTCCAAAACAACCAGATTTTCACAGTTGTCCAGAAGATCATGAAGGAAATAACGTTCCTCACTCTTTCAGATGCTGTCACAGGGAGGTGTTGGACAAAAGCTATCCTACAAAAGGCTTCTACCTATTATTCCAGTATTTATTCTTTATTAATTTTATTTTTATAGCTCAACTGTATGATACTAGATGTCAACAATTTAAAGACATATGATGCCAAAGCAAATTAAATTAACAAATTCCACAATTAGGGTTTTAACACAGTCTACACTCAAGGTGGCCATTGTATAGGCTCCACTACACTTCTAGATTCCCACATCTGGTAGCACTCGTGCCCTTGTGACCTCTAGGCTGGAATACTGCAATGTGCTCTACATGGGGCTGCCCTTGAAGAGTATTCGGCGACTTCAGCTAGTCCAGAATGCGGCCGCGCGAGCGATTGTGGGTGCACCTCGTTTCACCCACATAACACCTATCCTCCGCGAACTGCACTGGCTACCTGTCGATCTCCGGGTGCGCTTCAAGGTGCTACTTGCCACCCATAAAGCCCTCCATGGTAGTGGATCTGGATACTTGAGAGACCGCCTACTGCCAATTACCTCCACACGACCTATTAGATCTCACTGGTTAGGCCTCCTCCGAGTCCCATCTGCTGGTCAATGTCGACTGGCAACTACGTGGAGGAGAGCCTTCTCGGTGGCAGCTCCGACCCTGTGGAACGATCTCCCCGTGGAAATTCGTACCCTCGCCACCCTCCAGACCTTCTGCACAGCCCTCAGAACCTGGCTATCCCGTCAGGCCTGGGGTTAAGACTACAACCCGCCCGAATAGTATGAATGTTGTGTTTTAATTATGTATTTGTCTTATATGTTAAAAGTTTGTCTCCCCCCCCCCCCTTGTTAAGTTGTAAGCTGCCCTGAGTCCCCCCAGGGAAAAGGGCGGCATATAAATAAACTTAAAAAAAAAACATCCAGTTTTTAAAGAGTTGTGGAAAGCTGGTAGATTTGGGGCCAAGCTGATCTCTGGGGGAATGATGTTCCATAGGACAAATTCAATGACAGAAAAGGTCCTCCTCCTGGGTCCCACCAGATAATATTCTCCAACAGTAGAAACTATGAGATTAGAAGAACCTCCAATACTTGTCTGCTCTTTTAAGAGTAGCACAAATCCCATCAAAAATAAAAAAGTTGACAGTTCTAGGAGGACAGCGATGTTGATATTTCCTGCATCAATCTCCTTCCAGAAAAAAAAAAGAATGTGTGGTTTCCATAACTAGGCCTATTGCCTGGCTGCCAGGGATTCAAATAATCTGTTTTTCCAAGGGTAATTTATGATTGTCCCCCTTAGTGACAATTACAATTAACTATTATTTGGAGCTATTAACAAACTGTAACTGTTAATTATTAAACAATATACTAGTTATACAAATGTATTCCTCCCAGGGTATGTAAATCACTTTAGTAGTAGGCAAGCCCATCTTTTTCTGACTGCTGGGATCTTCATCTCCTGCAATGAGATACTGTTTATTGTCTGGACCAATCTTATTGTACCCTACCTTGAAAATTTAACCAAGTAAGTTAGCCTTACAGGTGATGTAGTTGATCCTATGGAAAAACTTCTCAACCTCCTCATGCTCCAGACTGGAAAAAAACCCTACCAAATAAAATACACACACACACACACACACACACACACACACACACAAACACACGCTTTTGACTTGGACGAAAATGTGATAATTTTTACATAGAGGTGTCCCATTAAATTGTTATAGAACCAAAAGATGGGTATATCCTTTCATTTATCCTTCTCTAAAAGGGTCTAGATTAAACATTTTGGACAATATTTAACAGGCAAAATAGTTTAGCATTCTTACCACCACAGTAGAACCTTGAATCTGAACTCATACCCATTCTTTGATTATCACTGGCCCTTATTCTCAGCCAGCATCAGGTATGTTTTCATTCACTACATCTCTGACAGCTCCTCAGTATGTCAAGAACTTCCTTGATTAGTAAGCATGGAGAGCAATCAAGAAATTTGAAATATCAAACCTGTGAAGTAGACCATCCTAAATTGGTCCTTCCTCCCAGTAAAGGTTGACAGTCCTAGTCAACCCCTTGGTTTTGAAAAAGTGATTTGTTCACAAGAACAAAATAGACTAGATCAACCTCATTTGCAACAGGGGTCAAACCAGAAATGACTTGGTATAAACCTATAGTTATCATAACAGCCTTGAATTCTTGAGCTGCCTTCAAAGAAGAAAAGTTAAAATCACCCAGAGTTAGTAGTGTCAGTGAATTCAAAATCAATCCACTGAACAATAAATTCCAGCAATTCAGGAAGGGCAGCTGGGAAGATTGGGCAACTATTTTACAGTTAATTGAAATCAGAAAGCCTGTTTCAATGTTTTGGTGGGGTTTTCCTTTTTTTCTCCAGTGGACTGCAAGATGTTTTAGGATGAGTTTAGATAGATTAAATATGGGACAGGAATTCTGCTGCAGAACATTTTTTCATTTTGTTTTAAAGGCTAATAAGATGAATTTTACCCTAAAAGACTTATTTAAGCCAATCAGTTCTACTAAGTTTTCACCTTTCACAATGTTCCACCTAATGTTATGTTAAAATAATGCCTGGATTAATGGGTTTTACTAATCTGCACAGATTAAGGACTACATTCTAGAAATGTAAAATATAAATACAAGACACATTAGATGCAAACATAATGAATAAGTTTACACAATAAATTATTTCTACAACCTATGTACTCTACCCACACTTCAATCCATCCACTCTTTAATTCCTGTTTCCCCTTTTTAAATATTTTTTGTTACTTTGCATTTTATCTTTGTTTGAAATTTAATAATATAGGTGTTGTTACATGTTTTGCAACAGACATTTTTTCTTCTTCTAAATTAGCCTGATTCGGTTGGATTAACAGGGGTGTAATGAATCTAGCTCTAAGTTTCTGATAAAGTTGCATTGTTTGCAATGGCCTCAAGGAAGTTATGAAAGCGTATACTGACAAATAGCATTGTTAATATTAGAAGGAATGTATTGAACTGATATGGATTGCTGTAATGTTATATGAAGTCTGCTAAAAGTTATAGTTCAAATAAATGTTCATTATAAATTAAATTTGTTAAAAAAACCAAAAAAATCCAGAATTGAATTATTTTGCATGTATTCATACATATGTGAAATTAAATCCGCTACTATGGCAACTACAGATATGTCTTATCACCAATGTTGCTTCCCTGCCTTCTTGTATGAACACATACTGTTCTCCAGAAATGTCTACCAAGCCACCAATGGATGTTTCAAATTTGACCATTTTGAGAATGTTGACAGTTTATTCAAATATTAATATTTCTAAGATGGCTGCCCTTTATATGATATTTTGCTTGAATATCCAGAGATATTTCCAAAATGTTATATTTTTCTCATTAAAAAAAGACCATAAAAATATACTATTGACCTGAGATTTAACATAGAAGCTTAAAAATGTTCTCCAGAAATAAAAAGAGAACACCAACACCAACGTTAGGCCGCATATTATTTATTTAATAAAGTTATAGATTGTCCATTTCATATACATTATTTTTAGCAGCTAAAATTTTATTTATCTAATCTGGAAAATGTATTAATACTCTACGTGATATTTTTAAAAATACATTCTAGCACTGTGAATTTGGGGGGCAAAGAAGTGTCTTTACATTCAAATATGCAAACATCTATGCTATATGTGAAAAACTACTGAAGTTTGTGGATAATTATTTAGATGATAAAGAATAAGTAAGATATTGAAATTGATGAAATCCATAACTTATTAAACTCTACATACATTATGAAAATATTTTAAGTTGCTCTAATTTTTAGTTAATTTTTCTTTAAAGCTGACATTTTGAATATTGAGGTTTACATAATTACTAATAGTATTAAGATTAAATGCATATAGATTTAACATGAATGGACAGAAAAGGAAGATAGCTTAAACTAGAAGTTCAGCAATCTAAAACTTTCTAAGATTTGTCATGCAACCATAATAGTGCAATTCTATTTAAATTGCACTATGTTCACTAGAATTCATTTTACATAATTTCACATATCATTATAACATGATACGGATCCAGCAAAGGTTGACTTCAATCTAAAAACAAGCAATTATAAAATAGAAGACTGTTGGTAATTTAGTCTTTCTAACAGATGTAAAATTAATTGTGTGTGTGTGTGTGTGTGTGTGTGTGTGTGTGTGTGTGTGTATATATATATATATATATATATATATATATATATATATGTATGTATGTATGTATGTATGTATGTATGTATGTATGTTTTTATCTGTCTGTTGTGTCTGTAGCTACACACAAACACACATTCATAATTATAATATATTGCAGTAGCAAGCTTTTAAAAAATAGCCATTTTCCAGAAATTGCAATTTGTATTTGAAATATGTATGTATGTATGTATGTATGTATGTATGTATGTATGTATGTGTTTGCGTGTGGATACAGACTCACACATATTAAAATTGAGGAAATCCATAATTTATTAAACTCTTCATATACTGTGAAAACATTTTAAGTTGCCCAGTTTTTCAGTTAATTTTTTTTTAAGATGACATTTTGGATATTGAGATTCACATAATTACTAATAGTATTAAGATTACATGCACATAGAACCAACATGAATAGACAGAAAAGGGAAACAGCTTAAACTAGAAGTTTAAATCATGTTTAATCTGATTTCTTTGTACATTTAAGGAGAATTTTTGTAGGAATGAAGTTTAACATTTCTTAATATCCTATATAAAATCTTTGAGAGTACATTATTTTGACTGTATGCAGAAGTAAAGTGAAGCAATTCATTCTGTAGACTTTTGGCTGATCAAATTTGCCAGTTTCTGCAAATATCTTCACCCAAAAACAATTAGAAAAAAATTATGAGAAAAAAACTTTAATGCAGTAATTCTATGGGATGTTGAAAAATGACCAATGACCTAGAAAGTGGGGATGTCTTGTGAGAGTCCAAATACCACTCATATTATTATCAGTTAGATTCAATGCTGTCATTCTGCTAAGATATACTATTTCAATTGAAAATATAATTTAATTAGTACAGAATTTGTCTTATTTTTCAGATTGGTTCCAGATTGGTAGACCTTTTCAGAAAAAAATGAGGTATTGGTTGAGAAGCTAGCAATTTATATGTCATTTATACAATCCAATTTAAATTCATTTTACAAAATTATTACAGACCAAGATGCATTAGATACTATAAACTCATTCTTGAGCAAACATGCCAAAGATTCTACTGTTAGCTTGTTATATCCTATATGTACAATCAATCAATAAAATTCCAGTCCAGAACATACCAAATCATAGAGAAGTCTCACTGAATTTACTTCTGAGTAAATATAATTATGACAGTACTACATATATTTATTTCATATGTGTAAGTTACGGAAAAGTTTACACTTTCTTTTTAATGCCAAATAATTTATTCAGACTTGGAAGACTCCTAAATGATAAATCTATTCCATTTAATACCATTGTATTTTGGTTTAAATGTTGCTCATTTTTTTAGCTTTAGCTATCGCAAGTTCAGACTGTAGTTGAACCAATTTGGATTAGTTTAATAAGTTGCATATGAAAATATTAATTTTAGATTGTATCATTCATGGGCCCCAATGCATATTCATGTCATAAGACTGAACTTTCTATTAAAAAACAAAATAAAAATACATTGATCAAGAGGTGTAAAGAGACAAGAGCTAAAGGAACAATTGCAATTTTGACTGTATCTATACGTATGGAAGATAGCAGAAGGAATTTCGACATATTATATTACTAATATAATATTAGCTAATTATATTACTCCTTTTTAATATTATAATTAGCTATAACATAATTATGTTGTTTAGTTTTAGCCATAATTATTTTTATTTGGCCAAGTTAATATATTACATTATGAGAAGTAATGATTATACTTAGCAATTTATTATCAATGTTAGAAAAATGCTAATTTCTGAAACAGTTGTGCTTAATTTTTGTGGCTTGCATATAGAATTGCATTATTAAATTCAGAGTAACATCTTTTTTAGCAAAGGAAGCACTTTCCTCTAACCAGTCCCACCCAGAGTAGTCAATAGTAGTAATGAACTGAATATTCCAAAACCCCACATCTGTTTCAGTTCTCCAATAGTAGCTTTAGTAACTTTAGTATGTACAGTTCTACGCCTATAACAGTAATCCATTTACACAAATTTATTACAAAATTCAGTAGGAGCAGGATTATATCCTTTGTTAATGTTAAATAAATTGTACGGCTTTGATGACTACAGAGACAGTTTAATCTTGCATTTCATACAACCTCAAGCTATTAGATATCACATGGTTGTACAATATACATTTTCAAATTTGATTTGCTTTGTTCATGGGAGTAGCCTCAGGATAGCAACATTTCCCTGCAGTCTTATGAAATAATTCTCAAATAATGAGTTCATCTGGCAAGTAACCACTGTTATTTGACCTTTAGTTGAAAGAGTACTTTGTTTTCACTGCTTTGAATTCAGAGATAATTTCAATCACTTTTTTTTTGACATAGATATCTTCATACCATTTCTTAAAATTATTGTGGATGTTGCCAGCTTCTCAGCATAATTCAGTCACGAGAAAATGAGATAACATACTGAGATCAATTACCAAAAACAGAGTCTTCACTACGTATTCTAATAAAGTATAATTAATATACTCTAAATAAATAATTAAGATACAAAGCTCTCTTGTTTCCAATGGGGAACTATTAACTGTGCAAACAGGTAATAAAGTTTTAAAATGCTTCTTTTGGTTGAATTATGAACACACTATGAAACTCTTGTCATTCAAACAATGCTGCAGCACTATCTGTTCTTAGCCAGAAACTCAAATGAGTTTACTCCTGGAAACAAATGTATATGTTTGTACTATTTATCTGTTGAAATCTGTGAGAATCATGGATTAGGGATTATGAAGGTGCCATCATGGTAAAGAACACATAGCTTGGTAGGCATACATGAAAGATAAAATCAAGAGAAAAATTATAGTCTTCAACTGTGCTGCATGTGTGTATGCATGTAAATGTTATTAATGGGGACGGATTTTAAAAATATGGTGTAAAATTAAGCTAACATTCTCATTCAGATAGTTTTTATATTTAAAAGGACTTTGTGCAATTATACAAAGCTCAGTCCAGGTAAACTTAGAACTTGAATTTAATTTGAAACATACAAAGAAATTTCAAAAGGAATTTTACACAAGATATTGTGAATATGTTATTAAATTCTTATTTGAATGCTCTTTTATTTTTTATTATTCTCCTGTTTAAGAGGGTTGTCAAGGTTGTTGTTGCTATATTACAACTCGCAAGCAATTCTACTAAAAGCCACACTTCCATGGTAAAGCATGATTTATCACTATTGTCAGTTCACACCTATGAATTTCTTTGTTAAAACTGGAGGAATGACTTACAGGCTATAAAAGAAGTAACTTGACTTATAAGTCAGTAGCAAATATCATTCATTTGTGATTTGAACAATCATTATGTTATCCTCTGTCTTTTTGTTGTTTTAATTAAAAAAGCAAATGTCCATCAATTTCATATATGTAATGCTAATTCTCTGTCACGTTTTGCATCAACTGAAAAGGTGAGAAAATATTTATTTGATAGGTCTTGAGCTGGCTTTTCATAACCAGGTAACTATTGCAAAAATACAGGTAGTCCTCGATTTAAAACCACAAAATTTATGTTGATAAATGAGACATTTGTTAAATGATATTGGCACTATTTTGCAATTTTTCTTGCTGTTGTTAAGTGAATCACTGCAGATGTTAAGTTAGTAGCATGATAGTTAAGAGAATCTGGCTTCTCCATTGACTTTGCTTACCAGAAGGTTTCAAAAGAGGTTCACGTGACCCCAGGGTACTGCAAAGGTCATAAATATGAATCAGTTGCCAAGCATCTGAATTTTGATCACATGACCATAGCGATGCAGCAAAAGTCATAAGTGTGAAAAATGGTCATAAGTAACTTTTTTCAGTGATGTAACTTTGAATGGTCATTAAATGAACTGTTGTAAATCAAGGACTACTGTAATGACAACAGCTATTCTTGATAAAATGTATTAATCAAATTAATTTAGCAACACCTTTTCAAAAGGGATTTGAAGTCACAATTCATTTCTAAAACACTATCAACTGAAAATGAAAACAGAAACAGAAACATTATATATACAAATATCCTATTAACGGTAATATATAATTTTAAAATAATAAACTGGTCAATGTTGTTTACATTAATTCATCAATTTGAAAATTAAGCCTTATTTGCGACAATACATATTTCAATCTGAAAATCACATTCACATTTTGATCATTTCCTATCAGTAGCTTTGTTTCTTACAACATTTGAAACCAGTTTTTCTCTAAAATATTAAATAAAGTATTGAAAGAAAAGCATGTCAGAAAGATTTTGAGGATTTGATCAAACTAGATTTGAAACTTACTTACACAGGGATTGCCAAAAAGTTAGGTATATTTACTTGGGAGAAAGCCCTACTGAAGCAACTAATTATTTCTGAATATACATACATTATACTGTGGTGTAGTTATTAAGGTATTGACCAGAACTGCAGAAACTCTGTTTTCTGTCCACCATCTGCCATGGACTATGCTACTTTGGCCATTCATTCACTCCTAGTCCAATTTACCTTACCGAGTTGTTCTTGTGGCAAAAATGGCAGGATAGAGCACTATATACACTGCTGGAGCTCCTGAATGAAGCAAACAAAGAAACAGGCTATTCTATAAGAAACTGTTTGACGGAACTAGCTAAAATCTACCTAGTAGATTTTACCTAATAATCTACCTTTTTTTTACTACCTAGCTAGTGTATAGCTTTGAATAAAACTGGGAAATAAAATACCAGGAAAAGTGCAAATATACAGAATTCATAAAAGACTGATTAGTTTTTAATTTAAAATTTATAATTTGATTGGAAAGCAACTTTTGCTAATAGAAATATCAAAAATCACTAAAGTAGATGTATAAATTGCAATGTATCTTTTGGTTTGCAACTTATGATAGATTTGACTTCATGCTTGAATTTCAGTGAAGGCCTTTCTGGTTACAGTTTTTTGTAGTAAAAATACAAAGTTCAAATTCTGTCATATGGTCCTTCTAGAAGTCAATGATTTCCCACATCATTTTTATCTTATTTTGGCTTGCTCAGTTCAATAACTAAGTTCACAATGATGAACAGAACTATCAATTCCTGTCAGGCCTATGGCCGTGATGATGTAAGTCAGCAGTACTGACTATTGCAAGGGTATTGTAATGTAAACATTGTCTCTTAAGATTCAGCAATTGCTAATATGATAATAAGTCACCATGTTTCAAAAACACATCATTAGCAATAATTAAAGGATAAGTTTTTTAAGTTAATAAGATGATAACATTACCTGCATTTCAATGTTGAGGAGAAAATATTTGGAATGGTCTTTGATGAATCAGTGAAATTGCCTAAATTGTTGATGAGGAAGGGAACCAAAGTACCACAGTTGAACAAACTGCTGGAAGATGTGATTATGAACTGTGATAACAGTTTGGATGTTATTTAATGCATTTTTTAAAAAATACAACAGTGATAAAAGCGATTTAGACTATGTTCTGAATTTTCAAAAACTGCTTTTTTGTTATTTTACATACACAAAAAGAGAATTTTTAAAATAATAACAAAAACAAGAGTAAAAATGATTGTCAGTTGAAATGTTCCAATATATGTTTTTTTAAAAAAACAAAAACAAAAAACAGGAATCACAATCTGGGTGTGTATTTTCAGTTGGGCAGTATAGTGTTTTGATTATCTGGTGTTTATATTTTTAACTTAAGCATTGTAGAATTGTGCTTGATTTTCCACACAAATGGACATCTTAATTCAGTAACATAAGTAGTATCACACTCTTTCTTTTCATATTTCCTCTCTATCTGAAAGACAAGTGTCCTTAAAGCAAAACCAGTTTCAAACTAGATATAGATTGAAGCAGACTACAGCAAGAATAGGATGTCAAAACACTTATCATCTATCTTTGAAATATTTCAGTAGCACAATCAAGCCTAATATTGTTGAGGCTTCAGGACAGTTTCTAAACCGCAAGAAAATAGGGTAAGTGAACCACCTCAACCCAGTCTGTTGAGTTGCGCGGTAAGGCTTCAGAGAACAGATAACCGCCGCGAGGACAGGATCCAGCCCCCTCCTCTCTCTTTTTTTTCGGATATCACGGACCTTGGCTGGACTTCCCGCGACCCCTTCACAGTTGACATGGCAGATAAGACCTCCCGCTCGCCTTTCTCTGAGTGGGGTGAAATTAATAAACTGTGCGAAGTTTAGGATTTGGGGGATGGAAAAGATTTTGAAAAAGTTTCAAAAAAGTTAAGGTCGCTATTATACTTCCAAAAGAAAAGAAAAGCAGCTTAATAAATACCCAAACCTCTCAGCTTCGTTTATTTGAGCAGAAGTTTTGCCCTCACTTTGGAAGGTCGTGGTTTGATTTTGCTGAAAGTACTCTAGGGATTGCCCGGGACTTTCCTCTTCGGAACCAAAACTTTAAAAAAAAACAAAAAACGGGGAGATTAATTTTCCAAGAACCAAAGTCTGCTTCCCTTCCAAGAATACTAGCGCTGAAGACTGGTCCGACTGAAGGTCGGGGACACCCCGCAGCTGATTTTTAGAAACAAGATTGGGGGGAGCATTTACGGTGCCAGTCCAGCAAGAGAGAGCTCAATAAGAGATTTGGTTCTCGCGCCGGTGTGGCCCGAGATATCCGCTTTTCAAATCTACCAAAGCTAAACACCCTAGAATGCAGTTTCCTTAAGGGAAAAGTTCTGCCAAATGCTGCCAAATTGGGGTGGGGGAGAAGCGGAATCCCAGAAAATGAGGAGGGGGTTGTTGATTTCCAGTGAGGGTCGCTGTCGAGTCCTGTGGCCTTCCCGGCATTTCATCCTTCATAATACAATATTAAAAACGACAAGCAAGGGAAATTCGTGACAAGCGGCAGGATCGATCTAATCGGACTTTTAAAGGTTTACAAAGAAATGGGTGAGTCAAGGAGGCGTTTCCGTCGCTCAGGAGTTTATACTGAAGTGGTAAAAGACTAGACAGGTAAGATGGGGACTTTTGATGGATACTATAATTACACAGCTGAGATCAACATAGACTAAGACATCATGCCTATTCAGTTTATTGATTTCAAAGGAAAGCCGGCTAAGGACGTTAGAAAGCGTTTTTATATTTCCTCCAAGATAAATGCCGCTGAAATCATTGGAACTTATTTCCTGATTTGCCTTAGAATTGCCAGCCTCATTTCATTTGCAAAAGGCGCACCCTTTCCATTACTTGCGGCCTGGCCTTCAAGCAGGAGTTGCCAACCGTGCCAATCGCTTCTTTAACAGTAACAGGAGAGGTTCTCAGGAAAAATCAGCCCGTTTTATAAGAACACGAGCGCTTGAGTTGATGAAGTTTCTAAATCGAATTAGCCACTTAGCATACGGAAACTGAGACGATCTGATGAATTGGAAAATGAAAAGTAGGGCACAATTATTATACAATATAACTAGATGGAGGCTAGAAATGGGGTCAAATATTTAAATGAAGGGTGCCAATTTATTTTCAAATTAACTTTTCTTTTTAAAAAAATGAAATACACAAATTAGGTCTATGCATGTCCTTTAGGAAACCCGGAGCTCTGGTCCACAGGGCGCTTAAGATTTCGCGGGATAAGAATGAAGAGCAGATTCAGACAGCTTTCGCTGAATAATCTCCGCCTGTCAAACCCTGGAGGCTGGGATGGTCTTGCTCTGGTCTTTGGACTTATTTTCTCAGCTGAGAGAAGTAGGTCAGTGGAGCACATGACAAAGGCCCAGGCCAACCCGAAGCAGAGGCAGCCGCAGAGCAGATAAGCGCCACAAAGCTTTGGCAGATGAATTCCGAATTCGCCCAACTGGCCCCTACAACTTGCGAGTCCAGTAAGCACAGCCCTGCCAAAACCAGCAGTATGCCAATCACTTTGGGCGACCTTGATCCTATATTTTTTCGCTTACCTACCCACCCGCCCATTAGTAGTACTTGTCCCTATCTCACCTGGACCAATCGGACGCAACTGATTAGCGCAGGGTTGGGTTCAGAAATAACCCTCCCCCCAGCCAACCAAAGAGATCCATTCCCAAAAGGCGTGCTTAGCCATCTTTACAGAATCTTAACCGCGAGCGAACTCTATGGGAGTTATTCCCAAGTAAACCTGCATGAGGGGGGAATGGCACTACCAACGTCTACTTCGAAGTAAATTTAATTGAATGCGGTTGTGGTAGTAAAGTAGTTTTCGGTGTACTTGACAGATCCTGTCAAATCGGAAGCCTAATTTTATGCCCTCTTATTTACCAATCATGTTTAGACCCCTCTCCAGGGGCCAAAGGCAAAGTGGACGTCCACTGCATAGAAAAGCGCTTGGAGCGGGTATATATTTCTTAGCTCTTCAGCAGTTACAGCGGAGGAATTTCAAGATCGGACGGGGTTCTTATAGTTTACGAAGCAGGACCTTCCTCAATCTAAGAACTTAAAAGCCTAGTTTCTGCCCAAATACCCGAGCATTGAAGTCCTGAGGTCAGATCCTTGGAGGAGTCCCATCCTCGCCGACTCCTAGCAATAGTCCGGCAGAAGCCGCGCATCCCTTCATTAGACCCCTAAGTAAGGACACTCGAGACCGCTGGGTCGTTTTACAGCCACCCTCCCCTGTCACCGGAACATACAAATATTGTAAGTCTCTCTGCACTACCGATCTTTTTCTTGGCATTCATTCTCCGATTTAGAAAGGAGTCGGTTGTTTTGACCAGGATCTCCCGCTGTTTTAGATGGGGAAGGGGTCAACAAGTAGACAAACTCCGCGCTTGCTTTGTGGAAACACACCCACCAAGTATTTTCTACTTGAACTGCACTTCATATACTTTAAGAAAGTGACAATAGGATATCCTAATTAACAGGATCATCTTCATCCCCCGTAATTTCTTCTCTTATCCTCAGATGTATTCCAATCATTTAAGTGAACGCCTGCCATTTTTCGGTCATGTTAACCAAGCAGGAAAGTACCTGCCGCCAGAGAAGAAAGTTCACCTGTATTTAGGCTGTAACTAGAGCGGGTTTACTTTAAAAGGGGGTGGGAATGGGGGTGGGAGTGGAAATGGCGGTCTTTAAAAAAAATAAAGGCCTTTTTGCTTGCAATCCCGTTTTTTAAATGAATGGGGATTGGAAACAAGATCTGCATTAATCTGTAAATTTGGATGTTTAAAAGTAGACGCGCGCCTTCGGGGAAAGAGAGCGAATCTAGGAGCGTCTCTCCAACCCAAACAACCCAATCTACCACTAATCACTGGATATGCAGGAGGCCAATTTCAACAGGATTGTGCAATTTAACCAGAAAACAACGCAAAAGCTCTCTATACCAAAGATCCGCGAGAAATCTCCTCTGGACGGTGCAATGGGGTGAGGAGACACAATAAGGGATAACGCACTGAAGGAATGAATGGGGCTCTGGATTTATATTCTGTCGAGGAAGTGAATTATTCGAAAGTGAGAAGGGGGCAGGTCATCTAATTTCCTTTTGGGATTTGAGAAGTACTGTACTGATAGGAGTGCTCCGTCAATTATGATCAATAATGCAATCTTTGGATTCTCTGTCTTTCTCTGCTCCAGCCATCCTCTTGCTATTCAATGTTTCATATCCTAATCAGTCCACAGGGAAACATGCTTAAATCTGATAAATACATTCAGAGACTTGAATCAGTGAAAATCATCTCAAGGCCACCAGAAAAGTTGATACTCAAGGAATATATTTGGAAGACAGAAGCTGGGAAGGATGGCAGGTGTGTATATTGCTGCTGGTGGTGAAGTAGGTTTCCCACTTGCAGACAGCTCAGCCTTTCCTCCAAATATTTTAAGAACCCCCTGAAGTCATCTTCAACACTCCAAGTTTGGCACACTGTACAATAAGCCTGCAAAGCCACAGAGTGCCATGGCTCCATGGTCAATGGACCATGGAGCCATGAAAAAAAATAGATTAATAAGCATCACAAAGGCTAGGAATTGGATGCAAAAAGACAAATGTCTATCTAGATGGACCACGAGTTAAAATGATTGAATGTTGTCCAAAACTGCACACTGAAAAGAGTGAACTGATCCATAGTATTCTGCAGCTGATTCCATCAGAACTTTTTCTTCAGTTCTAGTGAGTGCCGGACCACAACTCCAACATTGCCAGCTTGCATTTTCTCTAGGAAAATGTACGTAGCATCTAAAGTATTTGGGATAGTGGGATGGAGAGCTTAGAAAGTTGCCTAAAAAGAAGCCTCACTTGCCAGCTTTACTTCCAATCCTGCTTGCCAAGCATCCTTTAGTCAAATTAGTAGTCTAGACCCAGCTCTTCCCAGAGTCCTTTCCTTCTTACTGCTTACAGGCCATATACACTTTGTTTAACCCAACTTGGTTGCCTTCATTGGGCTGGAGTCCAAGGATGGCATACCAGTTTGGAATAGGCTGGTCTAAGTTTCCAGTAAAAACTATACATTTTTAACTAGTTTCTCCTCCTCCTCCTCCTCCTCCTCCTCCTCCTCCTCCCTCCTCCTCCTCCTCCTCCTCCTCCTCCTCCTCCTCCTCCTCCTCCTCCTCCTCCTCCTCCAGGCCTAGCAACCACTATCTTTCTCCGTCTCAAATTTCCCCAGTCCCATTCCAAGGGAGCATCTCTGCTCACCAGCGTTTGCTCAGAAGTCGTCAAAGTAGCAAAACTTCTGCCTGTTGTTTTTGCAGAAAGGAGAGGGACCTTCAAAGAGATCCTCAACCCCCAACCCCACCCCAAATGGCGGCGGGAGGCGGTAGGAGACTGGAGACAAGACACAGACATAGAACATATCTGCCAAAAAGAAAAGAAAAAAAGAGAACTTTCTGATAACGTGGCAGGATCCACTACCTCCCCCATCTCTAACCCTTCTCCAGTTCCCTTCAGAAGCAGTTCCTAAAGGTTGACTCGCCCGGTCCTTCCCTCCCTCGCTCCCCACCCTCTTTCCCTCCCTCCCCGGCCACGCCGAGGACACCGTCCCGCCCTTTACCTCGCATGGTGCTGGTGAGTCCCCGCTCGGCGCGGTCATGTAGCTCTCAACTTAAATCCCCTCCTCAGCAAGAGCGAAGACGGCGGTTGTAGAGAGCCTGTCCCGCTGCGGCAACCATTCCTCCCACAAGGTGCTTCGTCTTTCTTTTCTTCCCGCTCCTTTTAACTTTCTTTTCTTCTTTTTCTTCTTCTTCTCTCTCTTTTCTTTCTATTTCGTCAGGGATTATAATCTCTCTCTCTCTCGCCTCAGCCGCCAAAACGCTCTCAAAAAGTCTCTCTGGGCGACTCGTTGGATTCGAGCGGGGTCGGTCGTCTTCCCCGCTCCTCTCCCGGCCTCCGAGCACTCGCTCGGTCCCTTCTGCCCGGGCTTTTCAAGTCCGCAACAACACCCGACTTGCGAAGCTTTCTTTTGTGATTCCCGCAGCCTGGAGAGCGGCGGCGGCGGCAGGAGCCAGCGGGGGAAGGGGACTTGTTGTCGGATGGATGGTTGTGAGGAAGGGGGGGGAGAGAAACAAATCAGACGAAAAGGGAAAAAGGCGGAGGAGAGGAGTTGCGCTTTTTGGAAAGAAGGGAGGAAAAAAGCCCAGCCACCGCAAAGAAGCAAAGGAGGAGGAGGAAGAGGCGGCTACGGACGGTAGAGCCTGTGCGTTTTCACACAACAGTTGTGCCTGTTTGGAGCAGATTTCCCCGACGCGTCTGTTTTCATCCTTCGGTTGTTACAAGGACACGCAGGAAACAGGAGCGCGAGGGAGCTTGAGTGGGAAAGCTGCAAAGAAGCTTATAGCGGAGGGCGGGCAGCGCCGGTTACTTCACGCTCCGCCTCCTGTCAAGCCCCTCGGCCAATCCGAAGCTGCCGGAGTTGGAAGCCCTGGCGAAGGGAAGAGTCTCGGCCTGGGCGCCGGAGGAAGCGACTGAGGGGGAGGGGGGAGGCGGAGTTTGGCAGACGCTTTGTCGAGAGGGAAAGCTGGGCGGGGCCGAGGGAAGGAGGAGACGTACAGGGAGCGCGCAGGGGTGCGCGTACGCGCGCCTGCCCTCGCTCGTGCTCTCTGTGGCTGGTGGCCACGCTCCGCTTTCTTGATTCCCTTTCGTCGCTTTCTGGGCGAAGCCTCGCGCGCTTCAGACGGTTTCTTAACTTGCGGTCGGCGGTTTGAGGTGAATTAGTCTCCGGAAAAGCTTGGCTCGGCGTCGTTGGAACTGGGTCCTCTCACTTCTCCGCTTCTCTGTCCTGCCGTCACCCCGAACAAGGGGGTGGGAGGGATTGATTTCCTGTTCTCAAAGCGCTCCCGTCCCACCTTGGACGGGTCTGAAGAGATTTCTTCGCTCTGCTTCTCTCTGGCTTCTCTCCTTAAATTGATTAGAAGGATGTTTTTGTGTGTGCGTGTGTGTGTGTGTGTGTGAGAGAGAGACGCGGTTTCTTAACCTTTATGTAGTAGATTTGAGTATATAATAAAGCAATAAGCAGATCTCCAGATGCCGTTAAGAAAGACTTCAGAACTGTACAGAACTGTTACAGAACTGCAAAATGAAATGCAGATGCAGAAGAACATGACATTATTTTAAACTTTTAGATGATATAAAGTTATCTCTTATACAACAGGATCCTTGGATGCAGGTGTTAAAAAGAACACAAGATCGTCCCATCCATCCATCCAATCCACAACCAAGTAATTTATTTTAATTAAAACCAAGAAAAAAGCCACAAAATTGGGGTGGTATAGAAATCAGCTGAAAGTGGTGTAGAAGCCCGCTGAAACACACAATATTGTGATCCTTTTTTTCTTCTGCAATTATTTTGGGGCATATTTATTTGCATCCAGCCTTTATTATTTTTAGAAACAACCCAGGGCAGCAAACATACCCAACATACTTACCTTCTTTCTCCTATTTTCCCCACAACAATAACAACAATCCTGTCAGGTGTGTTTGGCTGAGAGAAAGCAACTGACCCAAAATCAGCCAGCTGGCTTTCATGACTAACTCATGGTCTCCTGCTTTCTAGACTGGTGCCTTATTTATAAGACCAACATATAGTATATTAACTGAAATCAAGTAAACCCAAGCTGTTTTAAATCTTTTTTTCCCTTTAAATTTTAGTCTATATTATTAATCCACTTTAGAAATCCAGGATAAAGTACCTTCACTTTTAGAAAATATCATGCAACTTTCCTAAACTGAAACTTACATACCATAGGCTCTTTCTCTACTGCTGAGTTAAAGTCCTCTTCAATAGATCAGTGCAAGCTTCCAAAGTTACTTGGAAAAAGGATTCAAAACTTACATTAGCAGAAGCACAGCAGTTCTCTGCTATTCATTAAACCAGGCAGATTTTTTGGCTGGGCTGGCACCTTTTTTTAAAAGTGCACACAGAAGTCTGGGGAAACATTGGGTGGCTTTAATTAATTGTAGGGAAGTGCTGCTCTTGCATACACTGAAGTCTCAAATAGATGTTCTGATTTTTTTTGAAGCAAATACAGTGTTGCTATTTGCTCATACTTGAGTCAAAAATCAACTGGCACGAAACTAGTGCTCACCTCTAATGTACCTTTTCCAGGCAGTTGACTTGGAAAACTAGATATAAGAGCTTTAACTCTTGCTATGGAAGTGTGAATAATTAGGGTCAGACATAATCATAGATGTTTCCTACTTTCATTTTAATGGTTAAAATTATGCTGTCTAGAAACAAGTGATATGGTACAGAGTACTCATAATCCTTGTTTGCAGAGTGATTGATGATACTAGTAATATTCTGGCATAGAAATACTGTAATTGTGTGATGGAGATCATTGGCATTAAATAGTTCCCCGAGCTGATTATTTCATTAATTTACTTCTTTGCTACACCCTTAGCATTAAACCATGTTCATAATGATGATCCTTTTTTCCATTTGGAACTCATGTATATCATGAAATAAATAGGAAAAATGATATAGAAAAACTGCATACTGAAAAATCCAAAGCCAAAAACAATACCTTACTTTGGGACGAATTACTAAAAGTCTATAATATTTTTATATATGTATTTCCTGATTACAACTGCAATGCATCGTGCAATTACTATTGTAATTAATATTCATATATGCAGGGTTTGTTTGTTTTTTGTAACACAGTTTGGTCAAAAGTGGAATATCATGAGATTTACCTATTTTCAGTACAGAAGGCTGATATATTACAAGAACACATTACTGTGAAAAGTTTGGAATTGTGTTAGTGAAAGTTTCGGGAACACATTAATTTTCTTTCATAAGAGTTTCTGTGAATTTTGATGTAAACGGCATTGCTCCTATTCTTGTGTCCTACAAACTGGTGGGTTAGTACAAGAGTTCAATGCCTTTTCAGATGTGTGTTCTCATCCACTTTTTAATTCTATCTCAAAAATGCTTTCCTTATTCCATTTCTGCTTTTACTTAACAACATTTATGCTTTTATATTTTTCAATACCGTTTCTCAGGAAAAAAATAAAATAACTGAAAGATAAACACAGTGCACAGAAACAGTAATAGAAGCATGAAACTAATAATAAGCTCATTAAAAAAACTAAATATAATAGATAGAATGAAAATCATACTATCTGAGATTGCAAAATTCATGTACGAGAGAGGTACATCCATGTTCAGGAGGACATTATCTGCAAGTTTGGGGAAAGTCCAAAACACACAGAAGTAAAAATTAATCAGAAAAAAATCCTTAGAATCTCTATCAAAATATCCCCCAGTGAATGCTAAGCACAAAGTGAAAATCCAGATATATGGAATAGAATGAAGTCCCCATATTATACAAAGGAATTCTAGCCATAAACAGTCATAAGCACTCCTTTGTCATGAAAGTCCTCTTCTTATTTTTCTTTTTTGCTTAAAGCATTAAAGCATAACGCTGAGATCCCTAAAGGCTTTGTTGCTTTTGCTGCCGCCACCAAACCCTAGAATTTGAGTCATTTTTCTACAATGCAGTATATAGGTATAAACATTACAAGATTACATAACACGATGAAAAGCAGAGAAGATACATGCAGCAGTCACTTTCATAACGCTTAAACAAGGAATCAATTAACATGTATTAAATAACTTAAAATTGACTGTAAACAAGTATTATTACAACATGTCCAAAGATTATTAATCACCTTCCCTGGAAGTAAATATCTATTTATAACTCTGTCACTTTGACAGATGTAAGTTGTCTTAGGGCTAGGATTCCAGGTTTCTGTCAAACCTGTCTGTCCACCAAAACCTCTTAAATCCCTTTCTCCTGAGTTTGCTTCCTTGCTCTGGAATATAAACTGGGATGAGGTGTGCTGTGTTATCATTCTTTGATTGACAGATCTAATACCCAATCATTACAAGCAGTACTCCACAGATCTTTGAAGGATGCTTTCCTTTGTTGAAGGTTCAAGTGAAGCACCACTTGAAAGCTGTTTCTCTTTGCCTGCTCTGACCTTTAGTAATTCCACTAGCTAGAAGAGATTTCTGCAGACATGCAATTTATATATAGAACCTCTTCCAGCTATTTGAACTGCTGGCTAAGGCTTTAAAGCAACACAAAGCATCTCATTTAGGAGAATCTCATTGTCTCTTCAACTCCATAAAACAAAGTGCATAGTAAAAGGAGCTACATCAAGGCAGAGCTAAGCTTTTTCATTATCATCATCATTATTTTCTGTTCACAACTATGTGAAGTCACAGCTCGCCAGTTCTTTAGTATTTGCCTTCATTCTTATTGAGTTCTTCCAAAGAACCTAGAATGTTGTAACATAACAGTGTCGTATATGTATGGATCCAAGCAGTGTGGACTTTTGTAATTGAGAGATGGAAATGTTGTCAATGCACAGATTTATTCCATGCAAGATTTTTTGGTATGGCATTCAGTAATAACTACTGAGCCAATTTATGCCAAAATCTTTCAACTTTGATTTACAGCTCTTAATACTTTATGATCTTATCCAATTCTTTGTCTTCTATTGTACTATGAATTGAGGTATTGCCACCTCAATTCATCCACCTTTTTTTCTTTTCAACCACATTTAAATTTGGTGTGTTATGTACCAAGATTTATCAGTTTGTATTCATAAATCCCACAATATTTAACTTGCTTGTTTTTATTACATTTAGTTTATTCATTGTTGAATGGTTGGTCATATAGTCAACCCCATGTGTAGACTGAATCTGTTATTTTTGTCCATCTATTGCAGTGTTTTTCAACCACGGTGCCGCGGCACACTAGTGTGCCGTGACATAGTGTAAGGTGTGCCGTGGGAAAATTACTTTATATATAGTCAATATAGGCACAGAGTTAATTTTTTTAACATTTTCTAATGGTGGTGTGCCTCATGATTTTTTTCATGAAAAAAGTGTGCCTTTGCACAAAAAAGGTTGAAAAACACTGATCTATTGAGACCTTCCCAAGAAACTGTGATAGGCAGATGTTGTAGTTTAGGGCTGTCAAACCCGTGGCCCACAAGTCCTCAACTAACCCTAACCCTAACCATGCCCACAATGAGTTTAGTGAAGGGGGGAAAAGTCCAGATATGTCACATGACACCACCATGTCGACAGGAGTTTGACACCCCTGTTATAGTTTGATGGTGTAAAATGTATTGTCACAGGATGTAAATTGTTCCAAGCAAAGGTGTATTTTTTAATTGTCTGATAGTGATTTTGTCAGTTCTGATGGTGTCCAATTGGTGATTGAAACTAAGAGGCCTATTACTATTAGTACTGTCTATATTTTATTTTGCTACAATCATTCTATTTCTGTTTGTGGGTTTTTATATTTTGTGATTTTTCTCCAGTTCTTTCTCTTCTGTTTTGCTGTTTTCAGGTATTGCAATGTCTTCTATCGAGACTGTTTTGTCTTTTTATGTAGAATTGTTACTTCAGAAATCATGGTTTTTTTAGAAGTCATATTTTGAATACTGATAAGTCCTAGATCTGCCCAATATGGTCACATAAAAGCCTTAAAATGCTCATGGACGCCAACCTTAGTGCCTTTAGATTTTAGGCTCCTCCTAAATTAAATGTTAGGTTTGAATTAAATATAAGACTAAATACTAGGGTGCAGAATTAAGAACTGGGCTTAACCATTATCTCTATTTAAACAATTCTTCTGGTCTTGCCCAGCCTGAAGCATGCTTTGAAAATACCATGGAATACATGCTCTGTATGTAGTGTGCCCAATGGCTTAAAACACTAAATAGAAATAAGCTGAGATACTAGAAAGGCTCCACAAAGGTTAGAGAAATTAATGGGGAACAATCTCATTAGTGTACCTTCTGGTGTCAAAATGGATATTTTGTGGACAATTACAGGTAGTACTCAACTTACAGCTATTCATTTAGCAACTGCTCAAAATTGCAATGATGCTGGAAAAAGTGACTTACAACTTGGTCCTCACATTAACAACTATCACAGTGTCTCTGCGATAACATGATCAAAATTTGGGTGCTTGGCAACCAACATATATTTAAGAAAGTTGCCACATTTTAGGTTCATGTGATCAGCATTTGTGACATTCCCAGCCAGCTTCCAACAAGCAAAGTCAATGGAAAAGGTTTATTTGCTTAATGACTGCATGCTTCATTTAACAACCATGGTAATTCCCTTAACAATAATGCCAACAAAGGTTGTAAGTTTGATCTGTCAATCAAAGAAGGATAAAACAGCACACCTCATCCCAGTTTATATTCCAGAGCAAGGAAGCAAACTCAGGAGAAAGGGATTTAAGAGGTTTTGGTAGACAGAACACTAGGGGTATTCCAGGGTATAGGCTCATGTCTCATGGCTGAAAAGGACAAGGAGAACCTGAGAACCTATGCTGCCAATGAAGCCCCAGAAAAGGAATGGTACAAATGAAGACAATTCTACCTGGCACAAATATCCACATATTAATTGCCAGATTACTGGTGAGGAAAAAGGCTTTATCTTTACTTCCTTCCCATGATCAATGCTGTTGCCAGTGAGGAAGCAATAACCTTAAGCAGAGTTATCAGGATCCTCTTTTCTATGGATCCTGCTCCTGATAACTGCTTCCTCTGCTTGCCTTGGAGGAGAAAGAGGTCTTGTCCCTCTTTTTCTCAACTATCTTTAACATCAATACAAGGAGAAGAAGTTTGACTTAATCTCGGTCTGCTTAATTTGCTGCTTTCCCTCTCCAAGAAAATGTTGGGGAATCTCTTTCTCTTCCACCATACAAGATGAACCTCTAGATGTAAAAATAAGTGGATTACCTGGACAGCTTTAAACAGTAAAAATACAATACCTATTTAGCCCACATGTTACATTAAAAGTCAGTGATCCTTTCAACTAGTTGAGTCAGAATACTGAGACCATATTATTTGCAATGACATAAAATGACTTGCATTGTGGACATAAAAGTAGTTTTTGCCTTGAACCACAATTGCTTCCTCACTGGCAACAGCATGAGAAATGAGCCTATACCCTGGAACACCCCTAGTCTTCTACAAGCAACTAATTATTAGATGCTGTGAGTATCCTTCTTTGGTGAAGAGGCAAGTTATAAATTCACCTAATAAATAATAATGAAACTCCTTCAGTTGATGGAAGACTTCTATTAATAGAACAGGAAGGAGAGTGACTTTCAGCAGTTGCTCTCTCCATGGTAGCCCTTTCTCCAAATATGTTCCAGAGTTAGAACAGCCTTAAAATAATGTTTATGGGGAACTAAGGTGCAGAGGGATCCATAATAATCACATGCTCCTTGTTATGCTGATGAAAGCTCCCATCGTTGGAATTAATTGGCTTCTGGGCACTATCTGCATCTCAGGGAATGTCTCATTTCTTTCACCTACCCTGATGTGTAATGGCATCTTAAAACAAAGTCTTGAAAGATCTAATAGATACTCTGCAATGGCAATTCAGCTTGATAATTTGGGATAGTTGGGATAATAATATTGAAAGCCTCCCCTAATAATAATGAAGAAAACCAAAACAGTATCAATTCAGAGATGTTGAAAGTGCCTGATTTTTTTTTCATATTTAAAATTGGAATTTTAATTGGGCCACGTTCAACATGGTTTAATGGAAACAAAGGTGAGAGGCATTCACAACTAGTTTTATAAGGTCCAGAATTCTTGAATCAGGATTTGTAGGAAAAAGAACAGCTCTATTCAACCAATTGTTTTTTCTCTCCTGGTGTTTGATGACAAGTCTTTCTTGCTATTTCTCTTCCTTACTAATCTATGTAATCAACTCTGCAATTGGGAGACTCTTGCAAAGCCAGTTTTACAGATTTGATTTGTTACAACTTAAGCATGCTTAATTTTCTCCTGATTATAGTACATAATAGTCCCAGACAGATTTCTTTGTGCTTTTTCATGTGAGTGGTAATGTTTGGAGGATTTTTTAAAAAAAAATATCTAAATGAAAACAGTACCATATATACATCTGTATCCAGATAGCATCCACTATTCTGAGGTTCTGAGCAGCCCTTAAGATCTGGCTTTAGTTCCCAAGCCTGGAATTAATATATTTGGGGAAGGGGGCAGTTATTACGGTATGTGTTTTATTGTCTGCTTTTAGTCCAGGCTGCTTCACTTTGTTTAAGCTTTAAATTATTTCATCTTGTATTGGATTTTGTAAGCTGCTCAGAGTCTGTCAGAATCAGTGGCCATAATACATTGAATGAAAGAAATAATTAATATTGTCAAGTGTTTTAGAAAGTATGGCATATCTTTACTTTTTTTCGGTAAATTCAGGGGCATCCCACTGGATAGCTGCCTACTTGCATGAAATCATACAAACATTTTCCCCGGGGTCTACAGTATGTTCATATCTGCATATGTTAATCAAATTAACATCATTCAGTGACAGTGTACAAAGGTACATTTTGGCATTATCTGTTTTGCTTAGCATGAACAATAACTGATCCATACATCAGGCTCCTGCAGTAACAGTTTTGGTATCTATGTTTTGAGATCCATGCCCACATACATATGTGTATACCTAGGCACATACTTTACTGAGCATGCTTTAAACAATTTGACAAAACAAAACAATAAACCATGGCCTAAAGTACTACTCATTTTTAGATGTTAGTCAAAAGAAAAACATATTTTGAAAACACTTGATCACAAAAGGATCTTAACCTGATTTGTATAGCTATCACGAATCTGAAGACCCAATATTCTTCAACAATAATGCGTTAACATTGTACTAGCTCTGACTCACAGCTTCCATTCATACCTCTGGAGCAATAGCATAGGCATAAAGCATTTTGCACGTTTTGGATTTCTCTGGTTCCTTTCCAAACAAAATGATTTGGAATGGTAGGAGACTGATTTGACCCCGGAATCATTATTTGTTGTCATCCTTCATTCAAAAGCAGGATTGAGTACAATATAATATTTGAAGAGCATCTGCCTCAAGCACATACAACTTGAAAGGCAGGCATTCTTAATTTTTCAGAAATGATTCTGTATACAGTAAAGAAATTTTTCTTTATACCTTTACATTAATAAGAAAGTTAGCAAAAGGTAGCTCCAATAACATTGATATCTATCCATGATACTCATAACATGAAAGAAGCCAGGATAGCTACTTTTGTTTTTCATGCCTATGGAGATTTTCAGTCATCCAGGTTATGGTTGTCCCAAAGGTGCTTGTTGAAGAGGCAACTGGATTTTCTGGTTTTTCTTTGAAGATGTTTCACTTCTCATCTAGGAAGCTTTTTCAGTTCTGAGCTGAAGAAGCTTCTTGGTTGAGAAGCAAAACGTCTTCTTGGATGAGAAGCAAAATATCTTCAAAGAAAGAACAGAAAGTCCAATTACTATTACTATCACTATTTTTCATGTGATTTGGGATACATGTTGACAATGGGCATTCCTTCAGTATGACGGTCTCATACTGAAAGAAGAGGGTTTTAAGTGAATATAGGACTGTGTTGACCACTTTTTTCAGTTATAAATTTTAGTGATGTTTTTAAAAAGCTAATACATAGTCTAAACTTATTACCGTTGTTGTTGATTATAAAAAGTTTGTTGATGTCTCTTTCTTACCCATCAAGGAACCTGAATACACTGCTTACATATGAAAATGAATATCCTTATTTTAAAAATGGTTGTTTTTATTTATTTTATATATATACACACACACATACATTCATTCATTCATACATACATACATACATACATACATACATACATACATATATTAAAAATCACTTTCTTCAATTCAGCACTTCTTGTACAAAGTGGAAAATGGTTTATCATATAAAGTATTAGGGGGATATAAATCTAAATTTATTCAGATTCCTCCCTTTTTTAAGATTCCAGCAATGCAGAATTTAAGATTTCAGCACTGTCAAATATTTTCCCTCTTCTACCAAACCTGTTTTTGAAATATCATTTTTTTTTAAAGAAAGAAATCTGATGATCTTGCTCAGTTTGGGCAATGATTTTTCTGTCAGCTTAATAAACATTTCCTCCTATATAAATTTCTATTATTCTTCAAAATTATTCAATTCTTTTCCTCACCACATGTAAATATTGTTTATAAATAAATGTGTTTATCACCTCTAAATGTGAAATATTTATACATGTAAATCAAATGTGTGGAATAGACATTACACCTTGTCAAACGTCTGTATTGAGGCTTTAACATTTATTTTATGCCTGACTACCTTAATAATATGCTACTTTATTTCTGAACTGCATGTCATTTTCCTCAAGGTGGATTAGGTTTTATTCAAATAGTAATTTATATAATTACTATTTATAGTGAAATAATCCAAAACTTGTTCTTGTTTTCTAACTGAATTCGTATAAACAGAACTAAATTGTCTTGAGATTGTACTATACTGTATTTGTAGAATATTATTAATATTTTATATTATTGAGGAACATATGCTGCCTTTAATTCTTTACCTACCACTAGGGTGTAAGTGGTGAAATGCTTTAAAATACTATTTGATGGTATAAATCTTACATGAATTGTGAATGCATCAACTAAGTAAATTCATTGAGTTGTTCTTGACTCCTGATACTCTTACGTTCTTAGACATGTCATTTTCTTGGCAACACTATAAAAACAATTTGGCATTCCATTCTAACTTACAATTGTTGAATTTCTTGCTGGTTTTACACAGAGGTGGTATGCTGCCAGTTTGCACTGGTTTGGACGAACTGTAGTGGTGGTCGTGCGAGGCTCCACCTGCCCACCCTGACGTCATCACAGACCTTCTGTGCATGCCCAGACATGCACTCCCACTACCAAACTGGTAGTGAAGAGAATAGGATATCATCACTGGTTTTACAACTAAGTAGGTATTGGATCACACCTGATTAGCTTTTCAAAATTACTCCAGGTTAGCTAGTGGCTGTTACTAAACTCAACAGGAGTTAAGGAATTCATAAACATTTGAAGTATAATGATGCAATTTATATGAATAATATTGTGATGTTTAAGCATAATATATACATTAACTTCTGATTGGATTGTTCTGAGACAATGTGGAACAAAGACAAGATATTCTATTCTTATTTACCATGTTCTTATTCCCACCCATAGGTTGTTCCAGCAAATAATATGTTTTCCTGGCAAGGTGACAAATAATAACTGCTTTATGTCAAAATATCACAGTGTTACTGTGAAATTAATGTTATCATTTCTGCAGTGAATGATATTAAAATGAATTTTATGAAGTGAATGACATTACAAGAAATAATATTCATATTTGTAATATTTGAATGTGTTTATGGCACTTTAAATAAAATTCATAATCGGAATATATTGAGGTATTTTTCTTTCACTGATGCAAGTATCATTCTTGTTTAGAATTAGTTTTTATCTCATCTGAACGAAGGGTTTAAAAAATGATTGAAAAGTGTATTCCCATTCAAACTAAATTATAAATGACTAAACTTCAAAAATCTGATGCACTTTGAATGTATTAATGGGATGATTTAACTCAGTACTGGAGGAAAAAAAAGGTTGTATAAACTGGATGATTTAAGAAGGAGCTGTTGTCCTTGTCCAAGAACCACTTGGAAACAGAGGTTCAAAATTAACTCTGCTGTATAAAAAATATATGTAGTTGTATTCTTAGTTTCTAACTACCAATTTGATTTGACCTGTTTCCTTACTTCTCTATGAGTTTCACAAAAACAAGAAAAAGGGAAAGGCAGCATGGCAGTAGTATCGGGTACACGGTGTATTGACCTCACATGCATTGTAAAGCTGTGTAAATTAAGCAAATTATATAAATGATGAGATTGTGTTTCTGAGGGAGATGGGTGATTTAGAAATATGAAATATATTTTAAAAAATAAATAAAATGCCACAATTTTGTTGTGTATTTGATGGTGTCATTATGTATGTCTTATTACTAGCCTCCCCCTTGTCCTTCACTATGGTCACTATAAACACTTATAAAAATATGAATCTGGGATTATCTGTCCTCCCATTTCCCTTTCTTCCCATTATATTATAATGCCTGGGATTTAGAGAATAACAGAATGATTTTTTTTCAATCTAGGAAGCTTCTGGGAAAATGACTACATGGCTTTTTAGATTATCATTAAACCCTTGAAATGTCCAAGAAAATAGTGATTTACTACAACAACTTAGCCCAAAATTTCTAATGCTAAGTAAGGCAGTTGTTAAGTGAGTGGGCCTCATTTTATGACTTTTCCTGCCATAGTTGTTAAGCGCATTACTGCAGTTGTTAAATTAGCAACACAGTTGTTAAGTAAATGTGGCTTCGCATTGACAGATGGGCCCAAGGTCACAAAAGGTGATCACATGATTCTGGGACACTACAACTGTCATAAAAATGAAACAGTTGCCAAGTTCTCAAATTTTGATTACATGACCATGGGGATGTTGCAGTGGTCATAAATGTGAAAAATGTCTTAAGTCACCTTTTTCATTGTTGTAAACTTTTAACTGTCACTAAACAAATTGTTTTATGTTGAGCACTATCTGAAATACAATGTTAATACAAACTATAACACAATGTTATAAAGTTACACATTTTCTATGAGATATCTATCTGCAGAAATGCTCAATATATTAAAGTTGTAATACTTTGTAAATACACAATATCATCTTAAACGAAATAGCATGTACGCAGGAACACAGTACTCAATCATTTCAATCAGAGATTTTTAATCTCTTCAGAATGAGACAGATTCATATTCTATATCACTAAATTAATTCAGAATATTAGAATTACATAATTTTAATAGAAAAATTAATTGTATGGAGGATAGTGGTGGTGCAAAAATAGTGTGACTGATTAATCAGTAGGATCATGCAATATAGATAAGTGAATAGGAAAAAAAAGAATAAATACCAGAGTGGGTTATTGCCCCATTTATTTTTATAGGAAACAAATTTCCAAGCTGTAATACTGTGCATGCAGTGATAAAAGAAAAATTGTCACCTTCAATGAGTTTTCAACTTGTCTAGATGCACAATGAACAACTGCAGCTTAATATTTGAGGAATTATTATTATTAGTAATTATTAATGAATTCTTTAACAAGTGATGATTTTTTATCTGGGGTGAAACCTGAAATAACTTACATACTACCTAACTGAAAGTTAACTATATAAATAACTACAGGTATTACTTGACTTACAACCACAATTGAGCCCAAAATTTCTATTAAGTGAAATATTTGTTAAGTGAGTTTTGCTCCACTTTACGACCTTTCTCGCCTCAGTTGTTACGTGAATTGCTGCAGTTGACAAGTTAGTAACCCAGTTGTTAATGTAAATATGAATAAATAACATAAAGTAAATATTAACCAGTTTATTATACTAATATAACATAAATTAATATAATAATGTAACATAAATATGAACTAGTTGCCAAGCCTATAAATTTTGATCACATGATCATGGGGATGCTGCAAAGGTCATAACTGTGAAAACGGTCATCAGTCACTTTTTTCAGGGCTGTTGCAACTTTGACTAGTCAGTAAATGAACTGTCATATGTCCTTGACCTGTAGTTTCCTCAGGATTATTGCCCTCATATATGAAATGCTAAGGTTTATAAAATAATCTGTACTTCTTTAAATGGAAAATTAGTTTTGAGATCCGTAGAATTTTCTTTCAGATAGTTTGATTTTAGTTTCTCTTTCTGAGTATGCTTTGAGATGAATTGTTTCTGTCCTGCTTTATTGTGACATGCATTGAATCTATAATGTGCAGGCGTATGGAGAAGAGGAAAGAAAGAGACATTAATAAATGTAATTTAATTGAAAGAAAGCAGATATCATGATATAAGAAAGGAAATACATGGAATCCTAATCTGTCCTATGAGACACCCAGATAGGCTAGCCTGGGAGACTAGGCCTCTGGCCTTTCTAAGATTAAGCTAAATCTTAGAATATGTTGAATTGTTCATTAGAAAATGTCAGAAGGAAAGCAGTATCCCAATTTAAATTACTTATAGCTAATGGCATCAATTAAGACAAATTCTGGGAAAGAAATCCAGGACTTTGATAAGTGAAATGAGGAGAACTTTGCTCAAAAATCATCAAGGCAGGCTAATCTCCAATGGAAAAAAATAAAGAGAGAGAGGTACATAATACATACAGTATATCTTAACAAGAATATTCTAGATGGTTCAGTATTTCATATCAATACTAATAACTCTACAGCATGTTTATCGTTGAAATGCAAGATTGTTGCTAGTGCTATTCCACCAGTGGTGGGTTTCAAATTTTTTTAGAACCTCTTCTGTAGGTGTGGCCTGCTTTGTGGAAGTGGCTTGCCAGCCATGTGACTGGGTGGGCGTGGCCAACTTGCAACTTGGTGAAACTCACTTAACAACGCTCTTACTTAGCAACCAAAATGTTGGCTCAGAAACTCTGGCATTTGAAGTCTTAAAGCTGTCAAGTTACAAGACTCTTGCACCCCTCACCCTTTATAAAAAAAACCCAGGGGTATTCAAATTTGACAGCTTTAAGACTTGTGGACTTCAACTCCCAGAATTCCTCCTCTTGCTCTTCATCTTGATGATGTGCGGACGGGCGGGGGGAGAGAGCTGGAACCAGTTCTAAACGACATTGTAGATTTGTGGAACCTCTTCTATAGAAGAGGTTAGAACTGGCAGGAACCCACCTCTGTATTCCACTCTTCTGAGTATCCTAACCATCTTTACTTTACTTTATTTTGCGTGTAAGAAAATAGAAATAATCATGTAACAAAATTGAATCAAATCAAATTTAAGAGTATAAACTTTGGCTATCCAATGGGTACAATTAAGAAAAAAAATTATTCGGATTTTTACCTCACAGACACATTAAAAATAATACGAGAGTCATCCTAGATATAATAGAATATTATGAGGCGCATCCAGAAAAACAAATGGTACTGGTTTTCCTTGATGCACAAAAAGCATTCGACAAATTAATTTGGAAATTTATAATAACACTATTAGACAGGATGAAATTTGGAGGAAAATTTACAAAAATGATAGAAAAACTTTATAACAGTCAGACGGCCAAAGTTCTGATGAATGGAGAACTAACAGAAAAGATCGAAATAAAAAAGGGAGTCAGATAGGGATGCCCCCTCTCTCCTTTGCTGTTTATATTAACCCTGGAAATTTTATTAAATGAAATTAGGAAGGACCAGGGAATAAAATGTTTGAGACTCAAAAACGAAGAATATAAGGCCCAAGCCTATGCTGATGACTTAGTATTTGTTCTATAGGATCCATTAGAATCCAGTCTGGAATTAATTAAAAAAATAGAAGAATATGGCAAAGTGGCAGGATTAAAAATCAATAAAGGCAAAACAAAATTGATAACCAAGAATATGACAAGAAAGAAAGAAGTGGAACTGGAATTAGGAACTAGAATGTAAATGACTAAGAAAGTGAAATACTTGGGGATCTGGGTGCAGCAAAGTGTTCCACAATTAAAGATGATAATTATAATAAACTAGTGACACAAATAAAGAAAGATTTAGAAAGCTGGAAAAATATTCAGCTATCACTAATGGGACGTATAGCCACAGTCAAAATGAATATTTTACCAAGAATCTTATTCTTGTTGCAAGCCGCACCTATTAACCTGGGTAAAACTTTCTTTCAAGAATTAAACAAAATAACCGCTAGGTTCATTTGGCAAGGATGAAAAGCGAAGATTAAACTAAAGTCAATGCAAGCTAGCAAGCAGTAACAATAACATGAGTGAAAGATTGGATAGAGCTAAAGAATAAAAGAATTTTGACCTTAGAAGGCCATGATTTGCAAGCAGGTTGGTATACATTCCTATGGGATGATAAAAATAAAATTCACAAATACTTTCAAAAACATTTAATTCGAACAGCGTTTTGAGCAAAACTGACTCAAAAAAAAAAAAATCCACTATGTGAAAATCCCGAATTGGCTATCACCAACAGAAAGGACGATCCATCCAAATTTTATAGTTATAGACAAAATTCTAAGATACAGAGACATAATTGACAGACAGGAAAATTTAAAAACAATTGAAGAATTGGCAGAACAAAACATGAAAGTTGTCTGGCTAACCTACTTGCAAATCAAAACTAAACACAATAATGATACTAAAATATATGATATTGAAACAGAACCACACGAATTGGATAAAATAATTCACAGCTCAGATAGAAAGATGATAGGGAGAATATATAAATTTCTCCTGAAGCATAAAATGGAAGAGGGAATCGTGAAAGAACAAATGATAAAATGGGCACAGAACTTTGGCTATAATATTCAATTGGATAAATGAGAAAAATTTTGGGGAACAAACTTAAAAATGACACTATCAGTTGCATACAAGGAAAACCAGTACAAAATGTTTTACAGATGGCACCTGGCACCAACAAGGTTAGCTAAAATCTCAACAAATACCTCCCCAAAATGCTGGAAATGTGAATCAATACATGGAACATACTACCACTTATGGTGGACCTGTGAGGAGGCTAAATTTTTTTGGAAAAGGATCAAAAAGTGGCTAGAGATAATAACAGGTGTTAAAATAGAACAGAAACCTGAAGTGTTTTTATTAGGAATAATGACTGCGAAATATAAAAAAGAAATTCAATATTTAATATTATACATAATTATGGCGGCGAGGATTGCCTTTGCCCAGAAATGGAAAAACAAATTAATTGCAAGTGAAGATGAAATAAGAAAGGTTATGGACTGTGCTGAAATGGACAAATTAACAAAAGAAATCCAGGGAAAAGAAGAAACAGAATACTACCAGACATGGGATAAATGGTATAGGTGGATGGAGGAAAGAAACAAGGATCAATGAAGGAAAACATCAAAGCCCCAAAATAGTAGTTAAGGAGAATTAACACATATATATGTGTCCAAGTGGTTTAAATTTACTAGAGGTAATCAGCCAATATAGCAGACAGATGAGTAAGATAAGAGGGTTAAGAATGGTGAAATGCAAATGAAATACAATAGAAGAGGAAACAATATAAGGTGAGCGATATCAATTGGCAATTGCTATTAGAAAGAACAGGAAGCTCCTGTTCGTATTGTATTGTGTAAATGTGGTGTACCTCTAAGTTTTGTGTGTGTGTATTTTACATGTTTGTAAATAAAATTTAAAAAAAGAAAAAGAATTATTGAAGAAAATAAGCCAGCATGGATTTCTTGCTGCAAATCTCTCTGAAAAGTAAAGATGGAAGTAGGAGAAATGTTGCACAACAGTTTTTAAACAACTACCCCAGCAAGAATTATGATAGAAATAGATGGGAATACCCATTTACTGTTATGCAGAGCAACTGCAATCACAGGAGGAAGTAATAAATATAATACAAAAACCTGGAAAAATGGAGACAAAGTCTCTAGAGAATAAGTTAGAGATGGCACCTACTTCAGTGTACCAGCTATTAAAATAATGAGGTAAAGCTAATGTGTAGATATTCTCCAAGAAAGCATAGCTAAAATCTTGCCTAATTTGTCATTTCTCTAAAACCACGGTATCCTCAGTTTAAATCCTGAAATCTGTAAAGGACATCTATATTTGAGCAATAGGGATACCCCTTGGGAATGAAGTTAAAAATACAGACCCATCTAGTTTCAACATGGAAGTGTCCTTACATTAATAAGAAAAACTGATGAGATTGTCAGATTATGTTTTTAAAAAGAAGAGGCTTGCAGCAGGGGCTTGTAGAGTTTTACAGATGAAAGATTGAATTTTATTGAACTAAGATATTTTTAACAACAGCAACAAAATATACCAAAGGTTTTGTTCAAAATAGACAGCTTATTGAAAAAGAATAACTATTATTGAACCTCGACTAAATAAATAAATTAATTAAAAAGAAACACCAGCCACCAACTAAACCAAAGCAATCTAAAGCATGCACACAATAGGATAGGGGCAGATACAACATTTAATATCCGTAAATCCAAATTATATTTTAAAAGGTACATGTTAATTAGAAGTTGGTTCTTTTCTGTTTTACATTACATGCTAGATCAGCCCTAGGATAGATAATGTGATTTTCCCAGCTTATTGTCAACTGAATTTCTTGGCCAGAATGGTTTTTCAAAACATAGGTGACTTAATAAAGTCATGTTGCATTTCAGTTAAAGAGAATGAGACTTTTATTTGAACATTAAAAAAATTGTAAAGGTAGAAAGTCAAGTTTTTTGAGATGAGCGGTTTGTCCCTGCTTTCTTGGACATCTTTTAGGCTACCTATTTTGATTTTCCATGGCAAAATCAATCCAAAAATTCTAAAGGTCTGACCTTGCTTACACTGAGCTTGACAAGGGCAACCAGGAAATGTCATCAGAGGTAGAAGTAGAAAGGTTGCCTCTTAAAATTGAACACAATTCCTTCTAGCAGGTGTTGCCTCTCTGCCCCATAGAAATATCTCTCTCTTTGCACTTTTCTTCCATTGCTATGTCATACAAGAGTGCAACCAAATGGAAACAGCTGTAGATCCGGTGCAGATAATTCCTACTATCTATGTGTGCTCACAAATGTGTCTGCTTGTACTTTACTTCAATAATTCAAGAGAAAATGCCAGGCAAGTGGTGTATGATGTTGAGGGTTTTTGTAAAAAAAAAAAAAGGAGTATTGTTGTGATTTTTACTTTATTCTTCTTAAGAACACTGCATTTTTTAAAAAAGGCATGTCTCCAATGAGTTCGTTCTTATGACATGCCTTCTCAAAATATAGCCAAAGTAATATTACAAATTATTTTTATTACATAAATTAATTATTGTTTGGGGGATTAATATTAATTAATAATTTTTATTAATCCCCAAAATAATATTATAAAGCAAAGCTCAGACATCTTTAAAAACAAGGTTTTTATCAGGAGGAATCAGGAAAATTATAATTAAATGAGGCAACTGAATCCTAGTGGAACCTCCAAAGTTTCATGATTTCCAATATTTTATTACTGACAGGTTTTAGTACAGAATAGCAGTTCATTTCGAAATCCATTTAAAGCAATTGTTCTTTAAGCTGGTTTGAATAAAAAAAAGATTTTCCTTTCACCATAGTCTATTTTAGTGCCTTGTGTTTTCTGTAATGTACATGCAAGGGCAAAATTTAAAGAAGCCTTTATAGCAAAATGTACATTTGCTATATAATTCCATAATAGAGGTACAGCTGTTCAGTTTAATTGAAAGAGACATTAGTTTTGTCAATTGAAATATTTTGAGACTGCAAACAACACAAACCCAGTTCTACTCTACTAGAAGTATCAGAATAAATTATAGCAGAATGAATTATTCACAAATGTAATCAATGTACTGCTGTTGATTCTATTGTTGTATAGCTATAATCCACTTACTGTTAATTACAAATCTATCTTGTTTCTTTGTATTTTAGAATGCTATGGGTGGTTACCAGTTTTTTTGTTAACATTTCTCCCTTCTTCCATTATGGGCAATCTTATAATTCTAAGAAAGCAATTGAAAGTTGGACCCTTTCTATGGGATGAAGAAGGAAACCTACAGTATCATTGCTTGAAGAAAAGCAATACTGCCATTTTTTTTCATCGCTACATCTACGTTGTGAAATAGGAAGATCTTGAATCTGCAGGATTCCTCCTGTTCTACTCCCCACCTGCTACAATAATGAATGCCTCAACGGTGGAAAAGCCTAGACTAGCCATGGGCCTGGAGCCAAGTTGTTATTTTAGCTCCCTTTGGCATGAATGAGAGAGAAGATAAAGTAAGAATAATCCAAGAAAAAAGAGAATCAAGGGAAAACGTTGCCCCTAATTCTTGTCAATGTTATATAAACTCAACAAGGTGTATTAAGTGATCATTCTTCCACCGTGGACAATTTTGCTGATTGATCTGCACTGTTCATCACAGAAAATATGTCCAGGCACCAACACATTTTATTTCTTTATTTTTGCATATATTTATATATTCCATAAAGTATATTGAACATATAGTCATATCCACAATAGAAGTAAATTAAAATTCTACACACTGCAGCCTTCTCATATTGCTGTTCATCTAAATAGGGTTCTCTTTACCAAAGTCTCTGCAGAATAGTACAGTTTTTATTGCCTTCCTACTTATTCACACACTGAGAAGCATTCTGACCTTGTGAGGAACTGAGCTGTTTCAGAGTAAGGAGAATGTGATCGACAAGCCCATTCTTTGCTTTCTCCCCTCCCAGCTCTGAGGAATGGGAATGCATAACATTTCTCCTTGGTTCATATCCACTGGAGAGGTTCCATCAAGAATAGATGATCATGAGGGTAGCAAGGATCCAAGTTATAAAGAGATTTATCAATAATAATCAGCATCTGGCATTGGACCAGACACTTACTGGCAACCAGTAAGTGCAGCCCAATGGGGTTCCCAGCAGTCAGCAAGCAGTCAGCTGCTTTCTTTGCTAGCTGTAGTATTCAGGTCATTTTCAAGGCACTATGAAAAAGAAAAAGAAGTTATGGGAGACCACAAGATGAGTCGTTGTTTTCAGTACTTCCTGTGTCCACACAGCATCCAAACACAGAGTAAAGACTTTCCCTATATTTTCTGTTTGATCCTGAAGTTAAATATATGAATAGATATAGCTAGTGCGTGACTTACAACTGTTCCCTTAGTGACCATTCGAAGTTAAAACAGTAGCGGAAAAAGTGTCTTAGGACCATTTTTCACACTTATGCTGCACACTTTGCAGCATTTCCCATGGCCACATAATCAAAAATTGGAAGCTTGGCAGCTGGCATGTATTTATGATGGTTACCGTATTCTGGGTTCAGGTGATCATCATTTGCATCCTTCTGACAAGCAAAGTAAATGGGGAAGGCAGATTCATTTAACAACCATGTTACTAACTTAACAACTGCAATTGTATTATCAATATATTGATGCTATCTCATCCCAAACTGACAATTGGCTTCCTCTTCCGATGGCTTCATATAGAGGTAAGGAAGAAAGGAGAGAGGACTGAATCCTAGGAATCCCATTAAAATACCTCACACTTTTTCCTCAACAATGTTTTTTGGAACCACCCTTGCAAGAAAGAATGTAAATACCTTCATAAGTGGTCCAAAAACATATCATACGCTATGGTGCTAAGAAAGGGTGAAATAAGTATCATTGCAGATCATCAGTTAGAGTGACCATTATGAATTACAACCTATGCCCAAGACTTAATTCTTCCAATTGGACTATTCTGAGTCCTTTTTTTTTTTAGCAACTTCTCTATCATCTTGACTTAAAAGGAGAGTTTGGAGTTGGGGCAATAAAGGGTGGGTTAAATGATGGTTTCTTAGGAAGGACATACAACTCTGATCAAATTACCTCCTTTCTTAAGGCAGTTATTTATCATTTCCCAAGCCAGGCCATGATAACCAAGAATGAAATGGTCAAGCCCACAGGCACTGCTTATCCCATAGAGAATCCTGTCCCCATCTCAAGTGTGTGAAATTTGTATGAATGCCAGATGTCCATGGCAGACAAGTCTCATGGGATCCTGATCCTCCATCCTGTCTATAAGAGGACAGGAGCAGGTTTGCTTGCAAAATACTTGGCAGATTGGTCACAGTGACATGCCGGTAAATTTCCTGAGCAATATGGAATTGGGAGTAGATTACATTAAACAGCAGCACCAGATAGCATTTTGTGTATGAAATATGGAGAATGATATTGTATGTGACCTTCAGTCTCTTCTTAATCAATTTGCAGTGTTGAATGCTGTTAGATCGGGTAATGGATAGGCACACACAGGCTTAACGGTAACAACAGTTCTATATTTTAACACAACAAGTATGAACAATCCAGCAAAGGTTGAGTCTGACAGTAGCCCTTTTATAGGGAGCTGTCAGACCCTTCGACCAATAGGATTTAACCTCTGTTCCCGCTGGAACAAAGGAGCTTGGTGGAAACCATTATAACTGAAGCTAGTATCTAACACCCCTCTCCTCTTAGATGGGATAATCCTACTGATAACATAGTCATGCAGGTAGGTGGGCTTTTTGGTAGCTCTGCCAGACCTGCACAGTTCAGTCGGAGGATGTTCTTCGGACAGGTCGAACGGATCTGTTTGCTCCGCAGCTTCGCTTGCTGGAAGCTCTGCTTGGTGGAAGCTTTCACAGGCCGTGTCTGGAGCTTCTAGAGCTGGTTCACTCGGAGCTCGCTGCAGGCCTGCAACACAAGGAATTAAGTATCCCGATGACTTTGAGTTGGCTGTGTGCTCCTTTTGGGTAGGGCTTTGGCTAACTCAAGTAGGAGTTATTTCTGGCTGCCTAAGAGTGGAGTTGGAGAGGCGGCCACGGAGTTGGTCAATGTGCCTTCTCCAATTCTGACCATCCTCGAGCTCTACGAGATAAGAGCGAGGCCCAGGGATGCGTATTGCTGTGGCAGGAATCCACAAGGTCCCCCTGGTCTAGTTGTGGGTGTAAACTAAATCCCCTATGCTAAAGTTCCAAATTTTGCTTGTGGAGTCTGGGGGCGATGCTGCAGAATAGTTTGGGTATAGCCGGTCTAAGTGGGACTTTAGCTGGTGACCCATGAGAAGCTCAGAGGGACTTCTCCCTGTAGTGGCACTTGGCGTGATGGTTGAATTAGCAAATAGTGGTCAACCCGTGTTTCCAATCTCCTGGGCCCATCCTAAATAGGGGCTCTTTTGCAGATCTCACCATTTTCTCTGCCTAACCATTGGAGGCTGGATGGAATGGCACAACCAGGGAATGTCTGATTCCCTGTGCTGCTAAAAAGGTCTCGAATTGCATGGCCATGAATTGGGGCCCGTTGTCAGAGAGCAGGATGTCCAGAAGGCCATGTGTGGAGAAAAGTCTCTGTAGTACCTTGATGACTGGTTCTGCTGTAGTGAAGGTCATCAGGACTACCTCTAGCCATTTCGAGTAGGCATCCACAACTATGAAGAATGTCTGGCCATGAACTGGGCCAGCAAAGTCAATGTGTACCCTAGACCACAGTGCTTGAGGTCGCTCCCACTCCTTACTGGGCATCTCTGGGGGAGCTGGTCTTGACTCCTGGCACGGTGTGCAGGTAGCCACCCATTCTTCGATCGCCCTGTCCATGTTAGACAACCACACGTAACTCCTGGCCAAAGACTTCATCCTGACAATTCCAGGATGCCCTACATGTAAAGCCTCTAATACTGCAATGCACAGTTTGGGTGGAACAATGACCCGGTCCTCCCACAGCAAACAGCCATTAACAACAGACAATTCATCTCTCTTACAATAGTACATTTTGAAATCAGGGGCCAACAGGCCCCTTGGGCCACCCCCTCCACACCCAGTTCAAAATTTGTTTGATGGTGGAGTATTTTGCAGAGTCACTAGATGATACAGGGCCAGTCTCCAAACAGTCAATAAGGAGGACTGGCATCTCAGGGATATGGTCTGCAAGAAGTTCTGGCAGTGGGCAGTAACTCAAAGCATCAGCATGCCCCAAAGTGGAGCCTGGTCAATGGATGGGACGGTAGGAGTAGGCAGCTAGGAAAATGGTCTATCTGGTCATCCACAGTGATAGTGACACAGGAGTAGGTCGGTCCCCAGACAGCAAGCCTAGTAGCAGCTCCGATGCCAAATGGGGAAGCATCGCAGGTCAACACCAGTGGTAGGGTCTGGCTGTACTGCACCAGGAATGTGTCTGCTGACAGCAGTCTTTTTACCGTGGCAAATGCGGTTGCTTCGGCTCTGCCCCAGGACCACTTCACATTCTTTACCAGGAGACGATGTAAGGGCTCAGCAATGGTGGCTTTCTGTTTAAGAAAGATGTTGTGGAAATTAAGGAGCCCAAGGAATGCCTGTAGCTCAGTTTGATTGTGAGGTGTAGGGATGTCCTGGATTGCTTTATTTTTTTTCGTGGTCGGGTGAATCCCAGAGCCATCAATTAGGTACCCTAAGAATTCAACCCTTGGAACTTTAATTTGGCATTTCTCTTTTTTGAGACGGAGGCCTTTGTCTCTAATTCTGGCCAAAACAGTTCGTAAACATTTGATAAGTTGCACCTCATTTGCAGCCGATACCAAGATGTCGTCAAAATAGGGGACGACTCCTAGAATCCCATGTAAAAGCTGTTCCATGATGCTTTGGATCAGTCCAGGGGCGATACTAACTCCAAATTACAGGCAGTGACATTTGAATGCACCCCTGTGCATCACAATGGTTTGGGCCTCCTCGTAGTGCCATCTACAGGCAATTGTTGGTATCCCTGGACCCTGTCCAATTTAGCGATTACTTGGCCAGGGCCTAATGAATGCAATAAATGCTGTACAATAGGTACAGGGTAAGTGCTGTGTTGTAACGCATTATTGATTGTGCATTTGTAGTCCGCACAGATGTGGACAGACCCATCAGATTTGACAGATGTCACTATAGGGGTCTTCCAGCGTGCTCTAGGATTCTCTGGCCTATGAGCTTGTCAATTTCCAGATTGATTTTAGGGTGGAGAGCGAAAGATACTCTCCTGGACTTTTGCCTTATGGGGGCTATGTTGGGGGCCAAATTAAAATAGATTGGAGTCTCCACATACTTACCCAGACCATTGCCGAAGACGTCCTAGAACTCCTTAAATATTGCTTCGGCACTCTCATCTTTCAAGGTGTTGATACCAGTCACTTCTAGCCCCAGGGCTTCAAACCGGTCAAGTCCCAGGAGGCTCTGCAGGTCCCTGATGACCACTGTCACTGGGAACTTACCGCTGTAGTCTTTGAATTGTACCCAGAAGGTGCCCTGGCCCACAATGGGGACTCGGATCCCTGGTAATCGTGAAGGCAGATGTCAGGGGTGTGAAGATGCTGCTTCTTTAGGCTAGGGATACCCTGCTTGAGCTTGGACCACAGCATGATGGTCAGTGATGACCCCGTGTCAATCTTCATCTTGCATGGAGACCCCTCAATAAGGACTGTGTGACCTTCAGTTTTTTTGGCCACCTAGTGTGGACTTGGCCGATTGAGGTATGGTGGGTGAGCTCCGGGCTGGATTTACTTGCTGGATTGCTATGCTCTTTTTAGTTCGCCTAGTTGCCTTCCAATCCCATCTTTGTCACCAGTGTTAGATCGGGTAATGGACAGGCACACACAGGCTAATGGTAACAACAGCTGTTTATTATAACACAACAAGTATGAACAATTCAGAGAAGGTTGAGTCTGACAGCAGCCCTTTTATATGGAGCTGTCAGACTCTTCGACCAATGAAATTAAACCTATGTTCCCGCCGGAACAGAGGACCTTGGTGGAAACCATTATAACTGAAGCTAGTATCTAACAAATGCTTTCAGGGTTCTAATAATGAGCAATGAAAAGCATTAATTTACATACTACTTTGTAAACAGTGTATTCACAAGTAGAAAGAAGAGAGATAGGCACTTGATCCTGCTTTTCCAAATCATAAATTATGCTATCTGACCTCCAAGGTCTGTTCAGGAGCTGCTGTTACATGTTCAATTTTCTTACCATTCAGCCACTGCCTTTCTGAGAAAGCAAACAAAACAACAGCAAGGAAACCCTGACCTGCTACAGTAAAAATACAAGAAATCCTGTAATTCATAGCATTGATTGCAATTATGCCATTTTACTATTGTATGTTAGCTCAGAGAAGTTCATTTATGGGGAAAGATGAATAAAATAAAATACAAAAACAGATGAAAATAAATAATGAAATTATAGTACCAAAGTCTCTGTTTGTTTAGACTGCCCTCTTAAATTGTGAAAACAATATCATTTTATTTAGGACTAGGGACATCAAAGATTCATCATTCATTCAGCTTAGGAGATAGATAGATAGATAGATGATAGATAGATAGATAGATAGATAGATAGATAGATAGATAGATAGATAGATAGATAGATAGATGAAGCTATATAGAGAACATAAGGTATAAAAAACAAGATTTTAAAAATCAAGAAGGGAAATCTGTCCAACCATACATGAATAGTGGTTAAGGCACCAGGCTGCAAACCAGGAGACTGAATTCTAGTCCTGTCTTAAGAGTGAAAGCTGACTGGAAAATTTTGACACAGTCTCTCTCTCTTTCGCTCATTGGCTAATCGGTTTTATTAAGTATTACTTTATCACATGTCACACAGTTTGATTCATGCATAGTAATAGAAGGAAGTGAAACTCAGGACAAATTATCGGAGAAGTATATATGGCGAACCATGAAAATAAGGTAAAAACTGAATGGATGTTTGATGGAATTTTGAAATGAACACAAGCTGAGTGACTGATAGATTGACTTGCAAAAACAAATATCTGAAGAACAGCAGGAAAGAGAGAACTATGAAACTTGTAGTTTGTTGATGACATCTTCATAAATGTAGGGAGAAGTTCAAGACAAAAATGTAAAATATGAAAAAAGGACGGTACTCAGAGATACTTCTCTATAGGAAAGAAGTGATTGGTGTGAATGTACACTATATTTAAATTTTCTTGCACCTTTTATCTCCTGCTTTTATTTACTATTTCTCAGTTTCAGGCCACACTTCATATATCGTCACTTACCCCTGAAGGGATTGCACAATGGATATATGCATATCTAAAAATAATTTTAAAAGTATGGTTTTTTTTTAAAAAAAGCACAACAGAATACACAAATGCAAAATGGCTTTTTAAAATCCATTTTATATTACATTTTGCAGGCCAGATTCCTATTTATTCATCTTTATGTTTTCATGTATAATAAATATAAAATTCACCACTTTGTCTAGGAATCTTCTGGGGCAAAAGATTTACTTAACATTTGAAAATATAGAAAGAATCTCAAATTTTTCTTTTCGTGAGACACTGCCATAGATCTTTTAAAATTTCTGTTCTTGACAAAATTGCTCTGTATTATATAGCACTGCAGGCTTTCCTCCATGGTTACCTCCTTTGCAGGAATATCTAGACCATTTGTCTTGTCACATGAAGATTTCTGAGCATACAGCAAAAGAAGTTGAAGAGACCTGTGCACAATATGAGCATGTTGTGTGTTTTTGCTATAGAAGAAGAAGAAATAGTGGGAAAAAAGCCAAAAGCATTGCCCATCTCATAGATGTTCAAAAATGCAACATGGAAAAGGTCAAAATAAGCTAGATTTCATTGGTAGTGGTATTTATTTTATATTTTCAATCTCTAGTGTTCCTCCATGATCTACCTACAGTAAATCTGAATGCTTAGTAATATCAACGTTACATGTTAATATTACATCCAACTTGACTGGTAAATGTGTAGCATAGACTGACAATTAATTAATTAATTAATTAACTAACCCTTTTAATTTTAAATATACACACCACATCATCTCTCTTTCATTCATTCCTTAATAAAATAGTCTCACAATAAATGTGCCTTAGGATTGCTTTGTTTTTTGTTTCGTTTTGCTTTAAATATATGCTTTTTAAAGTTGCTTGCTTGATAGCTTTGCTTTTTAAATTCCTGTACAGAGATTAGGAAATTTTCAGTTTATTTTGGATTTTCATCTTAAATGCTAAAATGCTATTGCTATTTACAAGAAGGAGCCTATCAACCTTTCAGGAAAATGTATTCTTAATGTAATGGTTGCTGACATAATGCAAGGAACACATTCTTTATTCTGAAATCCCGAAGCAGGTTTAAAATGGAAAGGATGGGAAAATAGTTTCTTCTTTATGAAGAATTTGTGTGGGTTGTTTATAAGTGAGAGAAGGTGAACTAAGGCCCAGCTAGATGGTTTCATCAGCTTTTAGAAAAAGAAAAGTGAAGTATTTCAAAGTTCACATTAAATAAAAGGAATTAGAGAAAAACTAAATCTCGGAGTGAATTATTTCTTTACTTTATTCATGTAGGAGAAGGAGTGGCAGAATCTGGGAGTAGAGTTAAAAGAGAAATCAACCTAGAAACCCTATGTAGCCAGATGGACCAATTCCAACCTCCATTGAACCTTATTTAACTCAAAGCAGGTGCTGTTAGTTGGGAAGATGCATAAATATGATTGGCAAAAAATCCGTTTAATTGGACCTTCGCAGGTGGACCTGATCTTATGTGCCTGACAATTCAAGTGTAATTTCCACTCAGGATTAAGTCATATATGTCTGTCTATTTAATATTTCATCAGCACTCACCCTAACTTGTCGCTGAAGGCACTGACTCCACCAAAGCTGGGACTACAGTTTCACAGTCCGATGGGCTTCAAATGCAATGTGACACAACTATTTTTTTTATTTCTTCAAGTTTGTCTGTAAAGTTAAATATTGAGGAAACTTGTGAAGTTGATGAAGGCACTGTTTATGATTATTGAAGAGTAGACTTTTCCTTTATGTACTAAGGAGATGTATCCTGTGTGGTCATCTTATATTTTTCAAGGAGCTTGTTGATTGGCTAATTTAATAAGAGTCAAGAAGTTGGATACTAACTTGGCTGTGACTATTCCGGAACAGAATTATATTTTTTGTAACTATACGCTCCCCTTTCAAGTTCAGAAATGCAAACCCTATAAGGAAATGCTTCATCTCTCTAATCACAGTTCAGACCTGATGTGGAGGTGAATTGACCAAATCCAGATATCTACCCTAAGAATGGTGTTTAAGTGTGTTAAATGCATAAAATATAAATGAATAATATTCTTTCTTTTGTTCTACCCTACCATTGTAACAAGGCCAATTATGTAGGGACAGGATAGTGCACTTTTGGCATGAATCCATAGTACCAACATCAGAGCACTAAAGAAAATTATTGGTCTTTTTTGCTATTTGGAAATGCCTCAATCCTATAATTATTATTATAGGAAAAACAGCATTATGCTGTTTCTAGTAGTGCTTCACTAGTGCATTGATTTAGATTGGAAGTATTTTTCCCCTAGAAGAGAAGGCAAATGTAGATGAAAATCCAAAATTCCCAAACTACAGGTAAGCCACCAGTGGTGGGTTTCAAATCCTGTTGCAACTGGTATGCTGCAATGGGACCGGGTGTCCACCACGTGCACGCATGCAGCACGCACATGCGCACCTACCATCCATGATGCTCCAGCTGCTTGGTGGAGCATTGCACATGTGCTCTATGCTCCGTGCGCTTGCATAAATGCCCCGGTTGGCTCAAATAGAGGAAAGGAGAGCAGGTGGGAGGGTGTGCCATCTGGAGCACTGTACCAGAATGGTACCTGGTGCTCCCAGCAGGCACCAGTATGCTGTATCAGGGCGTACCGGTTGTAACCTACCACTGTAAGCCACCCTCAATTTATTAATTAAGAATAGAGGTATTTAATGCTGTTTACCTTTTGCATTTTTCAGAAATAATTACTTCTGCTTGTTTCAGTTTATTGAATTTTCAGTGAAGTAATATTTCCTTCTGTCACAGTTAGTCATAACATTTTGCAAATCTACACAAAACTAATGACATAATAAAGGTGGTTTCCTTTCAAAGTAATCTATTTAAATAACATTTTATAGGCAGGAAGTTATGTCTTATAAAGACTGTCTCACATTTATAGCTTTGGTTTGGCTTTTAACATTCATCATGCTTTGTGGAGTATATCATTAAAAATACATAGCAAATTGATTTTTCTTCATATAGTTTAAATGGCAATCTTGTAAATGTATGATACTAGGCCAGAAAAATAATTGGAAGAATGAAGAGATGTTAAAGGAAGCATAGGATAGAAGAACGTGCAATAAAGAGGGAAGAACATTTCCATCAATATAAATATTTTTCCACTTTCTTCAGTCTGAATTGTATATTCAGTTGTATATTCTATGTGGACTGAGCTTGGTCAAATCATTACATATTTTCTCACAAATGTCTCTGGTCCCTTCTATATCAGCATAGTCCACCAAATCTTTACTGCAGTCTAAGATACATTGTCTCTCCCTATATACATCACCACTCTTTCCTCTCTAAATTCATCCTAAATATACTTCAGAAAATAGAATAGGCATATTTTTATTTACCTGCATTTGTCCCCAAAATGATGAGACTGGAGAGCCCACTAATCAGGTGTAAGGAATAAACAAAGTTAAATAATCCTTGTTCTGCTCCCTTCAAATCACCTGATTTATAGTTTGTTGAGAAACGGGGTGTGATTTTCATGTTCTGTTTTCCATCACATTTAAGGTAGCTGAATATAGGGAAAACAATGGTCTCAATTCAGCTGAGATCACCAGAGGATAGTTAAAGGGATTTGCAGTCAGGGATTCCATTCAGCATGGTCTATATAGTTTGATGCTACTGTTGTAGTGGAATATGTGGATATGGGGGTGGTAATTTTGGTAGGCCATGACTTCTTTGTGCTTGAATGTTATAAGATTCTTATAAATAGGCAAGTCCATTTACAAGTAGTGGGCATTGGTTCCCTGAATGGTTGGGTTTCACTTGATCTCAGTTTTAGACAAATTAGAAGAGACCCACTTACCTGACACAAACCTATTCACTTATGACTAGGAAGGCCATATTCTCATTCACTGTTGGTTCTTCCAACTGCTATGGACTTGTAGATCTAAGATTCCAAGGAAAATAGCCTGCACAACTTCCTTTTCACTCAACATGTAAATATGGAAGATTTAAATAATGGAAAATAACACCCCAAAGTGCTCAAAATGTTCTTTTCCAACTTTGGCAACTTATTCAACTTCAAGAATTCCCCAGCCAGCCCTGTTGCCAAGGATGGACACCCCTGCACTAAAGCATTAATTTACATAGGGAGGGAGATTTTAAATTAGTGCCACACAAAAAGAAAAAAAATGTGTTAAAATATGTTCTTGCCAATTCTCAGTTAATTTGATGAAAGACAGCTGACTTTTGAAGTTATTTCAGTGGGGAAGGGAATTTTGGTGAAATTCTCCCAGAAGGAATGTAGTGCTCTTGCACTTCTTTAGTTGTGAGGTAACTAAGCAGTATCTCTGCAAGCTTTATCTTTCATGGTGTAATAATCTCTTTAGAGATCTGTGGCTCCTTGACTTCTCATTTTTCAAAAGGAAGTCTTCAAAATAGAATTCCTCACATTGTGCTTTTTTATACTGGAAGTGTGAGTAACCAAGAAGGTCTCATCTTCTGCTAAGGAAAGCAGAAATCAATGCCATCAGCAACTGCCTCTATTCCAAAAATGAAGATAGCTAAGGAACATTGTAAAGAGCTATTCTCAAGCATCTTGAAAATAAGATAGTAAAACAGAAGCTCTGTTCACAGGACAAGGAAACATCTGAGAAACTGCCAGGCTGATTTCAGTCCAATATGATCTGAAAATTCTTGTTCCTGCAATTTCTCTGTTGTCCTTTTGGAAGATTGGTTGGAAGTGATGGCTTTAATCTCAGCACCTTCAATGCAGCTGAGTGAACTTTTTCTGCACAGAGTTAAGTCATACTATGATTGAAAAGTTAATCAGTGTCAGTCTTTGGATGATGGACCATCAGGACATCTTAGAGGTTTAGGCTAGAGAGGGAAATTAAGGAAACACTCAGTAAGATGGCAACTGTACTTTTGCCAAGAAAACTACTTGTATGTATCAGTGCAGTCACCTGAAATCAAAACTCACTCTAGGGAGACTTTGCCTCTTCCGAAAATATAAAAGACTAAATTATTCAGATAAAATTTCCATTTTTGTAAAAAAAAGTTTAACATGCTTCTGAAAAGGGAATTAAAATATATGCTTGTTGTTGTTCTGGATGAGTGGCATGTTCTACAATGTGGAGAATTGTCCTTAATTTGCCCAGCATATTTTAAAACAAGGACTGATATCTCATGTTCTTTTTTCCTAAACTGCATGCTTTTTCAGATATAATGTTATATTCGGCCAGTGGTTTAATATCAGTGGTTTGTTTGGGAGTGTTTATCTTGGAAGAAGACCTTACATCTATTTTTTTTCTCTGCATTATGCCACTCAAACAGTTTGGCATGGACTACAGCAACTTTTGAATAAATCGATGTTCTTTTATTCCAATAATATGCACACTACATTACTGTCTGTGCAAGGACAGCTGGAGAACACCACAATATTAGAAATATAATTATAAAGAGCCTAAGCTTTGGCTGAGCTTTGGAGTAGATAAAGGGAAGAGCCAAAAAGAGTTTGAGCACTTATTTGAAGCTCTTGGAGATTACTTGTTCCTAAACAGCTCAGTGGACAACTGTTGCTGCTTCCTAAATTATATAATTGGCTTTGATCTCCAAATGCTTTTTAAGGTTACAGCAGTGTATCGATCTCTATTTTTCAAACAGGTGTTATGAAGGTGCCACCAGGCTATGGAGATTAACTTGCTGCTCTCATTCACTAATGAAACTTTCAGCATGGTTATAAAATACACCTACAAATACTGACTGGGTCAGGATTCCCCCTACATTTGGAGTGCTGCAAACTGTCTTCTGCATGGTGTGCAACTGTGTAGCTTGATTTTTAATAGTTGGGAAGCTGGGAAATTAGTCATTACTCAATAATTTACATAGTCCTCAATGTACAGCAGTCCATCATTTAGTGATCATTGAAAGTTACAGCGGCATTGAAAAATGTGACTTATGACCGTTTTTCACAGTTATGACCTCTGCAGCATCTCCTGGTCATGTGATCAAAATTCAGACTCTTGGCAACTGGCTCATATTTATGACCTTTGCAGTGTCCCAGGTCATGTGATCTGCTTTTGTTACCTTCTGACAAGCAAAGTCAACGGGGAAGCCAGCTTCACTTAACAACCGGGTTACTAACTTATCAACTGCAGTGATTCCTTTAACAACTAGGTCAAGAAAGGTCATAAAATGGGAGCAAAACTCACTTTAAAATGTCTCACTTAACAACAGAAATTTTGGTCTCAGTTGCGGTTGTAAGTCGAGGACTACCTGTACTCTATATCTTTTTTCCTCACTCAAAAGCCACACCATAGCCCCCATCTGAGGCACTGTTGCTACTTGGTTCAATTGTGAATGGTATCAGAAGAGAAAAAAATTAAAATAATTGGTGGTCCAAAGTTGCAACTGCTATAAACTCACCCCAAAAGTTTCAGCAGTTGGGAAAATAATGACAATAGGAACCGTGGTGGCATAGTGGTTAGAATGCAGTACTGCAGGCTACTTCTGCTGATCACTGGCTGCCAGCAGTTTGGCAGTTTGGGTCTTACAGGGCTGACTCAGCTTTCCCATCCTTCTGAGGTTTGTAAAATGAGGCCTCAGCTTTTGGGGGCAATATGCTAACACTGTAAACCACTTAGAGAGGGCTGTAAAGCACCGTAAAGCAATATATAAGTCTAATTGCTAAGTGCTAAGATTCCTTAAATAGAAAGATCAAATTTGGTACAATTTTGTCAGGGCAGGAGGTCAGAAACAACTTCTACCTTTATGATTAAGGGAACAAAACCTATTATATCCTGATATTGAATGGGCTGGCTATGAAAATTAAAGAACTAAACATGGGAAATGCATATACTCTGTAGCCCTTGTAGGAAGAATGAATCATGAGATGCACTCATCATAACATAGCCGACTTCAGTATATTCCAGAGAATCAACAGCAGAAAACGAGTATGAAAATTCTGTCTTTTTCCTTAACATTTGGTGCTGTTGCTGTTATTTTGTCTGTTCAAATATGTTTGCAAATTCAGACTGAGAATTGATAAAACAATTTTCCTCCTGCTGCATTTCTATTAGATAATTGCAGTATATTTTGAATGTGTGTGCATTTGTAAGATTGCTTGTTCTTTAATACTATCAATTTTGATTCTTCAAAAAACATCTTTTGGGAAGGGAGAAAGTCATTGCAAACAACATGGCAATTACTGAACTTATTGGCTTCTAATCTTCTGTATAATTTGGCCAGCAACAATTACAATCATTTTACCATAAATAAAAGGACTTGCAGGGTCTCTGAATGTGAATTGTTGGATTCTCATAATAGCCTTCAAGACTCGCGGGAATGCTTCTAAAAAGCTACTACCTCTATTGTATTAATTAAGCATTGTTTTGCTTTGAACTATTGTGTATTTACTGATTTTAAAATGAAAAGAAAGATCCAGAAGCACCATTTTGGAGCTACATACAGTTCGCCAAAAATTGTCGCTGATTTTTCTTCTCCAGTTGATTTAAAGGGCAGAATGGCTATATGTGAACTGTATCCAAATCCTTAATCCCACTGCTGTTGCAAGCAATGATTATAATGTTCAAAGAAGTCACTGCCAGAACATAAATATTTCCATAAATGACCAACAGAGCAATAGGAAGTGTATTAAATATAATAGTTACACAGTTCAGCATTTGTCCAGTTAATTCCTACATCTTAGAGCTGTGATGGAGAACCTATGGCACACGTGCCACAGGTGGCATGCACAGCCCCCTCTGCAGGCACGCCAGCCATCTCCCCAGCCCAGTTCCATTGTGCATGTGCACGCACCTTACGCTGGCCAGCTGGACTTTGGGTCTCTGCTGTGCATGCGTGGGGGATGGGGCACATGGGCGTGGGGCACATGCATGGGGGGTGGAGGGCATGCATAGGGGAGTGCTTGCATTGCATTTTGGGCCCTTGCATGGCACCCCGTGTCCCGTTTTGGCTTCCAGGTTGGTGCAGGAGGCATTCCAGGCCCAAAATGCCTGCCTTAGGGTGTGACTAGAATTATGACCCCTCCCTTCCAATTATTGACAGTAATGTCTGACATCTCGAATGATTTTGTGTGGATCTTTCTGGGGGGGTCTCTTCTGTCAGTTTTGATTTCTGGTGGCTGCCTCGATTGATCCCTGCAGTTTTCTTTGCATTCCCCCCTCCCCCCCCCCCTGAAATGGCTTGCCATTGCTCGCTGCTAAGGACTGAGAGAGTGTGATTGGCCCAAGGTCATCCAACTGGCTCTGTGCCCAAGCAACACTGGAACTCACAATCTTCTGGTTTCTACACCAAACGAGTTTTATTATGTTTGTCACTCTACCCACTTAAGGTTTCAATAGATCAAGTTATATGTTATGGTATGTAACATATCTATGCCTGTGAATGGGTCTGTCTTGCTAAAAGCAAATTCTTAATTCAGAGAGGATCACAATAAGAAACAGCACTCAACCTTGTCTCCCCAGTGGACACAAATTGCTAACACTTCCAGAGATACTTTTATAGGTTGTCCTCAACTTACAACAGTTCATTTAGTGACTGTTTAAGTTACAACAGCACTGAAAAAAAATGGCTTATGATCATTTTTCTTGATTACAGCCATTGCACCATCCAAGTTGTGGGATCAAAAATCAGATGGTTGGCAGCTGACTCATATTTATGACAGTTGCAGTGTCCCGGGGTCATGTGATTCCCCTTATGGGGCCTTCTGTCAGGCAAAGTCAATGGGGAAGCCAGATACCCTTAACAACTGTGTTGCTGCCTTAACAACTGCAGTGATTCACTTAACAATTGTATCAAGGAAGGTAGTAAAATGGAGCAAAACTCACTGAACCAATGTTTCACTTAGCAACATAAATTTTGGGCTCAATTGTGGTCGTAAGTTGAGGACTTCCTGTATTCATTCTCCAAACCAAATAAGTCTATTTAGAAGTAAGCCCCACTATCTTCACTGATGTTACTTTTAGGAAAGTGTGCACTGGTTTGTCAAGACATCCATCTTGAGCCAGCCCCGTAGACGAAAGATGCACATTTCTCTGACAAGATTCCATACACCATTTTTCTTACCGCTCATATGACAGTATCATTGTGCCACAGGGTATCTTTTTTTAAAAAAGGATGTTTGTGTAACAGAGTGGTCGTGGAGGTTCTCCTGCAAGTCTGATTTAATGATAAAGTACTAAATCTGAAGCCAAAGAAGTTCCTGTGGAGAAATTCACAAAACTATAACGCAGTAAAACAGGGACCATATAAACCAAAGTAGTCCCTTTGCTGTGATATTAGTTTTTCAGTTATCCCATAAAGAGAGTGAGCTTTTTTTTTTTTTATGCACAAGCAATGAGAAACACTTTCAATAAAATCTCATGCTATAATAAACTTGTTACTCTTTACGGAGTCAGTAAATATGTATTTTTGCTGAAAGAGATTAACTCAAGTATTCTCCAGGGAAATATTAGATCAATGCATGCATATCATATTTTGTTTCTGGGCTGAACTCTTGAAAATAATAAAGTAGAAGCCCACATTTAATTTTATTAATAATTGCCTCAGGTGGTTTTACATCCTGGAATATACTGTTTTTACTATGCACAAACATTAGAAATTGTTTTTATATTTTTAAAGTATTCTTTGTATTTTCCAAGCCAGATGATTGCTTTTCTAAATCTTATCCATTGGAAACTAAGTGTAGAAATATATTACTCGGTATTTGTACATTTCAAACATAGAAAGTTTAGTTGAAAAAATTGTAATGACATATATTTCTTTCTGCTTTCTGAAACAATAATAACATAATCTTAGATTTAGATAAAAATGACTCAGTAAAGAATTTTTGTCTTGAGGAATATTCATCTTAAAGTTTCAGGGTACATAATTCATTTAAATTGCCATTTGTTTTCTGCTGTGGTTCACACTTTTCTTATTTCCTCTTACCTTTTAACTCTGTCCCTATATTTCTTGTGAAGCACGACCAATGGATTTAAAAATAATCATCCTTTTAAATGGTACTTCCCCAGTGGCTCTTCTGGGTACCCACCTCTAAAATCCGTCTTTTCTTCTCTTTCTCTCTTTTGTTGACCATTTCCGCTATCTTACATTACAAGTCCCCCTCCCGGAATTTTAATTTTGAGTTAAAAATTTTCCCCACGCTTAGGGCTGTGAGACAAAAAAGAAATACACCCTACATAATAATTTGCAATTTCTATCCATGGTCAGGTGCTATTAAGCTGTCAAGCAAATGAGTAACCTTCTGTATGTTCCATGGTTTTGTATGTACATGCTTGTGGTGAGAAAAAATAATGCACTGGACTAGACTTCATAAATAATCCCAATGCAATTGGTTCATCTATCTTAACATGCTGGAAAAATGTGCAAGAATTCTTTTACTCTTGCTTCATTAAGGAGGAAACAACATGGTTGATGCTAGAAACAGAAAAGACTCTGAGGATGTGATTGGCCAGTAATTTTTATAAAATGATCTATGAGAAATCTGTGACAATTTAGCTAGCTAGCTAGATAGATAGATAGAATACAAATTTAAATTATAAAAATAAAATTATGCATTTTAAAGTATTGCTTTAGCTTCATATGGTGGCGCAGTGGTTAGAATGCAGTACTGCAAGCTATTTCTGCTGACTGCTGTCTGCTTGCAATTTGCCAGTTTGAATCTCACAAGGCTCAAGGTTGACTCAGCCTTCCATCCTTCTGACTCTGCTGACTCTGTAAACTGCTTAGAGAGGGCTGTAAAGCACCGTGAAGCATTATATAAGTCTAAGTGCTATTGTTATTGCTATTCAAGAATGAAATGATAAAGAAAGGATCAACCTGCGAAATGCTTGGCGTGTCATACATTTAAATGAGAAACTTGAATAGCAATAGCAATAGCACTTAAACTTCATAGTGCTTTACAGCCCTCTCTAAGCAGTTTACAGAATCAGCATATTGACACCAACAATCTACGTCCTCATTTTACCAACCTCGGAAGGATGGAGGGCTGAGCCAACCTTCAGCCAGTCAGGATCGAACTGGTGGCAGTCAGCAGAATTATCCTGCAATACTGCATTCTAACCATTGCACCACGGTTCTTCTTCTAAGAGGTGAACTTAACCTCCGAAACATTTGGTTCAGTTTTAGGGTTTAGGATGAGGTGGAGTAGCATATTATTTTCTACCCAAGTGACTGTTAAAATTATGGCCTGTATAATTTCCAAAAGGGTTTGAAGTTTTTGTAGAACAAGCTATTTCAGGCAGAGCAAGGCAGAAACCCTAAAAGATATCTCTGTCCTAGAGACAAGGGGAATGAAATCCTCTTTGCGGGGTCCTTGAGACTTCTGAATTGCTGGGACCATAATTCTGCTACTATATGGAAAGGTTTATGGGTGTAACTAATAGGAGATGACAGCTGAGTTCAGAGCTGTCTGCTTGTCCTTAGCTAGACCATGTTAATGAAATGTTTGTTTACCCATGAAAAACATGAATTTGGCTCGTAGAAAAAAAATGACCTGTTCCTATCTCACTGTCCACCGTGGGTAAGTAAAATTTTATCAACAACTAGTGAGAAATTATTCTGGTCTTCTGAAAAAAAAAAACCCTCTGGTCAAACAGCATTCAGGATTTCGCTTAAAATGAGAGATATTTTTGCTTGCGAGAGAACCATCTCTGTGGGAATTCTTATGTGATGGGAAAATGTAGGGGGAAGACAGAGAGAAAAAGAAGACAATATATTTTAGCTTACACCACAGGAATGCCTTAGTAAATGGAAAATTTTCAGGAATCAGTACCCCTAAGAGGAATCCCTTAGGTAGAAATATATATTTGTTTACCAATAGGAAACACTGAAATTTAAAGCAAGGGAAGCGAAGGGAAGGGAAGGGGAGAATGAAACCCATTTAATTATATATACAGTATTTGCATTTGAAAAACAATTCCATTTTCAGCTAACAGCAGAAGAAATCGGAGATCTCAAGCTTTTCTATTTGCAAATTACAGGTTTTTATAGCCAAAAGTTGAAACAAGTGCACCCACATATGTACTGCAAGGGCATTTTCTCTTTCAAACTGATTTGCAAATACAAATTAAATGTTTAAAGTAATGCTAACTTCAACTTTATATTCACATATTTTTGTTTAAATTTCAGTGAATTCAAGGGAAGTTATTATTACAGTAGATAGACAGGAAGCCACTGAGGTATAATTTGGTGCTTTTGATTGATTGTGAGTAAAAAAAGGATTTGCCTTTTATTATAAGGACACCAGGAGATCTAAAAAACATCTAAAAACATAGATCATTTCACCACTAGTGACTTATAGTGTCTTCCTAGCTTTATCACCCAGTCATCCTTGAAGTGATATAAAGGCTCCTGTCATTTTTATTTTAGTACAATGATAGTTGGATGTTTCTAGAAGATGCTATACATTGTGGTTAGAAGTGTCCATATTATACTGTTACATATTGTACTGAATCATATTCATTCTCATCTATTGGATTGAGATTTAAGAATTTACTTGACTTAATTGTTCCATCATCAGAACAGTACAACTACGACTTTTTGAGGGAAGAAACAATCATTGTCAGCATTTATTCATTCCCCTCCCATCACAAATTCAACCTCTGGGCACATTTTTCTATTAAACTTTCAAAATAATTTTCCTTTTATGTCATTTCATTTGTGATTGTCTGTTTTTACTACTTACTACTTAACTACTACTTGCCTTCTGCCTACCTTACTACTTACTTTCTGAAAACCTTGCCAAGAAAACTGTAGGAACTTGTCCAAGCAGTCATCAAGAATTGGACATGATTGGATTCTACAGCTTTGGAGGAGGAAGGTAAGTAAAGAAAGAGGGAAAGAGAGATGGAGGAAGGGAAGGAGGGAGGGATGTCACTGCTCTTGTTATTGGAATCCAACATCATCCAATAAATCCAAGTATCAGATGGGACTCAGTTGTATGCTCTGCTGAGCTGCAGGAAGATGCCCACTATCTGTTTGTCAAGAACATCAATGTCCAATGGGATCTTCCACTCACATTTAGCTCACTGTTGGGACAGCGTTCACCCAGCTCTTCTGACGCCCCTTTATTCCAAAAGGTCAGTCTAAAATTCAAAGGTATATTTAGAGATCTGGCTACTTAATGGCCCATTGAGACTACTCTGCCCACCTTGCCGTTTCTGTTCCTGCCACTATCTTTCAAGGCCATTCCCATTTTGGGAGGGATTTCTCACAGTGCTCTCATGGCCATATCTTTGCCAACCCGTGAGAAGGAGAAGCAAGAGTGAAATGCTACCAGTTTGGACTGGTTTGCCCGAACTAGTAGTAAAAATGCTACTGGTTTGCCTGAATCAGTAGTAAAAAAATTGAAACTGGTTTCCCACACTCAGCTGTGACACACGATTTATATTAGCTAGATGTCCTGCTTTCTAGTTAATTTAAATCGCGTGGCACAGTGGATTCCTCCCCACTTCGCTTACCTTTGCAGGTGCTCAGTAGCAGGCTCTGCCTACCTGCCCGGATGTCATCACGTCCATTTTTGAGCATGCACGGGAGGTCCCACACGCATGCTCATATTGCAACTGAACCAGTAGCAAAGGTAAGTGAATTTCACCCTTGAGAAGAAGGTACAGGTTTTTAGAATGCTGGGCCTCTCAACACTTAGTAACATGCTTCTTTCCACAGAGAGAAGAGATCTTGCTCTCCTGATTTCACTTCCTATAGCAACATATTTAAAAAAATCCAGTGATATAAAACACACCTTTCTAGATCAGGCTGCTTCATTCAAGGACCAAAAAAAAGGGGGTGGGATAGGAAAGAGAGCAAAAGACAGAAATGGGGAAGGCAGTAAAAAAATAAATAAAAGAGAATTGGTTTCCCTGTCTACTTTGTCCTATCATCAATTTACATCAACATCACCCATTAAATGTGATACAATCTCCCAAGAGATTATCCCTACAGAGGTGGGACCATTGGAATGAAAAAGGAAAAAAAGGAAGCAAGAGAGAGACGCTTAATTCTACAATACATATTATGTTCCTTTCTAAGGACGTATATGCTAAAGGGAATCCTAACTGTTGGATTTCTGTGATAGGGTGAGTAATTTCTGAGAATACAACCAGAGGTGAGTTGCTGCCTGTTCAGCCCAGATTGGCCGATTGGTAGTAGTGATGGTGGGAGGCTCCGCCCACCTGCACAGACACTTCTGTGCATGCGCACCTGAACCAGTAGTAAAAAAATTGGCAACTCACCTCTGAATACAACCATTCCCTTATGAAATTACAAGATTTTTTGAGATACTAATTCCAGGTTTGGGGTTTCTATGATACTTATCTGATGGTGATGACATCAAGTCTGGCAGGTGTAGAACTGAAATAAGTGCAGAGAAGCCTAGAGAGGTTATTTGCATTTATGACAATAAATTATTCTTTTCAGGTTGGATAGTCTGAGAAACAATGGATAGAAAGTTTACAACAAGGTAAACTTTCATGGTGAGATTATTTGTACTGCTAGATTCATGCTTTCCTGATTATATGGCTATCCGAATTTAAAAAGCCACTTTTTAACTTATCTAAATGAAAGGGCAATGAAGGTTAAGACAAGTGCTTCTTATAAAGCAAAGAAGGACAACTTCAACTTACAATGCCAATGATTACAGTGCTTTATGATAGAAAACATGTCTGCTACTACAGAATTTACAATAATTATATTCTCATGACACCCTGATTTAACCCTTGCAAGCAAGGAAGAAGACAAACCATGGTATAATCTATATTTACTCTATTTTTTGTATGGAGATCCAGGTCATGGTTGTACCAAAGGTGCTTTTTTGAGAGGCAACTGGATTTTCTGGTTTTTCTTTGATGACATTTTGCTTCTCATCCAAGAAGCTTCTTTAGCTCTATTTACTCTACTTAATATGTCTTTTTTTTTTTCTGCATGGTATTCCACAGTTACTTTGGGAGTATGACATATTGCAAAATAAGAATGGTAAATCCCAATGTAATGGCTTATGGATATTTAAACATATGCATAAGATTATACATATCCATCTGCATGTATGTGCAAGGGTCTCTACATGTTAAGGTATTAAAGTCAATATGAAATGCAATTGAAGCCCACATTGTTTTCACACTAATTGAGCATCTGACCCAGTAGTGAAATCCTCAGAAGTCTGCTACTGGTTTGGTGAGTCTGCTACCGAGCACGCACTTTGAGCGCATACACGCCTGAGATGCACCTGCACAGTGCTAAAAAAGGAACATTTTGAAGCCTTCCAGGTAAGTAGAACAGCGAGGGGGAGGGAATCAGCTGTGTCACATGTTTTAGATTAGCTAGAAAGCAGGAAATCCGACGATTCTGACTAATATAAATCATGTGTCACAGCTGATCGTCAGAAATAACAGTTTGCCCAAACCAGAAGCATATTTTTTTTACTACTGGTTCAAGCAAACCTGATCTGACCCAATAAAAAAGGGAAGGCTTTGATTGCAATTGCCATCTTTGCTTTTTTTAATACATCCATACACTTTTTTTTAGTCATTTTTTTTTTTAGTCATTTTATTAAGATTTATAGGCCGCCCTTTTCCCTGAGGGGACTCAGGGCGGCTTACAATCACAGGGAAGGGGGTGCAATATCAAAAGACTGTGAACAAAAGAAAAATAATAAAACACAACTTTCATTCAACAGTCAACACTCGGGCGGGTAAATTGGGAACCTATCCCCAGGCCTGATGGGAGAGCCAGATCTTGAGGGCTGCACGAAAGGTCTGGATGGTGGTGAGGGTGCGGATGTCGACGGGGAGATCGTTCCACAGGGTCGGAGCTGCAACAGAAAAGGCTCTCCTCCGTGTAGTCGCCAGTCGACATTGACTGGCGGATGGGATTCGTGGGAGGCCCAGTCTGTGCGATCTAATCGGTCGGAGGGAGGTAATCGGCAGAAGGAGGTCTCTCAAGTACCCAGATCCACTACCATGGAGTGCTTTAAAGGTGGTCATCAGTACCCTGAAGCGCACCCGGAGACCGACAGGTAGCCAGAGCAGCTCGCGGAGGATGGGTGTAACGTGGGTGAACCGCGGTGCGCTCACTATCACTCGCGCGGCTGCATTCTGGACTAACTGCAGTCGCCGGATGCACTTCAAGGGCAACCCCATGTAGAGCCCATTGCAGTATTCCAGCCTAGAGATCACAAGGGCTCGAGTGACTGTTGCGAGAGCCTCCCGGTTTAGGTAGGGCCGCAACTGGCGGACCAGGCGAACCTGGGCAAATGCCCCCCTGGTCACAGCTGACAACTGGTGGTCAAAAGTCAGCTGTGGATCCAGGAGGACTCCTAAGTTGCGGACCCTATCTGAGGGGTATAAAATTTGACCCCCCAGCCTAAGTGTTGGAACATTAGCCAAATTGTTAGGAGGGAAACACAACAGCCACTCGGTCTTGTCCGGGTTGAGTACCAGTCTGTTAGCGCTCATCCAGTTCTTAACGGCCTCAAGACCCTGGTTCATCACGTCCACCGCTTCATTGAGTTGGCACGGGGCGGACAGATACAGTTGCGTATCGTCCGCATATTGGTGGTATTTTATCCCGTGCCTCCGAATGATCTCGCCCAGCGGTTTCATGTATATGTTAAATAGTAGGGGGGATAAGACCGAACCCTGCGGCACCCCGCATGTTAGGGGCCTCAGGGACGATCTCTGCCCCCCAACCAACACCGACTGCGACCTGTCCGAGAGGTAGGAGGAGAACCACTGCAAAACAGTGCTTCCCACCCCCACCTCCCGCAGTCGTCGCAGAAGGATACCATGGTCGATGGTATCGAAAGCCGCTGAGAGGTCAAGGAGAACCAGGATGGACGCATAGCCTCCATCTCTGGCCCTCCAAAGATCATCGGTCAATGCGACCAAAGCAGTTTCTGTGCTGTAACCAGGTCTGAAGCCGGACTGGAAGGGGTCAAGATAACTAGCTTCCTCCAAGGCCCGTTGAAGCTGGAAGGCCACCACCTTCTCCACAACCTTCCCAATAAAGGGGAGGTTGGAGACAGGATGAAAGTTGTTTAAAATGGCTGGATCCAAGGATGGTTTCTTCAGGAGGGGTCTCACCACCGCCGTTTTGAGTACGGCGGGGAAGTGCCCCTCCTGAAGGGAGGCGGTCACGACCGCCTGGATCCAGCCATGTGTCACCTCCCTGCTGTTGGCAACCAGCCAGGAGGGACACGGGTCCAGAATGCAGGTGGAGGCACTTACAGCTCGAATGGCCTTGTCCACATCCCCAGAGGCAACATCCTGGAACTCAACCCAGAGATGATTTGCCAAGTAATCCTCCTGTGTCTCGGCTGGATCTACTGCGGTGGAGTCCAAGTCCGACCGAAACCGAGCTACTTTGTCCGCCAAGAACTGAGCATAGTCCTCAGCCCTACCCTGCAAGGGGTCTCCCGCGTCCCTCATATTAAGGAGGGAGCGGGTTATCCTAAACAGGGCGGCTGGGCGTGACTCGGCGGACGCTACCAAGGCGGAGATGTGTGATCTTTTGGCAGCTCTTAATGCCCGGACGTAGTCCTTGGTGCAGGTAGTCAGAAGTGCTCGGTTCGCCTCGGACTTATCGGACCTCCACAGGTGCTCTAGGCATCTCCTCCGGCGTTTCTTCTCCCGGAGCTCCTCGGTGAACCAAGGAGGTCTCCGGGATCCACTGACCTGGAGGGGCCGTAGTGGCGCAATCCGATCAAGAGACTCCGACGCCGCCGAATGCCAGGCGGCAACCAGAGTCTCCGCCGAACTGTGGGCGAGAGTATCAGGAATAACCCCAAGCTCCGTCTGGAACCTCAACGGGTCCATAAGTCGCCTGGGGCGGAACCACCTGGTCGGTTCCTCCTCCCTACGGTGGGGGTTTGGCCTCCGGAAGTCAAGCCTCAGTAGGCAGTGGTCTGACCACGACAGGGGTATGATCTCATTACCCCTCAGACCAAAATCACACATCCACTGCTCCGAGAGGAATACGAGGTCGAGCATGTGACCTGCTGCATGGGTTGGGCCCCGAATTACCTGGGTCAAGCCCATGGCTGTCATGGAAGCCATGAACTCCTGCGCCCCATCAGAGCGTTCACCGAGCGATGGCAAATTAAAGTCCCCCAGAACTATAAGCCTGGGGAACTCAACTGCCAGCTCGGCTACTGACTCGAGGAGCGAGGGGAGGGATGCTGCAATGCAGTTGGGAGGCAGGTACGTTAGCAGCAAACCCACTTGACCCTTGAGGTCCAACTTTATCAGCAGGGACTCACACCCGACAAGCTCCGGAGCAGGGACCCTACGAGGTAACAGAGACTCCCAGATAACAATAGCCACACCGCCCCCCCCTTCCCTGGGCTCTTGGCTGATGAAGCACCTGAAATCCCTCTGGGCACATCTCTACAAGGGGGACTCCTCCTTCTGTGCCCAGCCAGGTTTCAGTAATACATGCCAGGTCTGCCCTCTCATCTACAATTAAGTCCCGGACGAGAGGAGCTTTGTGTACAACAGACCTGGCATTTAGCGACAACAGCCTGAGACCAGGGTCCTGACTACTCGCGCCATCTGGTCTTGGAGTGGGGCTCATAGGGCCGGAAGGAGGGATCTCTGTGATGTAGCGAACCCTCCTTCCCCGGTAATGGCTAGCCCTAAAGTCCCCGCCATGTCTGCCCCTCCCTGTAATGACCGTAATGCTCCGACCCACTCCCGTAGCAGTAGTCCCCCCGACCACCCCACTGACCCCCACTTTCCCCGGCAGGCCCTCCGCGTCAAACATTCTCATTTATCCACCCTAGCAATTCCCACGTAATATTTAAAAACATATAAAAATACAATAGTAACAAATAATAAAAGTGGGCCATTCATTCAATTCCAGCCAACTCCCATACACTCATCATACTGTTTTAAAATTGCACAATTATAATGTGTAGTAATGTGGAAAGGGTGGAGGGAGCGGTGATCCGCTCCTCTCCCTTCTTATGTCCTGGGGAGACGTCCTTGGCCACCAAGTCAAAAGTGCGTGATATATAAGGTGGCCGTATACAAGCAGGATTAGATATAAAGATCCAAAATTCATGGGCGGCAACCATGCAGTCTTACCCTGCCAATGAAGGTTAGTGGGCTGTATATTTAAAAGTCTCTTTCCTAAAGATGGATAAGGGCCCCAATGTAGGGGGCCAAAGTTCGAGGCTGACTTGTGCCACTCTAGCAGATGGAGGGGGAAGTACTGGTGTTTTCGGAGCTCAGTCCTCGCCACTGCAGCCGCCATCCTCTATTGCTCCCACGCCAGCTCAGCCACAATCCTACTCCTCCTAATGGTCAAGCAAGGCCCAGGAGCAAAGTCCGGAGGAGGCTACAATGACGCTGGGCCCAGTTCAAGGATCGTCCTCTTCCCTGCCCGAGTAAGCACACCAGTCAGCCTAGGACGGCCAGATCTTTCCTAGGGGCCGCAGGAGCAGGCAGCAGATAATAGATAGTGGGATAGGTAACAGATAGTGAGGTGAGCAAAGATAGATCCGAGGGGGGGGGGGCATCTGGGGCGGCAGCGAACCCAGCCATTCAGTCCGTCGCTCCGCAGTCTCAATGCAGCCTCCGACAACCCCCTTTCTTTAAGATGAAAAATTAAGTTGAAAATTAACCCCTCTAAGCTCACTAGTCACCAGGGCTCACCAGGGCTCACAGTCACAGTCACTCGGCTCCAGCAAGTTCGAACAGGCTGGCCAGGGAAGAAACATCCGAGGTGTAAATGCTGTGAATCAGCTGTTTGGCGCCGCCATCTTTCCCTCCACGCTTTCCTTCTAGTTCCAGCAGCTGCCGTTCCGCTGTTCAGGGGACAACTGGTAGGACCAGGGGCCAGCAGATAAATGGCCAGGGGGCTCACCAGGCAGCACCAGGGGCTCCCAGGGGTCCAAAGGTGGTAAGGGGAGATGCCGAACGTCCGCGCGCCGCCGTCGCCGCCGCGCGCCGCCGTCGCCACCGTCCCCACGCAGCTGGGCGACCCGGGCCGCTGCTGTGAGGGAACGCTAAGCCTCCGGGTTTCTTCAGGTCCTTTGGGTTCCGCAGGTCTTAGGCTCTCCCAGGGACTCTTTCCTGTGTCAATCATCTCCTTTCACATAAACAGAACCTATTTTCCTGGGGTCTATGCTTGCCATACACATATATACAGATAGTCCTCAACTTACAAGATAGAGTTATTAAGTGAATAATGTTTATGAACTTTTCTTGCCACAGAGAACCACTGAAGGTATTAAGTTAGTAACATGGTTGTTAAGTGAATCTTTGCTTGCCAAGATAATCATATGCCTCTGGGACACTCCAACTGTCATGAATATATATGCCAGTTGGCAAGTGTCCGAACTTGGATCAAGTAACCATGGGAATGTTGCAACAGTCCTAAGTGTGAACAACAGTCATAAGTTACTTATTTCAGTGCTGCTGTAACTTTAAACAGTTACTAAAGTTACTAAACAAATGGTAGTAAGCCTAGAACTACCTGTAATATACTGAGTGACCAGAAAAATTACTTTGCTATTGTATCTGTTTTAGCAAACTGATGTGAATAACACCTCTCTAGGAGTGACTCGTCTATAAAATAATAGCAAGATTTACTAATAAAAGAGCTCCTGAGAAGAGAAAAGTGAGAAGAAAAGAAAGTCATGGCACAGGAAAACAGAATACTGTTTAACTGAAAGGTTGTATTATCTGCCTCTCCTTTTAAAGGATGCTACTCCTGAAATCCTTTCTTTTCAGTTGGTTAATGATATCACACTTAAGGCAATTAAGACAGAGATGTTCCCTTTCTTTATTCTTCTTGGTGTTTTGTTGTTGCTGTTATTTTTTTTTAAAAAAAATAATATAGTTCTTCTACCTTTTGTAAGAATGCATGTCAGAATAGGTCAGAATAGAAACCTAGTTTTCATTTCAAAGAAAATTGTGACTTTTAAAAAAAGTTATGGAAGATGCATTCCTGTCATTATTCATATTTAGACACTGAAGTAGCTTGTTGAAGTTAGAACTACGGCAATATCTTGGTTAAACTGACATTGAAATCTCTGACTGATAAAAAGACAATGTTGTGCTTCAGTGGTGGGTTCCCGTATGGTTGCAACGGGGCCCGGCATCCACCACATGAACATGTGCAGTGCCTGCATGCGTCCTTACCTCTTCTGAAGCCTCCAGTTGCCTCTGCGACACTTCAGCTGCTCGGCGGAGCATTACACAGGTGCCATGCACTCCGTGTGCATGCGCGTAAGTGCCGAAGAGCTCAAATACAGGTAAGGAGCTCGGGCGGGTAGGCCCTCCAGAGCACCGTACCAGAACGGTACCTGGTGCTCCAGGCAGGCACCGGTACACCCGTACTGGGGGGTACCACCTGCAACCCACCACTGCTGTGCTTCTAAGATGCTTCCTAGTGATTTTACATGCCTTTCTTGGCAGCAATACCAAAATGGTTTGCCATTTCCTCCTGTCAGGATTTCTGCACATAACTTTTTAATCTAGTGTTTCAGTCTTGACAACTTTATGATTGTGTGGACTTCAACTCTCAGAATTCCAAAGTAGCATTCACTAACCACTTTGAGGATCTTCTTGTCTTCAGTGGTTTTCACCCATCCAGTCCGAACTGGCAGAGTGGGGGCATTCCAGGTCCTCTCAGGGAGTGGTGAAATCTAATTTTATTTCCCACTGGCTTGGTGGTGGTGGGGTCATGTGACTAGGTGGGCGTGCCCAACTTTTTTTCACTTTTTAAAGCATTTTTTCCCTGCTGGTTTGCCTGAAATGCTATAAAATGCTTTAAAAAGCAGAGAAAAGCTTCCAATGATTGCGGGCTCACAGCTGAGTCATGCGATTCTTGGAAGCTTATTTTTTTACTATAGGTTCACAGAACCAAGGACAATCATCCCTACCGGTTCAGCTGAACTGGGAGTATTTCACACCTGCTCTCAGGTAAAAAAATATTGGTTGAAAGGACTATGAAAATGCACTTTTTCTGTTGTAACACCTACACCCTAAATAGCAATCTCCAGAGGTTTATTTGGTTCCCACATTAAAAAGGTTCTACAAAGGTGGCTTTACTCTTAGGCCTGGATTCAGGCAGTTTGTTAATTCACTGGTATTTGGGAGGGTGTGCGTGTAACATATTGGTTTTCTTGACATAGTTGTTCTTTTCTCTTTTGCTTTTCTTTTTTTTTTCTTTTTAAGTATGAAGGCCATTCAGAGTTTGAGCCATGGGGGCTGAATCGGATGGATGGATGGATGGAAGGAAGGAAGGAAGGAAGGAAGGAAGGAAGGAACTCTTTGTTGGCCAAGTGTGATTGGACCAGGGACGCGCAGTCAGGGGTGGCAGGGGAGGCAGAGCTTCACCACTGTCATCATGAAAAGAAAAAAAAAAATGTAAAAGGAAAAAGGCAAGAGCTGAGGTCAGGTTGAGCTAGTTGCTGCCAGAGTCACCATGGATGACATTGCTTAACTGTTTAAAAAAGCCTCTAAAAAGCGCCCTCTAGAGGAGGACGCAAGAGAACGACGTGCCTCATCTAGTCTGACTTTAGGCGTTTTATGATCACTCGAGCAGAGTTAAGCAAGGGTTAAAAGCCTAAAAATTCCTGACATGGGTGAGGCATGTTGTTCTCCTGCCTCCTCCTGTAGAGGGCACTTTTTAGAGGCTTTTTTAAACAGTTAAGCAAAGTCATCCACGGTGCCCCTGGCAGCAACTAGCTCAGCCTGACCTCAGCTCTTGCCTTTTTCCTTTCACATTTTTTTCTTTTCATGATGACAGGCAAAAGCAGAGTTAAAATCATCTCTGAAACAGCTGGAAAAGGTACGTGTGGGTCGGAGGGAGGGGGAGGAATTCAAACTTCATCCTAAAGTGGAGATCCCTCCCCAAGTGTAGTTTGCAGGCAGAGCCACGTTGCCTTTTCAAACACACACACACACACACACACACACACACACACAGACATACACACACACCTGGATAAAACTATATAAGCCCAGCTTCACTGATTACAAGTTTGAAAAGGCAACGTGGCTCCGCTTGCAATCAAAGACTTGGATTGGCTCCCCTCTGGCTTCTCTGCCTCTTCTCTCACCCCAGCCTGGGTGGGCTTTATTGCGTTTCAGGCATTTTCCACCCAGACAGCAGGCTGCATTTACAATGGTGGAGGTGTTTGGGGAACGCAGCAGGGGGGGGGGGTATGGCAGAGGAGCTGCTTTCAAGCCATTGGAAAATATATCCAATCCAAGTTCTGTGTTTGTGTTTGTTTGAGAGAAAGTGAGTGAGAGAGGGAAGGGGGTAGGAGAGATAGTCCAATCCAACTTCTCTGTGTGTATGTGTCTGTTTGAGAGAGGGGGGAGGGAGGGAGAGAGGGAGAAAGGAGTGGGGGAGAGAAGAAAAAGAATGAAGGAAATTTTTTTACAAAGCAGAAAAACAAATGCTGTCAATTTAAATCGGAACTGAGCATGCCTGGCTGTGGAATTCTGGGAGTTGAAGTCCACAACTCTAAAAAAAATTGAAACCCACCACTGTGTCAGTGCCTCACCATCCATAAACCTCACTGCACGTCACTGGCATTGGACATACAAGGAATTTGTCTTTGGTGCATATGCTCTCAATGTACATAAAAGAAAAGATAAATTTGTCACAAATCATAAGGTACAAACCTTAATGATAATCATAGGGTACAAATAAGCAATCAAATCATACTAGGAAACAATCAATATAAATTGTAAGGATACCAGCAACACAGTTACAGTCATACAGTCATAAGTGGGAGGAGATGGGTGATAGGAACAATAAGAAGATTAATAGTAATAGTACTGCAGACTTAGTAAATAGTTTGACAGTGTTGAGGGAATTATCTGTTTAGCAGACTAATGGCATTTGGGAAGGAAGGAAGGAAAGGAAAGGAAAGGAAAGGAAGGAAGGAAGGAAGGAAGGAAGGAAGGAAGGAAGGAAGGATAAAATAAAAACTCATCACAAATTGGTTGTGGTGGAATCATGTTTCTGAACAATGCTATTGCTGATGTCATTGGTGACTTTTCATTAGAAAGTGTGCTATTGCAAGTGACAACTATATATTAATATTTTAAACACAAGATGAGACTTTTCTTGTACACTTTTACATGCAGTTGCACAATAATAATTAATAATTATTAAATAATGTGGAGAAAAACATAAGAAAAATAAGCTTCTACTGATAAACTGGTGATTACTGTCACTATTGAATCGTCTAAAGAAAAGTTACCAATAACATCAGCAATAAAATATTTCTTGATATCTTTCACAAGTTTTGATTGAGGTTATTAAGATTTTGGAAACATTTTCAATACATGATAAAGCTGGATTATCAATAAAATCTTAAAACTATCTTACAAGAGCTTGTTTGTAAAGGACAGGTAAATTTAGTCCTAACATTTTATATATTATCTTTACCCCCTCTCCCCATTTTTAGCTGCACTGCATAACTGTTTTGTTAATCAAGGCTTGAAATGTTCTTTGCATCTCAACGTTTCCATTAAGTTTGGATCTTTTTAATTAAAGGATATATTCCTTAGTCCACAGCAGCAATAAAAGAATGCTACCTTTGGAAAGTGAGACAAGGATTAAAGAGTTTAGAGCGTTCTAAACAAGGTACAGCCAATTATATGTGAGTACTATTTTACTACATGTCACTTACTATTTCAGAACTTAAAATTCCATAACAATATATTCACCTGTCTATAAGATGTAACACACCATCGGGATAGACAACAGGATAGCTTTTCTTTAAGGGAAGATTTTTCTTGTGGATTATTGAACAATTCTTCATCTGAACCCTAATGTTGATGAGTTTTGACCTTTAAAATGATGGACCACATGCGGAGAAGTCCTTTAAACTGACATGAAGAATTAGTCTGTTCCCTCATGTTAGCTCAATTAGAAAATTCTAAGTTTATGCTATTTTTTTTTAAAAAGTGTTGTATTTAAAGGCACCATAAAATTGATTTTATGGGTTTTTTTAATCTGTTACAACTGAATTTGCTCTAAGACCACCTTTTCTGTTGTTTAAAGAACATTGGCCTTGAAATGTCCATGTAGCATTTGACCCTGGATCAATGTGTCCACTATCAAAGTCGCCATCCCCATTCCTTGCCTAGCTTCCAGTAAGATGCTGAAGTGACTGTTTTCAATCCATAACCTTCCCCAACCATGCAACCCGCTTGAGTGCTGCTGTCACCCTGCCAGCAAGACCATTTATTTGCCAGATGTTAACAGCATACATAAAAGTGCCAAGCAGCTTTCATTGTACCATTGGAAATACTCCTCTGCTCTTGAAATAATCAAGCCTTTCATTGTGATTTGACTAAAATCTGCTACATTTAACTGTCTTGTCAATTATGCATCTCTTTTGGCACTTCAAGTCAAGCATCAGAAAGAGTGCAGGGGGTTATGCAACTGCTGCTTTGAACCTGCATCAACAAAACCCCTGACATTTATTTTCCCTAACAACACTCCATTGATCTCAAGCTTTCAGGATGGATGAAGCACAAGCGTGACTGAGGCTGCATGCTAAAAAGATATTTGCAATAGTCAATAGTATTTCCAGAATTTCACATTTGGGTAAGCCTTATGATAGCTAGGATGATGCCACAGTTTTCTTAATGAACATTGCCACATCAGAAGATGATTTAGTAATAAAAAAAAACCCCTCACCTTCATCAGAGGTGCCTAGCTTGCTTGGAAGTCTCTCTTTTTCAAAGAGTCGGGTATTAAAAAATATTAGTCTTATAAAAATCTGGGACTGAGACTTCTTTCTCAAAGAAAAGGCTATGAGATATATCTCTTAGTCTGATTCATTCTTCTCCCTGTTCCAACCAGTTTCCTCTTGAATCAAGTGATTAAAATATACATCTTTATATTTGAAGGCAGCAGATTATCAAATCATTTTGGAGGGGAAATTTATTGCACACCACTTCCCAGAATTCCTATCTTTTGAGTTTGTATCATTTGCTTAGGGAAAAAAAACCAGCCCAAATTTGGTTTATAAGATATTTCACAAGAAGAATCCTCTGCTCGTAACAGAATACCTTTTGCCACCAGAATTGAAATTTTGGGTTTAGACAACTTAGAACTATACCATCTTCAGTCTGACCTAAGCATAGTACATAAAATTATCTGCTACAATGCCCTACCTGTCAATGACTACTTCAACTTCAAGCACAACAATACATAATAGATGCAAATGTAAGGTAAACCACTCCAAACTCGATTGCAGAATATTCTGATGTTTGCACTCACAAAATTTTTGGAAGCATGCTGATTGAATCTCCCAACCCAAGAGTTCCCTATTGTACACAACTGTGAGAAGACAATAAGTTGGGTTCTCAGATATATTTCTAAAGTGTTTGTGGATCACCAAAGAGTTCCAGGGACAAAGAATTACTGTAGTAACACAAAGTTTCTTCTTACTGGACTGCACCTTTCTCAGTTTTGGGTGACAGTCCTGATCTGCTGTTTACTGAAACAGTAGACTAAAAAGTAAAATGTGAATGTTTTTCCACTTTGAGTTACACAACAAGCATGACAGATTAGGAAGAAAAAATGTACATGAATATGAAGTGCAATTTTTTCTCATATAGGTAGTTGTTGTGGACTGCCAGCTGCCAGCAGAGCTGGCAGCAGACTCGGATGATGAGGAGGTTGGGGAGGAATTTGGGTCAGTTGTGGAGTCTGGGAAAGGCTCTAATGGATGCTCTACATCAGATGCAGAGATAGAGCCAGGGCCGTCCGACATTTCCCAGTCACCGGAGAGACAGCTGTCTTTGGAGGCTGATATGAGTGAGGAAGAAGAACAGCTGGGGCCTGATTTAGATGCATGTATGCACAGAACAGTTAGGAGAGGTGAACAACAGAGAACTAGGAGTTGACTTGGGAAGCAAAGCATACATGGACGCTGAATGGTCCCTCCCTGACTGAGGAATAAATAGAAGGAAAGGGGAGTGGTTGTCATAGGAGATTTGGCTCATTGTGTTTCTTGCCACAAAGACTGATTCCCAGAACTTAATTTGCAGTTTTCAGCTCAGGGCCTTAGAATTATGATGGGGAACTGATAAGGGCTGTTACTGCACCTAACTCCTTGAAGGACTATACCGTGGACTTTTTGGTAGGTTAATGCAATTAATTCGCACAAGGTAAATAAAGAGGGTTTTTTTGTGACAAGAAATCTTCTTGCATCTGCTAAGGCTGGGTAAGAACAGTAGTCTTCAACTTAGGATAACAATTGGAACCAGAATTTTCCATTGCTAAGCAAGGTGGTCGTTCAATGAGTCATACCTGAAGTTATAACCTTTTTTTATGTTGTTAAGCAGTTAGCAAGTGAATCATGTGATCATTAAGCAAATCGAGTTTCCCCATTGACTTTGTTTGTTGGAAGCTTTCTAGGAACATTGTAAATGGCAATTACATGGACCTGAGATTCCTCAACCTTTGTTAAATACATATTGATTAACAAGTGCCTGGAAGTTGATCACATGACTATGGGAATGTTGTGACAATCATAATGATCATAAACCACTTTTTGTGCTTTTTAAATTTTGAACAGTCACTAAACAAATGGATCAGTGGTGGGTTTCAATTTTTTTAGAACCTCTTCTGTAGGTTTGGCCTGCTTTGTGGGAGTGGCTTGTTGGCCATGTGACTGAATGGGAGTGGCTTGGTAGTCATGTGACTGGGTGGGTGTGGCCAACTTGTAAAATGTGGTGAAACTCACTTAACAACGCTCTTGCTTAGCAACCAAAATGTTGGCTCAGAAACTCTGGCATTTGAAGCACGCAAGTCTTAAAGCTGTCAAGTTACAAGACCCTTGCACCCCTAACCCTTTAGAAAAAAGCCCGAGGGATGTTCAAACTTGACAGCTTTAAGACTTTAAGGTTTAGATAAGACTCTTAGAGGTGGGTGGGGCAATTGGTGAGCCAGCCAATCAGTGAGCAGCGGGCAGGGCAAGCATGGTGTGGACAGGCAGGAGGAGGGAGCTGGAACCGGTTCTAAACGGCACAGTAGATTTGGGGAACCTCTTCTATAGAAGAGATTAGAACTGGCAGGAACCCACCCCTGGAATGGATGTAAGTTGCCAACAACCTGAACTTCCTTAGCAATCTGTCATTAAACTCAAATACTATAATCTGAACATCACTGTGGTGATGTACAGGGTGTCATCATACTTTTATTTTATTTGTTTTCATTACTTGTTTATTTGTTTTCATTACTTGTTTATTTATTTATTTGATTGATTCATTTATGTGTGTGTGTGTGTGTGTGTGTGTGTGTGTGTCTCCCATGTCATAAATGCAACTCTGGTGGCAAAAAAAATATTAACACAAAAATAAAAAATAAAAATACCAACAATGGTCATGGGGAATGACTTTAACAAAATAATAGAAACCTCTCAATGGGCCACCTAACTTCCTGAACCCCAGGCCATAGAGCACATTTGTCAGGGAACATGCATAGAAGATCATAGTACGTACCCTGAAAATATTTTTTTTAGCTTTATGAATTTCCATTGGATTGAGCAGGTGAACTTTGCTCAGTTTAGCAACCATAAAGGCTACTTATCTTTGATTTAGGGATGAATCAATTTCCTGATGTTCCTTTAATATTGAGATAATAAATATATTTTCAATTTTGGCCAAATGTGGAGAATTTAATGAGCCCATCCCATTTCTTCTCACGGTTTGTAAATTAGTTGTAATTTATTTGGATGCCTCAGCATAATCAATTTGCTTGAGAAGACTGGATAGAAGGAGAGCAGAACATAAGGAGGGCAGAATGGACTTCTTCAGCAGGGCAAAATAAAATCTGTAAAGATGATCTTGTCAGTTAATGTCTTGGGATTTACAGCAAGGAAACCATTTGAAGGCTCAGAAAAGTGTGTAGATCTCATGAGATTCATGACAGAAAGAAGATTCGCAAAGAGACTCAAAGATCTTTTCACAGATATACTCAGTTACTTCTTTAAAAAAACCCAGTGGTTTTCCAGCTATATCTTACAGTTATATTTTATGCCTCAGGATAGTGAGAAAGCTGATGGGTTTGAGACACAAGAAGCGAGGCCTATACGTCATATACTCCAGATTCAAATATACTCCAGATTCAACTTAGAACCTATAAAAAGACTGGACTTCTCTCACACAGATTGTTAAAAGCATTTACCAATCCATGCAAATTTTCATAGGCGCTAAAAGTACTCAAGATTGAACAGATAATGAAAAGAAATAATTTTCAAGCATTTTATCTAAATGCAGGATCTAAAGCAGTGGTGGGATTCAAATAATTTAACAACCAGTTCTCTGTCCTAAAGACCAACTGGGTAGGCGAGGCTTGGTGGTCATGTGACTGGGTAGGCGTGGCCAACTCATCACTCATGTCGATGGGCGTTTCGCCTTAGCTGTTACAATGTAATAAGGGTTAACCTGAGAGGCAGTTTCTGTAAACAGAGCAATAAAGGTTAGACTAGAGACAACACCATAATGTTTTCTTCCTGCCTTCCTTACAGGATTAGCCCTGTAAAGTGGGGAAAAAAATAAGATTTCTTCAAACAACCGGTTCTCCGAACTGCTTAGAAAGTTAACAACTGGTTCTCCCAGATAGATGCGAACTGGCTGAATCCCACCACTGATCTAAAGGCTTTTAGACTTGTGCTGGAGCCCATCTTCAGAGAACGTCTCTCTAGTAGTGTGTGTCCTTTGGGCTATTTTGTGTGTGGTATTTATATGGAGCCTGTTATGCATGGCATTTTTTTAAAATGTTCATGACTGGCTATTAAGTTATTGACTGTTGTTTCCTTGTGCTGCCAAATACTTGATAAGCTAGTGGTAAATCAGCACTCCCTGTGAACTGATGAAGGGCCCATTTCCCAGGCTTCAATCTCTTCCCTGGCTCTTTTTGTGTCTGCTCATCCAACATCCCACCTGCCTGCTCCTCATCCTTACCTGTCTTTAAACTCTTCGGTGCTTCCATGCACGGCATATACAGCACCGCCAAGCAGCTGGAGAATCGCAGAAGCTCGTAGAGGCGTCGCTGGAAGGTAGGACGCATGCGTGAGCTGCGCATGTTTATGTGGAGGATGCCAGGCCCCATTGCAACCGTACTGGTTGCAATGGGATCTGAAACCCACCACTGCCTTGAACACTCTTGCCCAGAGCCTGAGTCTGTGCAACTGGTTACCTTTGATCTATGACCATTAATTTCTTGACAAATGCTCCAATATCGTACTCAAAACTAAGATTTTGGTTAAGAGTTTGGACAGGAATCCTAACTGTTCTTCTATGACTATCCAGTTAGATAGAATCTTTAAGGGTTGTTTTACCTGTATGCTGGGTTACATGGGTGGGTTCTGGCAGGCATTATTATCAGTTTGTTCATGTGTATTTTGTGCACTGCACACACATGTGCAATACATTTAAAATTGTTCTGTGCATGCGCAGAACTGAAAAACAAGATGGCAGTACCTATGGCACCACCCGGAGAACCGGTTCGGGTGTGTGGCAGGCCTGGGTCACTGCCGGTTCCAGTGACCCAGGCCACCAAACCACTACTGGTTCGGCCAAACCGGTCCAAACCAGTAGGAACCCACTATTGCTGGGCTAGATATATTGTGCAAATATATTTCTAGTGCTCCAAATTCCATCATACTTAATCAGAATGTCATATTTAATTTTCTGTTACAATAGATCAGGGCTGATTATCCAATAACCAGAAAATTATATGCAGCTCCAGTGCACGATTTAAGATTCCTGGACTGCTCCAGATAGTGCTACTACAATTTTAGGAGTTTTCAGAGAAAACAAAATAGATTTTACTGTTACTGCACTTTGGAACATAGTTCCTCCCTAGATTAGATGTACTTAAAATGATGACAGTGTTACGTGCGCCTTTGGCATTTAGTCATGCCGGCTACATGACCACGGAGACGTCTTCGGACAGCACTGGCTCTTTGGCTTTGAAACAGAGTTGAGCACTGCCCCCGAAAGTCAGCAACAACTAACACATATGTGCGAGGGGAACCTTTGATACAATAAAAAACCAACTAACACCTAATGTTCCATCTCCACAACAATGCGAGTAAGTTAGTTCAGCATGATATTTGATCTTAAAGTACAACGATATTTGGGAGGAGAAATTGTCCATGATTCCATCTGGGGATGCCACGCTGTTTTGCAACCTGGACATTGTAACTGAAATACTAACACAGTAAACAAAAACAAATAATATTGTGAAAAACCTGGTGGATCTCAAGGTCAAATAATTTGCCAAAAATGTGTAACGTTCCTGGTCAAATATTTTTTTCCCCTCATTTGCTGTAAGAAGAGAAACTTTTCACATGCCTCCAGCAACTAAGGATTCAATGGCAACATGCCAGAGTAAAAATTAAATGGGGATGTAATCCTCTAAGGAAGACAGACTCCCACCCTCCAGTTTAATGAAGACTTTGTTTTGCAGACAACATTAACTCTAGTCAGACAATAGCAACAACATCTGTTGATGGTAGTAACAACTGACCTCTTAATCATGAACAACTCATTTCAGAATCATAGCAGCCTTTTACAACCACAAAACAGTTGTTCTGCAGCAAGACTGAATCCTGATAATTGCTTCTTTTATATTTTCATTAGATGAATGACTTCTAGATTTTTTTTTGAAAAAAATTACTTATTAAATACTGACACAAAGGAATAAAATAGATGGGAAGTGTGGTTCTCATCAAAGACCTTTTTTTAGACTGCAGAGCTCTAGGATAGCTATAAGATATTAAATTGATTCCCCAATGAGCTCCAAGAGAAGACTCTGATTTTGAAGGGCTTAATGCAGCCACGGAGTCTTCCTTCCTGCCAGGCTCCACAGCTGGCTTTTCCCAGGATCTGGAAATTCAAATGCTACTTAGGCTCAAAAGGTGAGTCTCCTGTAGGTCTCACAAACTAGCTATTCCCAAAGCAGGTGCACACTTTCAAGAAGCCTTGGCACTATTGACATTGAGCTACTAACAAGACTTGGATATTGGGAGCAATTTTGCTAAGAAGTAGATTTGTTCTGCCTAAATGCTTCCAGGAGAAGAGCTGCTACACTGCGAATATTATAGTATTTTGGTGTAGCCTTATGCAATTAAGGATTATTTGCAGTAAACAAAGCAAAGCACTGGATAACCATGGGAGGCTCATACGTGAAAGGTAAAATTGTATGGACAGTCTCTTGCCCCAAATACTGTGAATGAAACAGGCAATTTCATAATGCAAACTGTGGCTCCTCCGTGTCACACATTTATTAGTATTTTATTCCTATTGTGTTATATTATGTTACAATTATATTACATGGGATGGCTCTTTCTGGCAGCCTCCGGAGAACTAAAAAGGACTCAATGAGCAAACCGGAAGCTTGTAGAGTGGTTTTTAGTCCTTCAGAGGCTTCAGGGAAGCCTCCTGAAGGTCCCGAAGCCTTCAGACAGCTTAAACCGACCCTATGAGCAAACCAGAAGTCAGTTCCCGAACTTCCGGTTTGCCCATAGGGCCGGGGGGGGGGGGGAGACTCTTTTTGCCATCCCCAGACTCCTATAAAGCCTCTGGAGCCTGGGAAGGGCGAAAATATCTTTAAAAAAGGCTGAACTCAGCTGGCCAGCACGCGCATACATGCTGGCCAGCTGACAGGGCAATGCCTCGCATGCCCTGACAAATGGCTCCATGTGCCACTTGTGGCACGCATGCCATGGGTTCGCCATCCCTGTTCTAGGTCTTTGGTTAGGACTCAAGCTGTTGAGCTACCAACCAGCCCCAAAGGCTGTGAATGACACCAAAGATTAACATAATAATAATAATAATAATAATAATAATAATAATAATAATAATTCCAAAAGCACTGGAATTACATTTAAAACAGTTAAAAATTGACAAAATCACCATCAGTCAAATGCAAAAAGCCGCACTGCTTGGATCTGCACGCATATTACGAAAATACATTACAACGTCCTAATCCCCTGGGTGGGGCCCGACTAGTAACCAATGCCAAATCCAGCGAAACAACTGGCCGCTGTGATACAATTGTATAATAATAATAATAATAATAATAATAACAACAACAACAACAACAACAACAATAACTCCGCCGTTGCCGGACCCAAGCCCGGATGAGAAAGGAGGAGGGTTGGGGTCAGGTTGGCATCTGGTCCCGTAAAAAAAAAACCCGCCAACCCATACAATATGGTGAAAAAAACAAATAAGAATTCCATACCACATCGGTCGTCGCGCGTGTTAACAAGGGCCGCGGCGGATGTTGGGGTCCCTGGACATCCGTCGACAAGTGGGCTACAAGTGGACCAGCCAACAAAACGACAAAAATATAGTGCAAATGAAAACCGTGCCATAATGGCCTGTTACTACAACTCAGAGCCAGAAAAAAGAGGCTATTTAAAGCGAATGTATGAATTATGGAAACAACAATATCCAGATTCAAATGTTAGTGAACAATGGCTAGCAGATCAAAGGCGATTTATTATAGGGAATAAAGTGTTTAGTGAAGTTGAACATGAGGAAATTCAGGCAAATTGCAAAACCCAAAAAACAATATCACAAGGGGAAATAACTGATATTCAAGACACAACTAAAGACATTATAGTAGAACTCCCAGAAGAAGCTCTCGGGGAGGAAATAACATCACCACCACTAGAACCAGTTATCACTGAACCAACTGATGAACTAACTCAAAAACAAAAAGAATTGAAGGATAAGATCATGGAGCATTTTCTGCTTAATGAGGAAAGGCAACGTTTACCATCACTAAAAACTGTGCCTAAGAAAATTTTGGCCCCTATCATGAAAATGGTTAATGCAGTGTTTTCAACAATTGAACCGGGATCCATCTTGGAAACAAACCAGTTAATGTACAGTGCAGCTGTAATAGTCACTAATGAACTAGGCATTAAAATTAAACTATCTAGTCACACAACAGAAAAAGCATCAAAGCCAAAGTGGAAAATCCGTTTAGAACAAAAAATAAAAAAATTAAGGGCAGATGCTAGTAACTTAAAGAACATGCATGAGCAACGGCTTAAAAACAACAAAATCATAGATCGCCTAATCAGAAGATATAGATTGGATACAAGAAACATCAATGAAGCTGTAGAGATTGTAAAACAGCAAATAACAGCAATAGCTAGAAAAATTGAAAGATATGAGGCACGAATCATCCAATATAAACAAAATCAGTAATTTCGATCAGACCAACGGCATTTTTATCAATGTCTTAATGTGAATGGTGACACCAAAAGTGAAAAACCAGAAAAACAGGCCACAGTTGAATTCTGGAAAGAATTGTGGGAAAATGCAAAGGACTACAACAAGGAAGCAAAGTGGATACATGACTTTGAGAAAAGCATTGGCAACAAACAAATGCAAGTATTAGAAATAACAACTGAGATGGTCAAAAATCAAGTTAAAAAGGTAAAGAATTGGACATCACCTGGAAAGGACCAATTACATGGTTTCTGGCTCAAATATCTGACCAGTTTACATGCAATATTGGCCAGGCAACTGAATGAAATTTTACAAGAGGGCCAAATTGATGAATGGTTGACAACTGGAAAAACATACTTGATTCAGAAAGATGCAACTAAAGGAACAACACCTGAAAACTACAGACCAATAACATGCTTGCCAACAACCTTCAAATTACTCACAGGCATTATTGCAGATAACATGATGGATTATTTGGAAACAAACAACATCTTGCCAGTAGAGCAAAAAGGCAACAAAAGAAGGAGTAGGGGCACAAAAGATCAGCTTCTAATTGATAAAATGATATTAGAAAATTGTAAGAACAGAAAAAGGAACTTGAATATGGTCTGGATTGATTACAAAAAGGCATTTGACTCACTGCCACATAGTTGGAGCATAAAATGCTTAGAAACAACTGCCATTAGCAAAAATATTACATCCTTTACTGAAAAGGCGATGAAACGATGGAGAACTGAGTTGGCAGTAGGGAATGAGATCTACGGAATGGTTAATATCAAGCGAGGAATTTTCCAGGGTGATTCACTTTCACCTCTTCTCTTCATCATCGCAATGATCCCACTATCAGTAATCTTTAAAAAAATGAAATTAGGCTACCAAACAGCCAAAGAAGCTGAAAAAATTTCGCATTTACTATATATGGATGATTTGAAACTCTATGGAAAGCCAGAAATAGAAATCCAATCATTAACAAACACAGTCCGAGTATTCAGCACTGATATTTCAATGCAGTTTGGCATGGAAAAATGCGCCACTGTATCCATAAAAAGGGGCAAAATCACTGCATGTGAGGGAATTGAAATGCCCAATGGCCAATTAATTAAATGCAAAGAAAATGAAGCCTACAAATACTTAGGCATTCTGCAGTTGGATAACATCAAGCATGGAGAAGTAAAAACTATTGTCAGGCGAGAGTACACCAACAGAGTTAGGAAAATTTTGAAATCTAAATTGAATGGTGGAAATACAATCAAGGCCATAAATACCTGGGCAATACCAGTTATAAGATACACAGCTGGTATAGTTAACTGGACACAAGCTGATTTGGACCTTTTGGACCGAAAAACCAGGAAACTAATGACAATTACAGTTTACATCCACGTGGTGATACTGATAGACTCTATCTGCCCCGAAAATCAGGTGGCAGAGGATTATTACAAGTGAAGCAAACAGTTGAAGAAGAAAAACATGCACTGGCTGATTATTTAAAAGAAAGTCAAGAACATCTATTAATCGAAGTTAAGAACAAAAATCTACTGAAGGCCCAACAGACAAAACAAGAATACAGAAAAGATGTGATAAAATCAAGAATGGAGAGTTGGCAGAACAAAGCACTGCATGGCCAATTTCTGGAAAAAATAAAAGATAAAGTGGACAGTGAACAAACTTGGTTATGGTTAACAACAGGTACATTAAAGAAAGAAACAGAGTCACTAATCCTGGCTGCGCAAGAACAAGCTATCTGCACAAATGCCATCAAGGCCAAAATCGAAAAATCCTCTGATGATGCCAAATGCAGACTTTGCAAAGAAGCTGATGAAACTGTTGATCACATACTCAGCTGCTGTAAAAAAATTGCGCAGACTGATTATAAATTGCGTCACAATTTAGTAGCACAAATGATCCATTGGAATTTGTGCAAAAATTATAATATTAAAACAGCAACAAACTGGTGGGAACATCAGCCTGAAAAAGTCACCGAAAATCAGATGGTCAAGATCTTGTGGGATTTCCGTATACAAACCGACAAAATACTGGCGCATAATACACCAGACATTGCACTGGTTGCGAAAAATAAGGTCACAATCATAGACATCGCAATACCAGGTGATAGCAGGGTCACCGAGAAGGAACATGAAAAAATAGCAAAATACCAGGACTTAAAAATCGAAATTCAACGACTATGGCACAAACCAGCAGTGGTAATTCCAATGGTAATTGGCACACTGGGTGCTATTCCAAAAGCACTGGAATTACATTTAAAACAGTTAAAAATTGACAAAATCACCATCAGTCAAATGCAAAAAGCCGCACTGCTTGGATCTGCATGCATATTACGAAAATACATTACGATGTCCTAGGCCCCTGGGTAAGGCCCGACTAGTAACCAATGCCAAATCCGGCGAAACAACTGGCCGCTGTGATACAATTGTATAATAATAATTTGTTTGTTGTCCTGATTGTAATTGGAGCCCTTGGAGCAATACCTTAAGGGCTACCTCGCTATTTGGAAATTTTAAATTTATCAGACTTGAACATTCTGATTCTACAAAAAACCACCCTACTTTGAACAGCTTATATCCTCCAACGTTACCTTAACAGTTCCTAGGTCCTTGGTTAGGACTAGAGCTGTTGAGCTCCCAACCAGCCCCAAAGGCTGTGAATCTCACCAAAGATTAACCATATTACTACTACTACTACTACTACTACTACTACTACTACTACTACTACTATAGTTATGTTCACATTTTTACTGTAAGTCAGGTGTAAATCTCCCACTTGCACAACATGACAGGCATGGTTACTGTTAACTTTGGTTAGATTTTTGTAGTATAAATTAAGTGAGCAATCAGATTAAATATATTCTGTAAAATGCAACCAACAAAATGCTGTCTTTGTGGCATGGCTCACATCAGGGGTGGGTTCTGGCTGCCATTACTACTGGTTTGGTAGTAAAACTTTTTGCTCTGGCTCACATGGCATCTTCCAGACATTAAATACTCCTTTTATGCAACTGCTTTTTTTTTTTAGTTCTAACACAAACTAGGCAGCATTGTCCAAAACATGTCCTTATTTAGGCAGATACTCTGATTTAGCAGTAACTTTCCTATGGGATAATTTTCACAGATTCCTTTCTTTGGCTCTCTGATCCTCAAAATCTGAAGATCTACTCCAAAGAACGAGGAACAATTCAGAACAAACAGCAGAAAGTGAGAATTTATAAAACAGGCTCCTTCCATTCAGGAAAACCTTTTCCAGGTCAGAGATCCTTCTGTGAATCAAAAGACAGCATTGCATTTGAATTAGGAGAGACGGCTTGGAGTTCTCTCATTGAGGTGGCTCGTGTCATGGAGGAAATGTGAATCTCATCCAGGGACTTCATGTCATTCCGAATCCTTATTGGCAGTTCAATTAGCCTGAAGACTTCCAACCAGCTAGTGAAGTGAACCAACAGTCACTTTGCTTTTAGAATCAGAGAAGATACATTATTTGTGAAGCTGCTTTGAAAGAGGGCTTCATTCGAAGCTCTGGGAGAGCCTACAGTGACACATTCCAAGTTCATGGTTTTATTTGTAAAGAAAATTATTTTTGTCTCAGCTAAGGGATACAAATAAGTATTCATCACAATTGGAGGTTGAAATAAATACTCCAAATATTTTCTATTTTGAACACTTTGATTTTCATGCATATTTTATTATATTCACCTCTATTAAGATTTTGAACTGATCTATCTATAACATTTCCACTCAGTTTAACTGGGATTTTGTGGGATACTTTTGGTACAAATTTGGTCTAAGGGGAAAAAAATCTTAGCTGGGATGTCAATAATAGTTTGACTGCTTAGCTATTATCTATAACATTTTCCCAATCAATCTTATAGCTCTTGATCCACCCCAGGTATAAAAGAAATTGGCAGTTCAGGTGGTTGCTTTCTGGGAAGGTTGAAAGCTTTTCAAGAATTCAAAGGATTGAATACAGATTGATGCATCAAGGTGTTCCTTCAGTTCAGCCGCAGACTTCTTTATTTCTATGTACCTTAATATACTTAAATCTTACTCATATTTCCAGAAATCTCTCAGAATACAACTGAATAAGTGGGATTTCAGGAAGTAAAAATAAGAGCAACAAAGATAATTTTGTATGTTGATTTTACAGTAGTCGAAGCTACTATTATGTCTGAGAAATAAAAATGGCCCATATCATTCACAGAACTGTGAAACAATAAAGAACAGTGCTTAAAATATATAAATGTAATAACAGCTAAAATAATAAAAAAAAGTTCTCATTTTTGAGACAGGAGATATTATGGATACTGTTAAAATGGATTACATCCTCAGGGGGGGGAAATGGTCTTGCAAATGCTGTTGTGGTTCATGGGATCTCTAAATGCATTACATGTCAATATACTGCATCAAGAATGGAAATATGCCACTGCTGGTGGCTTCCAAACTTCCTTTTATTGGGGGTGGGGACTCTAAATCTCTGATCTCTCATTTTCCATTGCTTATAATTGGTAGGGTGGTCTTATGTCACTGTAACAATACACGTAAAAGCTATAATACATATAAATGCACACATACATCTTCATAAAGGTTCACCCACAAATGCGCAAACGACAAAAGCACGCCTGACTAAACCGCGGTGACAAAACCGCGAGTTCTAAAGCACGCCAACGAATGAGCTGAAGCGCGCCGACAACAGCGCGCCGACAGAAGCACGCTGTAACCCTAACCCTAACCCTAACCCTAACCCTAACCCTAAACCTAAACCTAACCCTTACCTTAACTTAAATCGCGCTTCTGTCAGCGCGCTGTTGTTGGTGCACTGTTGTCGGTGCGTTGATGACGTCGCGGTTTTAGCGCAGCAGTTTTGTCGGCACGCTTTTGTCATGCGCGCATGACACTTCATAAACATACACCGAATAGCAAAGTTAGAAAAGATATTGGAGGTCTAATACAATTGCTTGCTCAAGCACCTTATGCTACACACACAAACCCACACACACACAATTTTACAAAAATTTGGAGATCACCCATCTCACTCATAGAGCAACCTTATCATATTCTTGATAGAAAAGAATTATTTTACAAATTCCACCTGCACAGGGGCGGGTTCTGGCAGGCACTACTGCGGGTTTGCTTGTGGGCATGCTGTGTGTGCATGCGCAGTGCAATAAAAATTGTTCTGCACATGTGCAGAAGAGAAAAAGAAGATGGTGGCGTCTATGGCGTTGCCTGGAGAACTGATTCAGAGGTGTAGCAGGCCTGGGTTACTGCCGGTTCCAGCAACCCAGGCCGCCAAACCACTACTGGTTCTGCCAAACCGGTCTGAACCGGTAGGAACCCACTACTGCACCTGCATACATTGCAGTGACATTTTTATATATACTTTCAATAGCTCTAGGAAGAGTCCAAAACTCAACTGCACTTACATGGAGAATTTATAAGTGTGATACTTCTTCATTATCAATGGAAATCAAAATGTATGTTTTCTTGGGAGTCAGCTATTCTTCAGATTTCAAAAATAGAAAATAATGTGCATAAAAATTAACATAAATTAATTTAATAACAGCAAGAACAACCACAAAAAGTAGGGTGATGGTGCTTAAGGGGTTGTAAAAAATAATAAAAGGTGGGAAGGAGAAAATGTATTTGTTTTTCAACCCGATAAACTGTGCTGCTGTCTTCTACTAATTGGTCTATTTCTGCTTCTCTGTTTTGAAAGTCTGTTTCCCATTCATGACCAACAACATAATATAAAACATAAACAAGCAAGGAACTAAAGCAAAGTAGACAAATAACAACATTACAAATTGTAACTTAACAGTCTCTGACCTTCATGCTCAGGAAGTCTTCTGCTAAAGTGAATTAGCTTGTTGGTTGATTTTTAAATCTCAGACAAGTTTCTTATACAACTTCAGGCTGGGGGTTGGTTCATCACGTTTCTCTTGATGCAAAATTAGCCTGTATGCCTGCAAGTTCTTTTTCTGATGGGAAAGGAGATTCTTGTATTCATAGAAGTACACTGTGGATCAGTGGTAGGATTCAAAGTTTTTTACTACCGGTTCTCTGGGCGTGGCTTGGTGGGTGTAGCATGGCTTGGTGGCCATGGCAGGGGAAGGATACTGTAAAATCTCCATTCCCTCCCACTCCAGGGGAAGGTTACTGCAAAATCTCCATTTCTTCCCAATCAGCTGGGACTCTGGAGGCAGAGAATAGATGGGGGCGGGGCCAGTGAGAGGTGGTGTTTACCGGTTCTCTGAACTACTCAAAATTTCCGCTACTGGTTCTCTAGAAGTGGTCACAACTTGCTGAATACCACCTTTGCTGTAGATGTTGGACACAAGCAACTACTTTGGATTCCCGCTTATAACTTGTATGCATTAGGGTGGTGTGCAGGGGATCAGAATCACTTTATACTGATAAATGAATACTGACCCTTTATTTTATTTTAACTGAAATTTTAGTTTACTGCATGTGGGTCAACTGGAAGTAACACACGCAATCTTTCTTGTTTCTGCCTTCATAAGGCACTTAGCTTCAGAAGTCTATATAGGAACTAGTTTAATATTTATGATTTGTTTATATGGTATAAGAATTTAATGCTTTAACACAGGTTTGGCCTCACACCACACCAGGTTTGCTTTATCTAATCAATCCTACACCTTTCCAAAGAAATATCTTTGGACTATTAGCTATATTAGCAAGGATGTGTTTTCCCCCCACCCTAGGAATCAACTCTATGAAACCCTACTAAATGTTATTAACTCAAATAGGGTATATAGCTGGAGACTGGCAGGTTTCATTTGAGAAGAAACCTGTTTGAGATGTTTGATTTCCAATTTGTCTAGCATACAGCTTGAGTAGAACTGTAGCCAAGTTGAGATTGTGGTGTTTCCATTAGCCAAACTATTTCCTATTCTCTGAAAGTGTCCATGTTAGAGCCAAAACATCTGATTGTCTTCTTGCTCCACCATCTCCTTCTAGTGCCTGCAAACCAAAGAAGATGAAACCTTGTATGTCTGGAGATTCCTTATAGTTGAAGCCAGGGAACTCTCCCCTTTCTCCCAAAGCTTTGAGAAGGAATCTTAATTCCTCACTAGTTTCTTTGCTCTCTTGTTTTTCATATTCCTTTGACTTATCCTCCACACTTCTTAAGAAAAATGCTCTTCCTATCTTCCTTCTCATTTTCCTCAACTCTAATGCTGTTTTCCTCCCCCCTCTTGCATTACTCAGTTAGCCTTTTTCCTTCTTCTTTTATTCATTTTTTTTGTCAATCATTTCACCTAACATTTTCTGACTCCTATATATTTCAGTAGTTTGCTCACTTCCAGCTGGCCAAGTCTTTCCTTCCAGCCTTCATGTAGCCATGTTCATTCCCAGCAGCCATTTAACAAGCAGTATGTTTGGACCATCTGTGTTATCAGTTTGGGATTCCTCCATCTGCAGCTATCCCAGTTCTCTCTCTCTTCCATCAGAAGGGGTGGCTTGCACTGATAAGATGCCACAATTCTTCACCTCTGAGAAAAGTTTTCATAGTCTGCTTCTCTGATTTCATGGTAAAATTGGACTTTGCTTTAGGGAAAAATAAATAACAGTAAGTGATTTAGAGTATTTATCTTTGATGCAAGAAAGTTACGGGGATGTAATTGTCCTAGTCCTACCCATAGACAAAATGTTTATTACTAAAGTCCTGCTCACTTTTGATTTCTATAAAGCTGGATAAGGGAAGGTTTCTCTCTAAACTCCTTACTGAAATCTTCTTTCGAGCAAATGCTGGAGAAGGTCTGAGGTTCAAAACTTGATAAAACAAAAGACATTCTTGAAAGTTAATCTGTCCTACCATGTATTTCCATATAGAAAAAGCTCCATTCAAATTAGGACACCTTTAGCTGGTAAGTTAGTGACTCAAGTTCAAGTGAGGTGAGTCTGACCTCTTTTACACTACACTATTCTATTTTTTTAATTGACAATGTTCACATCTTTGATTTTTTTTGGATTTCGACTTTGATAAAATTGGCTTGCAAAGGCAGATGGCAGGCTGTTATTTTTAATTCACAAGCAATGTTAAATATATGGCATATGTTAAAGAACTTCTCAGGCACAGCCTTTGAATGCTTCCACAATAAACTTACAAACTCACATCAAAAAGCATTCTGACAGGGAGAATTATGCATACTTCTTTTTTTTCTGGAAAATGAGGCAAATGGTTAGACATCTTATTTGATGAAATTATACAAAATCCATCAAACTACCTTTGTAAAGATACTGCCGCATACGTAAAAAAATGGAGATCTTGGTAGAAGCAATCAGAAATAATTTTAAATGGAATTATTTAGGGGTTTTTAAATGGAAAATGCTATGCTCATGCTTCTTTTGGTTTGTTTCCATCTGCAAGCAAACAAGGTGATCATAAGAACACTACAACTAAATTATCATTGGTCTAGACGTGGGTGGTCTACTATTGCAACTTTATGGCCTATGGACTCTAAATTGAAGTCCAGAGGTCATAAAGTTGCCATAGATGCCCACCTCTAGTTTAAACCCATGTTTTTTAAACTTCACAACTTTAAGCTCTATGGCCTTTAATTCTAGAATTGCCAATTGCAAGCTGACTAGGGAATTCTGGGAATTGAAGTCCACACTCCTGGAGAATCCTAGGAGTTGAAGGCCACATGTCTTCAAGCTGCCAAGTGTGGAAGCCACTGGTCTAGATTTTACACCATCAAGGGAATGCCTTTGTGTCATGATTCTTGTTTCATTTGTGAAACAAGGAGACATCCACCATGGCTGCCACACAAAGAGGTAGCATTATTCAATAAGGCTTGAAGGAAACTATCTTCAGAGAATCTTCACAAAGGAAGATGACAGTCTGGGCATGAAGCAGGACAGCCATGTTGCTTGATTTGTCTCTTCAAAAATGTCCTCTGGCAGCACCAAATGCTATTAGCGTTAACTCAGGTGGCTTCTGAAGAGACGCTAAGCAAAGCAACCTGTCCAGTGAATTTATTTGGTATCATTTGCCTTAGTGAGAAGTATACATACCTGGAATGCCTTTTGACCCTACAAAATGAAGGGATAACAGAAGTGCTCTAATTTGTATGAAAATGAACCCAGTTTCAAAATAGAAGAAAAAAATAGAAAGGTTAGGAGATCCTGGGAATCAGAGGAAAGAAATTGCCTTTTGAAGAAAGACACTTCACAATGTGGCCAGGCCTATTTTAATAGGTGCTTTGGGAGCTATTCCTTCATGGCAGCCACTTTGTTAGAGTGTCCATGGTATGGTCCCCAACAAGTTCAAAACCATTGGAGACAGTCTGCGAACTTCAATCCCATAATTGTATTGGAGGCAATATATAGACTTTAACTGCCAGAATTCTTAAAGTCCACACATATTAGAGTTGCCACGTTTGAAAAAGTGGTCTGTGTGGTCATCAACTGCGTGACCTCAAGACTGGACTACTGCAATGCACTCTACATGGGGCAGCTCTTGAAGAGTATTCGGAGACTTCAACTCATCCAGAATGCAGCCGCGCGAGCGATTGTGGGTGCACCTCGGTACATCCACATTACACCTATCCTCCGTGAGCTGCACTGGCTACCGATCAGTCTCCAGATGCACTTCAAAGTGCTAGCCGTAACTTATAAAGCCCTTCATGGTATTGGACCTGGGTACTTGAGAGACCGCCTGCTGCCAATTACCTCCCAAAGACCCGTTAGATCACACAGGGTCGGCCTCCTCCGGGTTCCGTCCACCAGCCAATGCCACCTGGCTACTACCCGGGGGAGGGCCTTCTCTGTGGCAGCTCTGGCCCTTTGGAACAAACTCCCTGCGGAGATTCTGACCCTCACCTCTCTCCAGGCCTTCCGGAAAGCTGTCAAAACCTGGCTGTGCCGGCAGGCCTGGGGTTGATGAGTTCCCCTCCCCTCTCGACTTGTATGGTTGTATGATTCTTGTTTATTTTAATCACGTGTATTGTGTTTTATGTTCCCTTCCCCCCCCCTTTGAGTTGTTCGCCGCCCTGAGTCCCTCCCGGAGAAGGGCGGCATACAAATAAACTAAATCTTAATCTTAATCTTAATCAACAATCAAGTTTACCTCAACAGACTGTCCACTTACCTTTAAAATATAGATAGGCAATTTTATTAAGTTTTATTATTAGGTTTTTATCCCTTTATTGTTTTTACAAATAATTCAAAGTGGCAAACGTATCCAACACACCTTCATCCTCCTATTTTCCTCACAACCCTGTAAGTGAGGGCAATTGGGCTCAGAGTCACCCAGCTGGCTTTCAGGCATAATCTTCTACTATCAGAATAACAATGTCAAAATAAGGCACCATGATTGCCTTTTTTATATTCTCTGTTGTAATTTTGCCAATGCCTGTGCAACTTTAGAGAATGCTATATAGTGTGCCCATTGGATTGGTAATCTGCTTTTAAATCTCTAGCCAAAATTCAAAATTAGCATCTGCAAGCTAATCAAGTGTAGCAGAGTCTAATCAAAATTTAAAGCTTCTGTATATAAATTCTTTTGTCAAAAAGCCCATACAGAACAAGCAAATACACCTACTCAGCACCCATAAGAAAAAGAAAAAAAAAAAACACAAGAGGGTGAGGTAAATAAATGCATCCTGAGAAATGCAATGATTGCAATCAAGTAACCATGGTAGTTCTTATCCACTTTTTTAACAATCACAAGGAGAAGCACTACTACGAGTTGCTGGCATTCTAGGAACAGGAAAAGATAACTTACTATATTGGGCAGGCTGGTATATAGTTACTCTGTCTAGCCCTAAAGGTGTTGGGGAAATTACAGTTATTTTTGACATGGTGACTAGTCACACGGCATCTGATGGAGAAGAACTATAATAAATCTCCACTATATTATAGCTGTTCTTCGACAAGGCAATGTTATCTGGCCCTTTCCTTTCCCTAGATACCTATTCATTGACTTTTTCATGCATTTGCATCACTTTTCATAGACCTGGGATTACGATTGCTTTGCCTGGGAAGAGAGGCAGAGGGGTCTAGCTCACATGATGTTCAAACACAGACATCTACTCCTCCGGTGCACCGATGCAGCCCCTTGTGGCAAACTGGATTGACAATTAGCCTAAGTTATTTTGAGAGGGTAGTTCATTGTGATTGCAGATTTTATTCCAGATTCTAGTGCACTTGAACTGCTGAAAACTGCCTGAAGCCACTGGGATAGAAGTTTTAAAGAAATATTATAAATGAGTGCCAAGGAGCAAGTGCATTTTCTAGGCATAGTTAGACTGGCTGGAGTTGTTCATTATAAATAATTTATCCTTTCAGCATTGGAGTTTTTTTAATGAATAAATTATTTGAGATTTTTATTTACTAATAAATTAGATAGCTAACTATTCACCAAATAGATTTTTATTCTCCATCATGGATGAAGAAGTGAAGAATTTCCCTTATATTAACTGAATTTAGCATTTTAGTATATAACAGTTATGCACTGCATATTAAACAATCAATTAAAATAATGCAATGCTATATATATATATAGATATTTTTTATTATAAGCTAAATACAAATTAATATACATGGAAGTCACAGAAATGTAATATGATGCTGTCTGAGTCTTTAATACCTTTCATGTGTCTAAACCTCTGCAGAATTAATGAAATGATTAAAGCTTTCTTTTCTATTTTACTGAATTGAGAAGCTGCTTAACCTAGGAAATTAAGTCTAGTTGTAACTTTCAATGCAAGATCAGCATCCTATTGATATTTTTTGGATAAACATGAAAGGTAGGCCTTTTGATCTTGTAACTATGATTATGGAAGGCACCAGCTTTTTCTTGCCAGATTTTTAACATAGGTATCTCTGAGGGAGGGCAATTCAGGTGGCAAATGATGACACATATTCTGAATTAGGATGTCATCACATAAAGATGCAATATTGCACCATTTGCGTTACATCATAATACATGCAGCTTAGTACTTGCATCATATCTGCAGCAAATACATGCATTGTGTTATTGCACAATAGCAACATGTCAATGAATTATGTCTGCTATTAAAACCAAAGCATTTTTGTAGTACACCTAGAAACAGGGAACTTGTCCCAGCCTAGAAGTGGACCTCTTTCATAAAGTTCTATCTTGTTTCATTGACAATCTTTGCCTACTCTGTTTATTTCTCTATATGATTAATTATGTAAATATACACTTCCCCAATTTATAAGTATCCAGTAGCATTGATTTCATTTGGGATAAAGCATTTTTTAAATTTTAAATGATATTTTATATGTATTGATAATAATGAGACCAATTTCACTGAACATGTATCTAAAAAAACCCGAGCATCATGGAACAATCTCAGGGACGCGGTGGCTCAGTGGCTAAGCTTGTCAAACAGAAAGGTCGGCAGTTCGGCAGTTCAAATCCCAAACTCCACGTAACAGAGTGAGCTCCCCTTACTTGTCCCAGTTTCTGCCAACCTATCAGTTCAAAAGCATTTAAAATTGCAAGTAGGAAAATAGGAACCACCTTTGGTGTAAAGATAACAGCGTTCCGTGCACTTCGGCATTTAGTCATGCCAGCCACATGACTACGGAGATGTCTTCGGACAGTGCTGGCTCTTCGGATTTGAAACTGAGATGAGCACCACCCCCTAGAGTCAGGAACGACTAACACATATGTGTGAGGGGATCCTTTTACCTTTACCTATGGAACAATCATTTATTGAACCAAAGGTGCTTTTTCAAGAGGCAACTGGCCTTTCTTTGATGATGTTTTTCTTGAAGATAGTTTGCTTGTCATCCAGGAAGCTTCTTCAGCTTCTCATCCAAGACGTTTCTTCAGCTGAAAAATGCAGGCCACCTTATTCACGGATAGCATTTTTCAGGGTATTTTAGTTAAAAATTTGAGGGCCTGCTTATCCACCCTTAGGCTGGTATGTAACTTTATTGGTTGCAATTAGAGTTTGTTGAAGGAGAAAGAAAGGGAAAGACTTGAGGAAATAAATTTTCCCAGATGCGAAAAGAACATAATTATAAGTGGGAAACCAAACCTGCCATGTTGCCTTACATTACTGGTCCAGGTATGCTCCCTGTAGATTTGACACTGATCAAAAACCTTCCCAAAACTTTTTGCTAGACTTCCCTTCACCTGTCTAAATGCAGCAGTTGCTATTCACTAGTGATTCTTATTGTCATGCCCTCCTACATCAACAGTGGGGCTTGGCAGGACAACCTTCCATCATCCGAATAAGAAGCAAAACAGATAACTGTTATTATCAATGTTATGGAACTAATACTGGCAGCTGCTACTTCCATTTTATCTCCCTGTGTCACCAGCGTTATGGCAGCAGTGATTTGCTGGCAGAAGGAAAGGCTGGGAGATTTTATTGCTCTCTTCAATCTATCCTTAATAAAAATGGAACCTCACAGGAAGGTTGCCATCTTATTAAATCACCTTCCCCAACCTGGAGCCCTCCCTCCCAGGTTGCATGATGAAATTTGGACACTAATTACTCACACTTGTAATGTAAAGAGGCACCATCTATTTTATTCAGCTGATGGTTTGTAATAATTGAAATCTACTTGATTTAAGTCTACAAGAAATTCACATGGGACCTTGAGTCTGTTGCTAAATCTCAGATAAAACCAAATGCATAAAGTAATATATATATTATATATATATATATATATATATATATATGTATGTATGTATGTATGTATGTATGTATGTATGTATGTATGTATGTATGTATGTATAGTACATGCATAGCAGAGGTGAAATTCAGCAGGTTCTGACAGTTCATGGAGAACCCGTAGCGGAAATTTTGAGTAGTTCGTAGAACCGGCAAATACTACCTCTGACTGGCCCCAAAGTGGGGAGGGAATGGGGTTTGCAAAATCCTTCCCCTGCCACACCCACCAAGCCACGCACACAGAACTGGTAGTAAAACTTTTTTAATTTCATTACTGATTATAGGGTTTTTGGGGGGCAGGAAAATGAGATAAATAAAAAAAACAGGGATAAAATTCATTCCATGAAAGCTTGATTTGAATTTTTACCTTACTAATATGCTTGCCTTTAAAAAAAAAACAAAAACCAGAGCATTGATGTTGAGAGAACAAGAAACAGGGGGTGATACTTTAATCGTGATTCTTTAATTGGCCTGATGTGATCAGTGTGTGAAACAACCTTTCTATAAAACTAGAGATATGTGGAAACATCTCATGGGAAAATAAAACATAATGTCAGTAGCTCTGAGAAAACATAAGAGTTCAAAGCAAGTCTGAGCAGTACAGAAGATCTCAGAGGTTGGGATCTTTTGGGGGGGGTTAGGCTGAAGGGGGAACAATTACCTTGCATTCCCATGCATGAAGGGAACCCATATTTACCCTGTTAGTATTTGAAATAATCACATAAAATATATTTTATTCTAGGTGGCAAATGTAATTGTTTAAAAATACAATGTTTATATGTATTTCTGACCATTCTGGATTATTGGTCTCTCCATGGAACTGTGCAGGGGTGGGTTGCTGCTGGCATTGCTGCTGGTTCAGCACACACAAAATTGTGCATGCATGCGCATTTGTACCCAAAAAGGTCTGTGCATGCACAAAATGTTAAAAAAGGGAAAAATATGTTTCTTCAATAAAAATTGTTCTGCGCATGTGCAGAACCAAAAATCAAGATGGCACCTCCATAGGAGAACTGGTTTGGGGGCATGGAAGGCCTGGGTCACTGCCAGTTCCAGCGACCCAGGCTGCCAAGTTACTACCGGTTTGGCTGAACCACTCTGAACCAGTAGGAACTCACCTCTGGGGCTGTGGTGGCACAATGGTTTGAATGCAGTATTGCAGTCTAATTCAGTTCTGTAAATTGCTGAGAGCTGTAAAGCACTAGGAAGCGGTAGATAAGTTTAAGTGCCATTGCAATGGAGGAAATCAATGCATTGATATAGGGGCTGTGAAAAGGGAGATGGATGGCTAGGAGTTAGATGGGTGGTTAAGTGTGAAATATACAGTAAATAAATAAAAAGATTCACCTGGGGCACTGAGATGAGGGGCATATAATTCAATAAATAATAAAAAAAGAAAATAGCAGGCATTATGGGATTCAAATGTGCTGCCTCTAAAGCAGGGAGTTCCAACCTTAGCAACTTTCAGAACTATGGAGTTCAACTCTCAAAATTGCCCAGCTGGCATTTATGTTTATACCATGACAGTAAACATGCTAGGACTGTTCTCCCTTCTATATTGTATCATAAAATACCAATCAGACTTCTCTATTCTCGTTTTGCTTAATTCTGCTTACCTCTTATCCTGGCATTGACTCCCGTGTTTATTTCCACAGCCATGTGGAAATGGTAAATTACTGCATTTACACAAGATCTGTAATGGCCTAATAAGGAGAAGGTGTTTCTCATAAGATTGAGAACTTGAAGTTAAATGAGCGTGTTTTTTTTTTTAACGAACACAGTAATTATGATAGTAATGTACAATTTTCTTCTGGATTGGCTGCTACCTACCACACTAATCTAGAAAACACTAACTCATTTGTAAATAGCATCATTAGGCACTGCAGTAAATAAGCAGCTGATCTGCCTCATACTAGGCACGAGGCCTTGAGACTTTTCTTTCCTCAGCTCTTTTTTTTCCTTGTTTGCACTCATTAATTCAGTTTTCATGGCTGCTGCAGCAGGTGGAGTATTTTATCTTCTCATCTCATTAATCACTAGAGGCTTGCTGAGGAGAACTCTATTAATACTTGGTCAGGAGACAGCCGCATGATAATATATAAAACCTCTTTCAATAGCACAACCAGTGGGACTGTGCAGTGTTGTATGATCATATAATGTGGATTAAGTAATGTGTTGCGGCTTGAATGTGAGATATCTGTATGTTAAACTTTGATTGATTTAAACAACAGGCTGACATATTTTGGGGATCAGAGAGCAAACCTATAATTGGGGAGAAGGTTTCTTTAAAAAAAAAAAGAAAGCTGGGGAATTTTCTGTATTGACTGTATGGTGGAGACCATGTGCCCCACTGAAAATGTTTATATACTGGCAAAACAGAGATTTGGATGAATCATGTTTTATCCTTCTTATTTTTACAAAGAAAGGTTCCATAATGCATTATTTCAACAACAGAGGACACTTTCTCTTCTATTTACTGCTATAGTATAAAGGTTAAAGGTTCCCCTTGCACATAGTCGTTCCTGACTCTAGTGGGGATGCTCATCTCCATTTCAAGCCAAAGAGCCAGCGCTGTCCAAAGACATCTCCGTGGTCATGTATACTGAGGCCTTATAACTGTGGCCAGTTGGAGAGAAATAATGTTCTTAGATGCAAGCAAGTGTTAAGTTTTCAAGCTATTTCCTCAAACTTCTTTATCCACAACAGTCAAATTGGGGGAAATATGTTGGTACCCCATTCATTCATTCTGTAAGTGTGCTATTAACAAGTGTAAATAAGTATAATTTTTTAAAGAGTTAAATATATTTAGTTAAAAACAGTTGTGTAAAGCTTCAGAATGGATAGTGTTATCATGAATGCCATTTAAGGCACAGCAAAGGCAACCTATTTTCCTGCAAAATGTTTTGTAAATTAGTCAGGAAGGACTCTGTAGATCAGGGGTGTCAAACATGCAGCCCATGGCCTCCACCCAGTTTAGTGAAAGGGGGGAAAAAGTCCAGATACATCATGTGACACCGCTGTGACGATGTGAGTTTGATACTCCTGCTCTAGATGGAGAACACATCAGATGTCATCTTTACCAAAGGATAATTGGATTCTTAGTTTGTGTTGAAGATTTATTACAAGTCTGGAAAATTCCATTTGTCATGCCAACATACCTTTCTTGCTATTCACTCTGACTGAATTTCTTTCATTAGAAGCTCTTCTATTTTCAATATATGAGCAAAAGTTGCTTTAAAGGGAGTCCCAAATATATAAGTCACTTACACTGCATCATATATTCCAATTATGGAAATCACTCACAGGATAAACCCATTGAGATACCAACCTTTTAACTGGCTTCTCCAGATAAGTCCTTAACACGTCTTGATATGCACATTTATCAGATGAAGATTTTCACCTGGTGAAAAATCAGGTTATTTGCATAACAATATGGTGATGTTTATGAGAAGGTCTCATTGAAAAGTTGAAACTTGTAAACATCTCTTATCTAAAAATCATATCCACCTAGCCTGTGGCAAAGAGTAAAATTTAATAGGATTTTTTTCTGAATGGGGAAGGTAAGAAATGGTACCACAAGAATCTGTGTTTGGACCACTGCTTTTGATTTGTTCATAAATTTCTTATTTGTTCATAAATTGATGAGCTAGCCAAGTTTCCAGATGATGCCAATCTATGCCAAGTGATGAAAACCAAAAGTTTTCAGAAGAAGCTCTTTAAATTGAATCAACCAAATGGTAAATGCAACTCAATTTAAATAAGTGTAAAGCAAAACACTTTGCAGCAAAACCTTTAACTTTATATATACATTGATGGGGTCTGAACTTCTATAACTAACCAGGAAAAGAACTTGGGGTCATACAGATAGCTTGGCAAAGATGTCACTTCAATGTGCAGCAATTGTGAAAAAAGGCAAAATCCATACTAGGGATAATTAAGAAAATAAAACTGCCAACATTGCAATGCCCTTAAACAAATCCATGCTATAAATCTTTGATAGAAAAAAATAAAAAAGGAAAAAGAATGCACGGGAGATTTCCAACAGCTTCATTTTAAAAAAAAGTAAAATAATTGGTTTTTGGGGTAGGGTTTTTTTACTTAAAAAAAGAATGAAGGGGACATGACTTAAGTTATAAAGTCAGGCATGGTAAGATATACATGAACATCCCCCTAAATACATATTAAGGGCTATCTAGTGATAAGAAAACAGAAAAAGAAAGTGAACCTTTATACATTCCATTAAATCAAGGGTCTCCAAACTTGGCAACTTTAAGACTTGTGGACTTCAAGTCCCAGAATTCTCCAGCCGGCCATGCAGTGGCGAGCAGGTGTTAGAACATAGAGACTTAGAGGGTACAGATTCTTCTAGAGCTGTCAGTTTTAAACCAAGGAAAGCAGAAACTGACCTCTCTAGGAAAATTTCTACCTTCTTTTAAGTCTCTATGCTCTTGCACCAGCCTGTCAGTGCATGGTTGGCTGGGGAATTCTGGGAGTTGCAGTCCACAAGTCTTTATGTTGCCAAGTTTGGAGATCCCTGCATTAAATAGTGGGATTCTTTGGTACTGTTGTGATATTGCAACAGCCACTAACTAGTCTTGAAGAGCCAATGCTATTGTGGTTTGGAGAAAGCATTCTAACAAACGGCAGTTGGAGAAGAGCGATAGGGAAAAGTAGGTCTCTTCTCCTTCTGCATTCTCCAATAGCATCTGATGGCAATTGTGAGAAATGAAATGTGGGAGAAGACAAACCTTGGCCTGATCCATTAGAGCTATTCTCATATTTTCCTTTATCAACTCTTCTCGTGCTGTTTATGAAAGTTAGCAGCTAGCAACTCACAGGGGCTGATACATGTTTCAAGTATCATGCTATTTTACAACAGGGTGTAGAACACTTTTCAGACTGCAGCATGCTTGAATCTGTGACTTAGTGGGACCAAGATTGAAAAGTGTAGATAGAAAGGGAGCAGAAGAAAAACTAGATTTGATTCAATTTGATTATAATGAGATGTCACTAATTAACTGCAGTTAATGTTATTACTCCATGCATTTTCATAGCTTACTCTCATAGGCCACTCCTTATCTTATTCTTTAGGTGCAGCTTTCAGCAAGTCTCTGAGGGTGATCTAGGAGGCCCTGAGGTTTCCATGGGGTTCTCAATTCCAGATTAAACTCTTTCTGCCTAGGATTTAGGCACAGCAAATTCTCGTATGTATGTGTGTTTCATTATGTACCATTAGTTCAGTTTTTCTCTTGTGATGGACACTATTAGGCTTGAAACGTAATGCTTTACAGGCATTTATATAATCTAATTGTAAGATAGAGGTCGAATATTTTCAAATGTTACCTTTGTGGAAAAATAAAACAATTTTACTCTTCAAAATGAGGACCTATTGATCTGGCCACACACTTTGACTTATTCCAATGTCATTCTGGTTAAAATTGTCAGAAAGGTTTCAGCCTCATTTTAAACCCAAGGAATATGAGAAAACCTAGCATTTTAGTCACCTCCAACCTTCCATCCCTCACCCAGAACAAAATCTCACTTCACCCATAAATAAGGGGCATCGCCATGACAGATTTGTCCCAGTGATAAATTATTAGCAGAACTCGTTCGGACAAACTGTGTGATCATTGGCTTGCCTCAGAACCCCCCCCCTTTTTTTGACATCTAAGATGTCTTGTATGCTTCCAAGAAAATGCAGAACTTTTGCAAATCATTAGCATACAGCTGCTGTGTGACAGCACACAGCCAGACTTTATCCCTCCCATCCTTCTCCCTAAAAAAAAAAAAAAAGATTTACACGCCAGAGATTTTATACCAAAATTCAAAATCGATGAACATCTATTGGCTAAGTGACTGGATCCATTGCAATTAAGAAAGGCCCAAGAACTGAAGTCAGCAGTAGCACAATCGATACATGTAGACCAGAGTTGACCATTTGATATTCAAAGGCTTTTTAGTGACATACTGTACACGCGAGGCCACTCACCATTCTTGATTTGATGATACATTTGAATACTAATCCCCTTTGAATAGGGATTAAGCTTCAATGAGCGGGGAAAGAAGTCATTAGAATTCATCTCATCTTCTTGTTTGAAAAAAAAATGTCTATAGTCCAGTTTGTGCTACTCTCTTTTTTAGAGCTGGCAACCAATTGCCCAGGCTAGCCAAATTAAGTGCCAATGACATGTTGAAACAAACATATTTTTTTTGTTCTTGATCACTTGAAAAAGCCTCATTTTCTATGGACAGAAAGACACCATTTCAACACATAATATCCACTGTCACAACAGCAACTTCTCAATCTGACAATCAATAGAGATGTGCTCCTTAAGTAGAGAAGGAAGTATAGGAGTGGCCTCAAAAGAAGGCAATCTTCTCTTGACTCCTGCACTTTGGTGGCTGCATTCATAATTCAGGAGCACAGAAGACAATGAGATCAGGTATTTTGGTGCAACACGACCTTGCAAACAGTGGAAGATACCAAATCCTTGATAAAGGTCAGCAATTTATTATTAAACAAATTTATTTGGCTACCCAAGTCATGCATGGTGGCTCTGGGCAAATTACAACATTTTTTAAAAATCCAGAGTATTAAATCCACACAATCCCATCTACACACACAGATACACACAGACACATGCATATACACATGTGTTGTACCAGCATACACAATCATACAAGAAGTGGTATTCAGCAGGTTCTGACCAGTTCTGGAGAACTGGTAGCAGAAACGTAGTTTGAAGAACCAGTAAATACCACCTCTGACTGGGCCCCCCATATTCTCTGCCTCCCGAGTCCCAGCTGATTAGGAGGAAATGAGGATTTTTCAGTAACCTTCCCATGGAGTGGGTGGGAATGAAGATTTTACAGTATCCTTCCCCTGCCATGCCCACCAAGCCATGCCATGCCCACCAAGTCACGCCCACAGAACTGGTAGTAAAAAATTTTTGAATCCCACCACTGAATCATACCAATCACTTAATTGGCTATTTAGCAGCCTGGGGTTCCTAGGCCTGCAGAGGGAACCATGTCTTTAGGGCCTTCTGGAAAAGCAACAAGATGGAAGTCAATTTTATCTGCAGGAGAATAATAATCCTTGAGGAGGAGGCTGCGACTGAGAAGTCCCTTTTTCTTGGTCACACCAAGAAAATTTATTCAATAGATGGGACCCACAACATGCCTTGCCTTCAGTCCAGAGGTGGGTTCCTACCAGTTCGCACCAGTTCGGTAGAACCGGTTCCTCAAATCTACCGAACCGGTTTGAAGAGGTTCCACCAGAGGACCCGGAAAGTAGGCCACACCTACAGAAGAGGTTCCAAAATTTTTTGAAACCCACCCCCACACACAAACACAAGCACCCCCCACACACAGAGACTCACACAGAGAGAAGAGAAAGAGAAAGAGAAAGAAGAAGAAATAAACAAAAAGAAAAAAGAAAAAAAGAAAAAAAGGAAAAAGAAAAAAAAAAAAAAGAAGAGGGAAGAGAGAGGGAGAAAGAAAAAGAAAAAAAAAAAAAAGAAAAAGGGAAGAGAGACAAAAGGAAGGAAAAAGAGAGAGAGAAGAAAGAAAGAAAAAAGAAAGAAGAGAAAGAAAAGAAAGAAAGAAAGAAAGAAAACACATGGCCGGCAAGCCACTCCACCAGGTCATATGGCCAGCAAGCCACTCCCACAAAGGAAGCCACCCCACAGAGTAGGTTTGAAAATTTTTGAAACCCATCACTGCTTCAGTCCCTAGTGGGTCTGGTAGATGTAACTAGGGTGATACGGTCTTCAGATCACCTGGGTCCAAGCTATGTAGAGCTTTAAAATGCGACACATCATTGGCTGATGTGTTTTAATCTCTTGAATAGGAGGAACAAGTGCCATATTGGTCTAGTGGCTAAGGCACCTGGTTAGAAATTAAAAAACCTGTGAATTCTAGTTTTGCCTTAGTATGAAAAGCAGCTGGGTGACTTTGAGCCATCCACACACTATCTCAGCCAAACTAACCTCACAGGATTGTTGTTGTGAAAATAAGAGGAGAAAGGAGTATTAGGTATGCTGCTGCTTTGAATTATTTATAAAAATAATAAAGGGAAAAAATATTAAAAAATCCCCAGCTCCTCAGCAGATGATCCCGTGGATAATTTCTCAAGGATGATTTAGGCTAATAGAACTTTATAGATGATGATTGAACCTCTCTAATGCAATAAAACAAGTGTGTACATTTTTTCCAGCTAAAGCTCACACTTTTAACGGCAAGCTGAGTGACAATTTTGGCCATAAGTGGAGATTATGACAGAGAAGGTGTTTGACCAGGGGGGGGGAATTCAGATTGCATTATATTTGACAATTGAAATTAAATCGTGTTGATGTGATTAATGCTCATTTAATAATAATGAAATAATTTATGATCAAAATAGATGATTTTTCTCCTTAAAAAGTAAATTCAATGTCAACCTTTTGAGGCTTCAGCATCCTGTGCCCTTGAACATGCTCAGTATTTTAGGATTACCATTTTGTCATTGGTTCTGTCTCCTGAAGTTACCAAACATTGTCAGCATTTTCTCCTAAAGGATTTTGTACTTTTTAAACTTTGGAATTTGAACAGACATACTGTAAGTATGTATGATTTGTGCCCCTTTGGTTACCTATGTGTAATGTTAAAACTGAGTATTTATTTATTATATAATACTTTGCTAACATTTCCCAATTGGAATATAGTTCAAAGTACTGGGGAGTTGTCTTACAGGTGAAAACAAACTAGTAGCTGAGTGGATGAAGCCTAGATGTGGAAAGCAATCTACAGAATACAGACAACAGAGTTGGAAGGGACCTTGGAGGTCTTCTAGTCCAACCTCATGCTCAGGCAGACAAATACCATTCCAGACAAATGTCCAATCTTCTTAAAACCTCCAGTGAAAAAGGACCCACAACTTCTAGAGGCAATATCTTCTTAATTCTAAGTTGGTTCTCTCTTTGACATGTTTTCATCTGTACTTCTTGTCCTGCCCTCAGGTGCTTTGGAGAATAGATGTGTTCCGGTAGTTTCTACTGTCAGTTTGCTCGTGAATGCACGCATGTTTGATGCACGCTGCATGAGCTTGATGCGCACTGCATGCGCTTGGTGCATGCTGCATGTGCTTGTACAGAGCAAAGTGAAAAACAAGATGGTGGTGCCTATTGTGCCACCTGGAGAACCGGTTAGGGGCATGTCAGGCCGGGTCACTGCTGGTCCAGCAACTCAGGCTGCCAAACCACTACCGGTTCAGCTGAACTGGTTCGAACTGGTAGGAACCACTGAGTTGCCCCCTCTTGTTTATAGCAGCCCCTCAAATAATTGAAGACTACTATCATGTAATCTCTTGTCCTTCTCTTTCTTAGAGAGACATACCCATGTTCCTGCAACTGTTCATCATGTAGGGATGGGAGTCACTACACAGAAGTTTTTAATTTTAAAAAAATTGCTACTAGTCAACAGAGTTGCAGCAAAAACTGGATTAATACACTGGTTTTACTAGGGATATTGAAGCTAGTACTTTGGTCAAACTAGGATATGCATTATTAAATAACTGACATTGTAAGCCTTTACCAATCTTCTGCAGATCCAGTAAATCTTCACTTATCTCTTCCCAACCCCTGCTTAAAATTTGGCTTGCTACCATACTTAACTATAGGGAATAGAAAGCATTACATTTGCCGACCACATTTTAAACTTATTTGAATAGTTGGAAGTTGTATTCCTCACTGGGATAAGTTATCAAAAGATAAGGCCCGCTACCTGGGAAAATATTCATTACAAATTGTTTGTCTACTTTTAAAGTAAACAGTCACATTATAATTAGCTAGCCTATCTCTCAACATGAAGACTACACAGCTCATTTTAATTACATTTTTTCCCTCAGTTATGCAGGCCAAAATGTTACAGACCCACATTGTTTATTGACCACTTAATTTTAATTACAGTTCTATCTGGTCTCATATTGATTGTGGGCAATTAAGTGTCTGGGCGGTGCATCCTGCAGTTGTCAAAGATAAGAGAGGCAAATGGAATGCTAGGTGCAAAAATTAAAGACTGTATGTGGCCACAGCGACAGTTACAGTCTAGTGCAAAAAGGAATCAATATAGATCCAATAAAGGCAATCTAGGTTGTAACAATTAAAAAAAATGGAATGCATGTACACACACAGATAACGTAATAGCTTAGTTTAAAAACTTAACAATGATCATCTAGAAAATGAAATTAATTAGAATAGTAACTATTATTGCAGTGTCCAGCTAGAAAACCAGCTTAATATAAGCTAATTTTATAGTATCAGCCTGTACGTATACATGCAATTGTTCTGAAACTGATTTTAAAAGGGGCTTCTCCATAAGCCATGGATCTACAGCTATAGGCAACCTCTAAAATTCCAATTGTAAGCCTTTGGTCTTAATATGTCTACATTAAAAATGTGCAGTGGACATTTCAGTGGAAACCCAACCCATAGTACTGTCTGCATAGGTTTTAATGAGAACTCTAAGAAGAATATTTACCATTGTTTGTTAGGAACTTTCATAGAGCAGTTTGGTACACAATTTTGTCTAAGGTGTATCTTAATAGAGCTGAGCAAAGCTTCAAAACAATGCTGATTCTCTCAAGATTCAGCATAATCAGTCCATCATGGGGATGCACTTTGAAGCAGTGGAAAGAATTAGGTGATTTCAGCCTGCTTTTATAGCCTTTCAAAGCACTTCACAATTGCAATGCTATTATTATATTTCTTGCTGTTTTCAGAGTGTTACAGATAAAATCCAATAGCGTAATTGCAGTTTCATATGGAGATAGCAGGGGAAGGATGTGATTTGGATGAAATGAGGAGCTGTCTAATATGGTCGAGAACTAGAAGGGACTTGGAGGTCTTCTAGCCAACCACTGCTCAAGAGGATATCCTATATTACTTTGGGGGTGCGCCTCGATTCACCCAGTAACACCTATCCTCCGCGAGACTGCATGGCTACCTGTTGATCTCGCGGGTGCGCTTCAAGGTGCTAGTTGTCACCTACAAAGCCCTTCATGGTATTGGATCTGGGTACTTGAGAGACCGCCTACTGCCAATTACCTCCACTAGACCAATAAGATCCCATAGACTAGGCCTCCTCCGAATTCCATCAGCCGGCCAGTGTCGACTGGCGACTACCCGGAGGAGGGCCTTCTCTGTGGCTGCTCCGACCCTCTGGAACGAACTCCCCGTGGAGATTCGTACCCTCACCACCCTCCAGGCCTTCCGCATAGCCCTTAAAACCTGGCTGTTCTGACAGGCCTGGGGCTAAAGACTTGCTGCCCCACTCGAATGGTATGATTGTTGTGTTTTTTAACTGTGTATGGTCTTTATGTTTGTAATTTTTGTCTGTTTTTCCCCTCCCTTGAACTGTGAGCTGCCCTGAGTCCCTTCAGGGAAAAGGGCGGCATACAAATAAAGTAAATTGAATTGAATTGAATTGAATTACAGACACGTGACTGTTCCGTCTCTTCTTAAAAACCTCCAATGATGAGAACTTCTAAAGGCAAGCTATTTCACTGGTTAATTGTTCTTCTTAATCCCAGGTTCTTCTCTCCTTGATTAGTTTCCATCCATTGTTTCTTGTCCTGCCCTCTACTGCTTTGGAAAATAAGTTGATCCCCTCTTCTTTGTGGCAGCCCCTCAAATATTGGAATACTGTTATCATGAGACCCCATGTCTTTTCTAGACTAGCCAAACCCAAATCCGTCAAACATTCTTCATATGTTTTGTCTCCAGGCCTTTAATCAGAGGTGGGTTTCTGCTGGTTCACCCCAAATTGGGCAAACTGTTAGTGGCGGTGGCAGGAGGCTCTGCCCACCGGCCCGGACGCTTCTGCGTATGCAGAAGCATCCAGGCAGGTGCACGAGCAGACCGGTAGTAAAATAAATTGAAACCTACCACTGCCTTTAATCATTTTAGTTGCTTTTCTCTGCACTTAAAGCCTCAACATCTTTTTTTTTTTGATGACCAAAACTGGATTCATTATTCCAGGTGTGGTGTTGCTAAGGTTTTATAAAGTGGTACTAACATTTCACATGATTTTTATTCTATGCCTGTTTATACAACCAAGAATTGTATTAGCTTTTTTGGCTGCTGCCACACACTGCTGGCTCATATTTAAGTGACTGTCCACTAGGATACTAAAGTCCCTCTCACAATTATTGTTTTTGTGCCAGGTTTTGTCTAATTTGTATTTGTACCTTTGGTTTTTCCTGCCTAAATGTAAAACCTTGTTTTTCCCCCACATTGAATTTCATTTTGTTGGCTAGAGCCATTGTTCAAGTCTGTCAAGATCCTTTTGGATCCTGAGCTTCTCTTCAGGGGTGTTGGCTATTCCTGCCAGCTTAGTGTCATCTGAAAATTTGATGAGTTCCCCTTCTATTTCCTCATCTAAGTTTATGAAGATATTGAAGAGTACTGGGCCTAAGATGGAACTTTATGTCACCCCACTGCTTACTTCCCTTCATGTAGGTGTGGTACCATTAAGGACTACTTATTGGGTATGGTTTGTCAGCCAGTTACAAATCCACCTGGTGGTAATGCTGTCTATTCCACATTTTTTAGCTTACTAAGAAGTAGGTTTTAGTCTACTTTGCCAAATGGGTCTTACTGAAAACTAAGTATATTATATCCACATCACATTGCTGGTCTACTAATTTAGTCACTTTGTCAAAGGATGAAACAAGATTGGTTTGGAATGATCTGTTTTTAAGAAGCCCATCCTAGTTTCTACTTATAACTTTATGTGTTTCTAGATGTTCACAGATCTGCTATTTGACTATCTTTTCTGATATCTTCCCAGGTGTTGATATAAGCCTGATTGTTCTGTAGTTTCCAGGGTCTGTGTTGTTGTTTTTTGGAAGATAGGAATCACAGTCCTCAGGTAGTTTCACATTACTACAGGAAACTACCTCAGGTAGTTTCACATTACTACAGGAAAGATACGGTACAATCAGAGGTATGAGTGAACCGGTAGTGGTAATTTGGCCTGGGCCACAGAACTGGCAGCGATCCAGTCTGGCCACATCTCCAAACTGGTTCCTCGGTCTCCGCTGCCATTGCCGGCATGGTTTTTATTAATTTTAATGGTTTTCATGTATGTGCAGAACAACTTACAGTGAACTGCGCACACACATGCAGCATGCATCTGCTGTGCACATGCGAACTGGTACCAATACCGGTATGAACCCACCCTGGGCACAATGGTTCAGAGACAACATCTGCCAGCTGTTCACAACTCTGGGATTTAATCCGCTAGGTCCCAGTGATTTATGTTCATCAAGATCAGACTGGTGGTTTTTTTTTTTTTTTCTTCCTGATTTTATTTTTTTTCTAGTCTGTCTTTTATCGTTATGTTATTCTGTCTTTTAGATTATGTTTTGTTAGAATTTAAGAGAATCCTTAAGGGAAGGTAAAGCAAAGAAAACGCATCTATTTTTACAGTTAATCTAATAGTGCTTCTCAACCTTGGCAATGTTAAGGAGTGTGAACTTCAATTCCCAGAATTCCCCAGATTGCATGTTGCAGTCTGATCCAATAGATCTAATAGATCTATCCCATTTTAAAGATAAATTGTTTTGGAAAACCTCTGGTAAGGTAAACATAATAGGATTAGGGATTCAAAAGCAGAAAGATATTTCAGATGGTTTATGAATGAAATTGCACTGATATGTAGTATCTTAAAGCAGCCATATCTTTTTCTGTGACCAGAGAACTCAGGAGATCTCTGAATCTGTTACTTTAAGGTTTAAGTAGATATAGTGTCATATTCATCTTAGACTGATTCATCTGTTGCATAATATGCCTATTAGCAGTAATCTAACCACGCACAAGCAGAATTTGCACAAACAGAAATAGAGCCGAGGTGGTTAGAGTGCAGTACTACAGGCTACTTCAGCTGACTGCCGGCTGCCTGCAATTTGGCAGTTCAAATCTCACCACGCTCAAGGTTGACTCAGACTTCCATCCTTCCGAGGTGCATAAAATGAGGACCCAGATTGTTGAGGGCAATAGGCTGACTCTGTAAACTGCTTAGAGAGGGCTGTAAAAGCACCATGAAGTGGTATATAAGTCTAAATGCTATTGGTATTGCTATTTCACATGTGTGACAAACCTGCGTCTCTCTCCACATCAGCTTTTCTCAACCTTGGCAGATTGTGGATTTCAACTCCCAGAATTATGTGGACTTCGACTCCCATAATTGCCCCAATGAATTCCTCATGCAGGCTAGGACATTCTGGGAGTTGAAGCCCACACATCTTTAAGTTGCCGAAGCCGGGAAACACGGCTTCAGACTGTTGTTGATAGAATCAATTTGGTTGGACATTTTTTTGTCTATTTGTTTTTCCACTGTATTTTTCTTGGGTTGGGCAATCATGTAAACTGTTTAAATAAAATAAAATAGATAACAATAAAATAATTGGTGCTTATCGGCCATTTTTCTATCTAGAAGACAACTCTATCCTGAACCTTGGGACTCTTTGCATAACATGAAGGGGGAGAAGGACACTTATTAAATAAGCACTCTTCCCTGAGACTATTGGGATTTCAGATCAGATAATGTATGGTTCCTAGGCAAGCTTACATATTCTGAATAAACAATGATAAACAAATAGCACATAAATAAAAATGACTTTGAAGCTGGTAGACAGGATGCTGCTGAAAATGTCCCAGATTTTCCAAATACTTATACTAGTACTGATTCCTAGAACCTATGTTTGCAAAGTATTACACAGTATGACTGTGTTAATTCCTGGTGTGATGAAATACAGACAAGAATCACAACTAGCTCCTCTAACTTTAAACTTACTGTATACTAAAAGAACCTTGCAAGACTGCATATTTATCTCCTTCTTTCTTTTTACTCTCTGGAAAACTAGCGGCGTCCCATCCAAAATGTTTCCCATATCCTCCCTCCTTCTGTGGACTGAGATACGCCAGTTGCTGTGTTTCTTCCTCTTATCTCCCAAGGTTATTCTCACATGCCATTACAGGCTATAGATTGATACCCTAAGTATCTGATAAACACACATTAGTGGTTGTTGGTTTTAGATTTAACTTTTAAATCAACTCCTTCTTTATAATTTAATGGCATGTTTCATTCAATACTTTGTTGAAATTGGCCATCCAGTTTTCCCAAAGCTTTTTTTTCCAAATTCATTTACCTTCTTTACAATTTTCCGGGGTGGAAGTCTTTATTTATTGAAGGTTGGCAGAAAGTATTGATGTCGCAATGTTCATCTCTTTATCATTCTCTTTATCATTTTACTGGCTCACTGAAATGACCCATGGAAGATTGTCCTGTTGTCTATCTTGGGATTAAAGGAAAACATAGCAGGAAAAGATGTGTGGACCCACTACAAAGACTATACAATGACAGTCAAAACTGTGACACAAACTCTGGTCAGCTTGTAAATAAGATAGGTACAGGAATAATATTCCAGCCATGAGATTTTTACTGAAATATTATCTGAGGGGAGAAAAACCCAAAAGCTATTTCTCCCCCATCCAGCTGAATGACAATGGTTTTAAAAATGTAGAAGGAATTTTCAGCATAGCACTAATTAAATCTCTGGTGCTTCCTGAAAAGCTATCTATCAAGAACACAGAAGGACATTATCAATGGAGACCCCACAGTCATAAAAGTACGAGGCTTGTAAAATATTACTGTGTCATTCTAGTCAGCTGTAGAAAAGGCTGGTGTAATTTCAGCTCACTTTGAAAACAGCCATAGGTATCATCCTCTTACCAAGAGTTTTAAACCACTTTGCCTAAATAAATGTGCTTATGGAGCCCTGCCATTTGTCAGTCCCACCATCAGAGGTGCCCTGGATGCAGTGAGGGACTCATATTTGAGTAAGAAATACCGGGTAGCCTTTCATATGAGAGTTTCAACTTCATAAATGTTAATTTATATTGCTAGTCCATGTATGATATGTGGTATGCTAAATAAATTCAACTTGATTGTTTCTCTTAACTTTAGTCACAATATGAGTGCTACCTTGGATTGTGGCTTGTCATTTGGTATTAAGAACAGAATGATTTTGGACTAATATTAGTAAATGCTTCCTAAAAATATCTTCCTAAACATCTATAAAATTAATCTTTCACTTATTGACTTCATTGGACAGATTCTGAAGGACAAGGACCTTACTTATTCAATAATCCAAGTTAGTTTTTCAAATACCTTAAAATGTTTCAAGCCCTCACTTTGAGCTACAAAGATTCTTCCAGACACGTCAAGTTTTCATCAGCCTAATATGTTTTTTAAAGACTCATAGTTTTTTGCCCTACCCAGCAGAAATCGTCTCTCTGTATTTCCATCTCATGCATAGCTAAGACCAGCTAATAAAATCCATCATAACAATGGTGAAAAGTGGGAGAGATGGATGTGCAAATTCATAATGGATTAATTTGCTAACATAGATAACCACTGCCCAATTTAACATCTCAATTAAACAGCACTGTATGTGGCTGAAGCTTCTGGAGTTTTGAAATAAAGATGATAAGATGATTAGCTGAGCTGCAGTGCAGCTTTATTAGATCTCAGATTCAGAAGAGAAAAATATCCTCACTGGTAGCCATTTTAGGAGGAGGAAAATAATAATCTTCTGATTCCTGTTGCTATCCCCATTTCAACAATCGAAAGAAAATATGTCTGGCTGATTCAGTGCTCTGATATTAAATAAAAATACCAGGTTGGAAACAAATACAATATATAGACTTTGAAGAACATCAATCTAACATAGTTTGATTATAGAAATGTTAGTAAATGGCTGGACTTCAGTTACATTGTGTGTTTTGTCTTTTGCCCTATGGGCATTGTGTAAGAACTTAATAATAATTGTATTGACAATCGTCTATTAAGTAATGAATGATAATCTTGTTGGATTAGTCTACATACAATGTTCTGCCACCTTTACAACTGCATGTGTGCAAATTGCAATGAGTCCTTGTATTTTTATACAAACATCAGGAATGCATATATTAGGCTCTGAGGTCTTGCTTGCTTTTCACAAACAAACAAGCTAACCCCTTGAAGTTTTCCAATTGCAGGCAGAAATAGGATCGCAATTTGGCCAAGTGGATATACCTAAATCTAAAAAATTGGGACCTCAATTTTGCAATCAGTTCTAGAATCAACTCATGGATCATACAAAAAACAAAAATACAGCTCTCAAAACAAAAACCCAACCCATCAGCTGTACATCCCCAGTGTTTTTATGTATTTTCTTGGTTCCTTAATTTCAATGAAATTGTTCTGATTTACTATACTTAGGTGGTTTAAAGCCACATTTTCCATAGATTGCCATCTATTTTTGATCTAGCTATTTAGGGATTTCAAACTGAATAATGAGAACAGAAGACATGATGAATTTGCTGCAAAATGTACATGACCGGAGAAGAAGTACTTGGTCGACACTGTGAAGAAACACCGCACCCAGAGAAAATAACAGGGTATTATTTTGTCACTGTTGACAACAATATTAAATAAGAATTACTTCCGATCTATCAGTGTCCAAATTGCACAGTGATTAAAATCTCATTGAGTGAAAATGCTTAGTTCTAACCTCTCGTTATTGACTTGGACCAAAGATAGATAGACTTGATCTTGAATGGGGATCTCAATTGCGATCAATTGGAGAAAAATAGTCAACGCAAACAATTGACATTACAAATAATCAAAACATGCATCAGAAAAAAGACATTTTTGGAAAGGAGGCTGGTTCTTTTTTTCTTTTCACTGGCTGGCCGAATTCCATCGGCCAGCCAGTGTCGACTGGCAACTCCCCGGGGGAGGGCCTTCTCTGTGGCTGCTCCGCCCTCTGGAATGATCTTCCCGTTGAGATCCGGATCCTCACCACCCTTCCGGCTTTTCGTAAAGCCACTAAGACCTGGTTGTTCCGGCAGGCCTGGAACTGATGAATTTCCAGCCCCACTTGAATTGTTGCGACTGTTGCTGTGTTTTAATTTGTTTGTCTTTTGTTTTCCTGTTTGTACCCCCACTTCCCCTCTGGTTGTTAGCCGCCCTGAGTCTCTCGGGAATAGGGCAGCATAAAAATTGAATAAACATTCAAACATTCAACATTCTTTCCCCCTATTTAAAATATTGTCTCCCCACCTCTCTTTCAACTAGTTCTGTTTTGCTCCAGTCTTTACTGTATCTGACATGCCACCTTAGAGCATTCTGCTTTTGGAAGGGGGAAAAAAACACTTTTTTCTGAATCCATTGTCTAATCCTTGACTTTTTAATGTGCATCTTAATATAAGTTTCTCTCAGCAACCTTTTTATGCAACTGAATTGCATTTGATCTCCAGCAAATTTGTCACTCTATACCTTTGATTTTATTTAAATAAAAAAACCTGCAGTAGCTTGGAGGACTTTGAAGGTATTGTTCTGCTCTGATGTGAAGTTAATGGATTTACTAAAAATGAGAGTCTCATCATTTAATGTTATATATCGGGGCAGTGTAAGTTATGCTGAAAGAAAAGATACAGCTCCATGGTATAAATGAAACAGTTCATGGGACATCAAGAAACTTCTCAGAACTAGTGCCCTCCATTGAACTTCAACTCCCATGATCCTTAGCTATTTGTCCAGCAAAACTGGTGAGTTCTAGTTTAAAAAGGTCGCATTATGCATATACCTACTGTATTTTTCGGAGTATAAATTGCACCTTTTTCCCTCAAAAAGAGGCTGAAAATCTGGCTGCATCTTATACACAGAATACAGCAGTTTTTGCCTCCAGAAACCTCACCCCCTTTACCATAATGGCCGTGCAGAGCCTGTAGGAGGCTTTCAGAGAGCTCCTAGTGGCTGGGGAAGGCAGAAATCAGTGAAAAACAGGATGTTTTTTGCTCAATTTTGCTGCCCCCCCCAGTCCCCAGGAGTAATCTATAAGCCTCCTAAAAGCTATGCATGCAACTTTTTTGACAAAAATGGGCCATTTTTTGCTCGTTTTTTTGGGTGGGCCACCCCAGGAAGACTCTGCAAGCCCTTAAAAGCTATTCGTGCCTTTTATTTAAAAAAAATGGGCCTGTTTTCATGAAAAATGGGCCATTTTTGGGAGGTTTGCAGAGTGCAAAAACTTTTTTTAAAAATTTGCCTCTTCAAAACCTTGGTGTGTCTTATACTCTGAAAAATACCGTAATTTATATTATAAAGATGATTTAAGATGAAATTTGTGTTATAAAATAGAGAGAATTTCATGATGTTACCACATTATTCTTAGAAAATACCTCTTTAGCTTTCTTTCCAAACTCTAATTTAAAAGGATATATTATTTTGATCAAAAATGAGTATATATATGTTACCTATAATCTTTCTACCAGCACTTTAAATTTCTCTACTCATTTCCCCATGTTTAGTAAGCAGTTTGCTTATTTAAAAGATACATTTCAATGATAAACAACTTAAATAAAAGTGATTTTAATTATTTAGTTTTATAATCCACTAGCTGATAACCCAGCATTGCCCAGGTATTTATTTATAAGGGGAAAAGGTCTGGACCAAACATAATTTCTAATGTTGGATTTTCCCCCTTAACAGAGGTAGCGCCCTTATGGAATAATGTGAAGCTGTTACCATGGCAACTCCACTGCGATGTACAGTAGAAGTCATTTTAAAGTACATCAGACTGTATCTTAACAGAACAAAGATCCTGAGGGATGTTAGGGGTGTCTTACCCCCACAATATTTTTTTCCAGAGAGTAAATCATCTGTGTACCATGTTTGGTGATCTTGTTGTATTCAGGTCTTTTCCCATGTAAGATTGAGATTGTCTTGGCAACGTTTCGGCGAGGTCCCACTCGCCATATTCAGGCTGGTGTTTTCCGCTTCGTGCTTGTACGAGTAAAGCATGGTCAGAGCTGCCGTCTTTCTATAAATCTTGGTGGGGGTGTGTGGAGTGCTGGCTTTGTTTCTGTAAGTGGGTTGATTGGCTGTGTATTTGCATCCTGATTGGTAAATGGAGTTGATGTTTGTAGATTGGTTGGCTGTTTCGTATCATCCTGTGTTGCTGAGGTGCTGGCTGTGTGTCCGTTGTTCTTTGTGTTGTATAAAGACCTGTGTGGTGGGTGGGGCTTATTTGTTGACTAGGGTGGGGCTCATTTGTTGACTGGTTTCCAGATGTCTGGTAGGCAGGAAGTGTCACATTTATTCATGTTTTTCTATTTCGATGGCTTCCATAAAACCCAAAGACTCCCTAGAACACACCATCTACCAGAAAAAAAACACACCAACCGCTACTTAAACGCCCAATCCCATCACCACCCTGCACAGATCAACTCTGTAGCCAAGACCCTCATCTCCAGAACCAAACACCTAGCCGACAAAGACCACCTAAAAACTGAATTACACACTCTCACAAATAATCTCCAACAGATTCCAAAGAAAAATAATTACCAACCTAATCCAAAAGGAGACACTGCCCAAGAACCGAGACACAGAACAGCACAATGGCATCGCCCTCCTCCCTTACATCAAAGGCACCACGGGTAAAATCAGCAAAATTCTCCACAAGCACAATATCAAGACAGCCTTCAGCACTGACCAAAAAATAGCCAACATCTTAAGAAACCCCAAAGACAAGATCCAGCTAAAAACCAAGGAGTCTATGAAATACCAAGCAAAATCTGCCCTGCCACATACATTGGACAAACTAATAGGAGAATAAATGCACGCATCGCAGAACACAAGAACGCAGCAGAAAAAGAAAAAAAACTTCCTCCCTTTTCCAGCACCTTAATGCAACAGGACATGAAATTGATTTTGAAGGAACCAAATTAATTTCCAAAACTGAACACTTCAAGAAGAGACTAATTATGGAAGCCATCGAAATAGAAAAACACTCCCACAACACGAATAAACGTGATGATACTTCCCGCCTACCAGACAGCTGGAAACCAGCCCTAGTCAACAAACGAGCCCCACCCACCACACAGGTCGTTAAAACACAAAAGAACAATGGACACATAGCCAGCACCTCAACCACACAGGATGATATGAAACAGCCGACCAATCTACAAACATCAACTCCATCTACCAATCAGGATGCAACTACACAGAGATTTATAGAAAGACGGCAGCTCTGACCACGCTTTACTCACACAAGCACGAAGCCGAAAACAACAGCCTGAAGATGGTGAGTGGGACTTTGCCGAAATTTTGCCGACAATCTCAATCTTACATGGGAAAAGACCCGAATACATGAAGACCAGCATGCCTACACCCGTGAAAGGTCTTGTTGTATTCGGGTCTTTTCCCGTGTAAGATTGGGATTGTCTTGGCAACATTTCGGTGAGGTCTCACTCGCCATCCTCAGGCTGGTGTTTTCAGCTTAAAGTGTGATTGGAGCTGCCGTGTTTCCTTAGCTTTCGTCTTGCTTGGTTGTGGGATACACCTGCTTTTACATTGTACTTACCTAGTTCATATAATGAAGCTTTTAGTACATAATATGATGAAAGGTTTCATTTATTAGCCAGTTTGCTTCTGAGTCTGATGCTGATGTGGAGAGAATGTGCCTGGTTAAAAGTCACTCAGATGGCTTCTGTGCCTAAGGGAGGATTAGAACTCAGCTCTCCTTGTCCCTCTGACACATTTTTTTCTTCATATTATAATTGACCACTGCTGTTATGAAGAAGTAATCATTTGGGTAAATTGCAATCTGACATGGTACATCTCAGAGATAGGTTTTCCACTCAGTGAAAACTGGGAATTTGTCTCTCCAGAGAGACAATTTCTCTGCTTGGTTTCTAAAAATGGTGAGTACAGAAATAAGTTTGGTTTTGCCTCTCAGTGCAAGCTTATCTCCCTTAGAGCCCCCTATACTGTATTTCCACTTCTGGATTTCAGTTGCAGAAAAACACCATTTAAGGAGGAATTACCTTATTGGTGATCCTGCTCATCACAGTAGATGGGTGGAGAAAATGTACACAACATGATCTCAAATTTCTATATCAAATTTCTATGTAAACACCTTCCTCCACCCCAAAGAACATATAAAAGAAGACAAAAAACCTGCCAGAAATTCCTACCACATGAAAAATTTGGATAAGGTAGATAAGCTTCTGCTTATGTGTCTATTATTTATTCATTTATTTCATGCACAAATTCAAAATATACACACATACATCTGTCTCCTTGTATTTTACCTACAACAACTTTATCAAAGATTTGGGAGAAAAGGAAATAGCTGCCCCAAATCACTAAGTCTACTTGTTAACCAGTAATAACCTCAACACTGGATTATACAGGGTGTATTCAAAAACTTTACGGGCAAGAGCCCAGCTGAGATTTTGATGGGTCGCGGCTTCGCACTACATTGTACAGAATTCATCCTGAGTATTTTGATATCGGGCCACCACAGCTGTCCCCTGTCTGTAGGAGTTTTCAGGTGGAGGATAAGGTTTTTGCACAGAATTTCGCGGGAGACCCTAAGTGGCTGCCAGGTCGGGTAATTGCTGTCACTGGGCCCTGTTCTTACAGGGTGTGCCTTGAAGATGGTTTGATTTCCAGTCCCGAGGGGACGCTGACTGGCCTCTGACATCACCTGCCAGCCATGCCCTTCATCATCTCCAGTTCCGCCTCCTTTACAGCCCTCACCCTCACGCCGGCTCCCGTACCTGAAATGGGTCATCCTGTTCCAGGAGCGGAGTTTCCATGGGCAATCTTTGCCCGTCGGGTCTGCTGCCGGAGACCTGTGACTCCTCGTCCTCCATCAGTATCGTCCCCCAAAACTGTGCAGGTCAGGGCGGATCCGCGTAGCCTGCCTATCTGTCTGGACTATGCTTGTGCAATCTGGGTGGAAGGATGTTAAGTCCCGGATTCACCTGGGCTGAGCGAGTTCACTGATTGGTCCAGCTAAATGTAGCGTGGATTGGCGGCCACTCGATAGCCAGTCTTACAAAAAGTCGTCAGATGGCCCTCTGGTTTGTCTGTCGTAGTTCTATGCTAGCTTGTTAATAAATGGTTCAATTGCATATTATTCACTGCAACTTGGCATTGGTGTACCTCAACTTGCGAACAAAGCATTGACCACACCTTTCCTAAGAAATCTAATAGAGAAATTAAAAAGATCCTCATGTGAACAGTATTTGGGTCAGTTACCAGAATGATAGCCCCAAAATACACATGGATCAGAGATGGTATTCAGCCAGTAATGACAGGTTCTGGAGAATCAGTAGTGGAAATTTTGAGAGTGGGGAGAGAATAGGGATTTTGCAGTATCCTTCCCCTGCCACACCCACAGAACCAGTAGTAAAAAAAATTAATCCCACCATGATAGGGATGGAGTGCCAGACAGACCTGGATGGGTTGTTGTTTTTTACTTGTGTGTGCATGTGTATATCAGAGCAACCCTTCAACTCAAACTTAATTCAAAAGCAAACCAAAACAGAGAGCATATTATGGGATTTTTTTGTATATATATATATATATATGATGGCAAATCAATGAAATACTTCAGAGAACAATGTTGGAGTGGCTTTATTCCACAAAGTATTATTGTTGAAAACTGTTTTATTTCATTTTCATTTTCATTTATACAATCACTTATAACTGTGCATTTAAAAAAAAGCAATAAACACAACTCATCTTCCACCATGGAAAACCGACATAGCACTTCGATCCTCCATACACCCTTTTTCTCCCCCTCCAACTTTCATTTCTCCCTCCAGCATTCCCCTCTTCTACTTCCCTTCCCCCTCAGACATTCCTTTCTCCCCTTCCCTCCATCTCACCCTCCTTACATTCCCCTCTCTCCCTCTTTACTTCTCCCTCTTCTTTCCCTCTACTCCTCACTTTGGTGTATTTCTACCATTCATTAATCTATTCAATTTATATTTACACTAAAATTAAAAAAAAAAAAAAAAAGGAAAATAAAAGGAAAAGAGAAAAAAAGAAAAAAGAGCAACAGTATACAAGTGTGTTATTGTTCTGAAAATTGAAACTATATTTCCCCCCTCCCCCCTCCCCCCCCATAAACCCCCTCCCTAATCCTCTTCCGACTTCCCAGGTCCCATACCCGGCATAACTCTTTATCAAGCACAGTCTGGAGTATATTAAAACCAAATAGATTAGAAATTAAAAGATAAAAGATAAATGAAAAAAAAAGGGAATAAAAAAAACAAAAAAAAAAAAAAGAAAAACGGGAAAATCAATAAACTCTCTACATTGGACTCAGCTTCCCATAATATTAAAACTTAAACAATGTACATCATTCCTAATTTCAGTTAATTTATACTTGCAGGATTTCAAACTATGTTGAAACCAAGTAAGTTAATCAAATGAAATTCTCTAGCTAGGGCCTTGTCTCTTTATCTAAATATCTAAACCTTTAATTTGTCCCTTTTGCCTCCTTCTCTATAAAGCAATTTAAACATTCAAATGCTTCTCTCGGTTTCCTATTCCAACTCCTCTCATCCTGCCTCTACCCGTGTCCATATATATATTTATTTTCATCCGTACTCCTCTCATATTTGCTCCGCCTTCCTGCAGACTCTCTGGGTATATCCTTCCAGACATTATATTCAAATAACAGTTTATACAAAAATCAGCTTACTTTCTGGCTCAAAATAAACTCTAATTGAACCTTCACTACCCTCCCATCTACCCCACACTTCCCAACTCCATTCATCCTAACCACAATCCAAAAACATCACGATCTCCGCCCTCCTCACCCTAGAGAATAAATCATAAACAATTTAAATAAAAATTCAAAGTTATCCGTCAAGTCTTTTTTTAAGTCCCATACAATATATTTTCCGAGGAAATCAACATCACTTCTTTCAGCCTTAATGTCTCTTCATCAGTATGCAACTATACCATTTTATACAAGACAGAAATCACAAAGTATTATTCAAGTTAAAAATTAAGCAGATGTTTTGGAATCATAACTAAATCCTTGTTCTCTGCTCTTCTGCCCTTCCGGAGGGGGAAAGCGATACCTCCCACCTTGTAGTTGTGTGTTTTGTTGTTTCTCTTCTACTTCTCCTTGTCTTTCTCCAAGTCGGGTGATTCAGGAAGTCCCGCCTTCAGGATCTTGTAATAAAAATCTCGGGCTTCCCAAACAGAGTTGAGGTGATGTTTTGGTCATCAAATGTAACTGTAATACCAAATGGCACCTCCCATCTATACTGTATTTGAGAATTTCTGAGTTCTTTAGTTAGAAAAGCATAGTCTCTCCTGGCTCTTAACATTTGAGGTGGTATTTCTTTGAAAACAATCAGGTCCTGTCCATCAATTCGCAGCTTGTTATTATAAAATTCTTGTATTATCGCATTTCTGGATTCTCTTGTAGCAAAATATATAATTATATCTCTCGGGAGCTGTCTCTGTTTTGCTATGCACGAATTATGGTGGTAAATTTTTTGGATCTGCCAATCAAAGTTAAGTCCTGGACTTCCCACCGAACGACTAAAAGCTTCAAAAAAGGTCTGTTTCAAATTCTCCTGTTCGTTTTCACGCAATCCCCTAACTATTATTGCAAACGCAGTCTTCTTATAATTTGTCATAACAAGTTGTTTTTGTGCATTTTCAACTTCCTGTTGTAACATTTCAATTTTAGATGTCAGGTTAGAATTAGCTTCTTCCAAAATCTCAAGTTTATCCTCCATTCCAGCAATATAATCTGTCATTACGGTTATAACCCCGATCATATCCTCCTTTGTTTGAGCAATCTTGGCATCAAGTTTGTCACATAAGTCCGAAATAATTTGCTTCATTTCCTCTCTAAATTCTTTAAGGGTTTCAAAAAGAAATTCTTTCGTTAACAAATCTCCAGGAGGGCGTAGAAGGCATGAGCTGCGGCTTTATAGCAATTGCTTGGGATGTATTGTTAAAAAACATTTGGATTGCTTTGACTTTGGAGCCATATAAAAAGGAAACAAACAAAGTCTCTGCTCACCTTGATTTAGGATAAGATACTTTCAGTAAACTTTTAGCAGTTCGTAAAAAGAAGTCTTCAAGAAAACAAGGCTGGTTAAATATCATATATCAAATGCGGAAGCTTAAAATCGCCATTTTGAAAAGCAGTTAGACAAAGGAGTTTTTTATAAAATTGAAGCTGGCATTTTGAATAATAATAAAAAAGGGTTCTCAGGAATGGTCGCTGCTCGGATTGATTTTAAATAGCTTAGTTTTGTCCTGAGGGGGGGGGGCGACCTGCCTTGAGCTGAAAAAAAAACAGCTGAGAAGATCTGGCTGGAGTAAAAAAAAAAACTCAGCTTTTGTTGAACCTCTTCTCCGTTCACAGCGAAAAACAAAAAGCTGTGAACTACAAAGAGGGTTCTAATGACTGAGTTCCTCCCTGCTCCTTTCTTGCCTGAAAGGAGAGATATCTATAGATCTTTTAGATATACAGACCAGAACTCTGAGGGCAGCTCCGTTGAGCCACCGGCGATGGCAGGCCCCTCCCCCGGAAGCCCCACAAAGTATTATTGAGTGCATAATAATATTTATATATTATATTATAATAATAGGTTTGCTATTATTAGATCAGGTCCACATGTGAAGGTTCAATTAAAGGGATGTCTTGCTAATTATGCCCATGCACAGGAATCTCCTCACCTTAACAATTAGCACTGTTTGGACTTGGATAAGGTCCATGGAATTCAATGGGGTTTCAATTGTGGCTACATAGGGATTTTAGGCTGATCCCTCTTTTAATTCTGCCCCAAATTCTAACAAATAAGCAAATACATTCACTGCTATTTATATACTATTGAATTCCAACAACACTAATAAGAGTCATCTTGTTAGCCACTGACCCAGTGAGGAAAACAGTCCTAGAAGTAAGAGTCCCTTCCTGCAGAAAGGGGAGCCTCCATGCCATTCGCTCCAAAGGTTTTCCAGAACAAATTTCTTGGCAGACATAGCATTAGGTAAGTGAGTATTAAAATAGAAATCAAATTCATACTTTCTGTATCCCTTAGGAAGCCAAAATAGTATAGGAATTAGCCCAGGCAGTTGTCGAGATTCGAGACTGATGTCAGTACACACACAAACATACACACAACACACCTCTTATAAAAGTTATGTTCCTAGGTAAAGACCTAACATTACAACCACAATATCTGAGTGGTTATGGATTCTTCTTATTTTAAGTAGCCCTCTTAAGGGTCTGACATTTATCAAAAAACATACTAGGTTCAACATCTAATTTCTATTTTAAACTGAGCTGTACTTTTCCCTCATAAATCACCATGGCTTCAATAAAATCCTTATTTTAAACCATACTCAGTTTATGAAAAAAAAATCAAAATGAGTTTGTATTATGGTTATTGTTTAAATTGAATAGAATGAGGCTACAAATAGGGTCCTAAATGAATAAGACGTGGAGTATAGTAGCAAACAGGGGTATAAGGTAGAGTCTGTGGAAAAATTATGTATACTGTATTTCTCCAAACTTATATTCTGCTACTCCTGTGGATCTGGCATCTATTTCAAAGGATTGACCAAGCTGTTCTTTTTCCTTCCAAAAGGAAAAGAACATCTAAGGGTTTGTTTCTGTCAGTGGCTGAGAAGATTCGTAAAAACTTTTTTTTGCCCTTAGCAGAAATAATTTGCACTTTTCAATTTTTTGAAACTTCTTTCAGTCTTCTTGTCTTTCCTCTTTTTTTTTTAAAGTCATGTAAAGTTAGTTGCTGACTTTGCCTCTTTTTCAGCTGTACCCCCTTGAGGTGTGTTATTGAGGCTGTGAAGTTGGTTATGTTAGGTGTAGGGTTTATGAATATGAAAAGCGGGAAATTTGCATGATTGTAGTGTATCAGTCATTGAAATTCTCTCCGAGAACATCAAGAGGATATCAATGCATGAAACATTCCATTAATGAAAACTAAATCCTTAAAGACAAAAGAACAAACTTAAAAAAATAACCAGGAAGAAGAAAAACACGAAGCATAGGATGGTGCTTCTAACTACAAAATCTTTAAAGATAGAATTTGAAGTTCCTCTGTCCATACCATTGTGCCTTCAAATCTTAGCACTGCTGCAGATTATCTCAGCATTTCACACTTTTGCTCCTCAAACCAAAACATGGGAATGTCCCCTCCCAAATGAGGATTTTGCTTTCACTCAATGAAAACCTTTGAATGGCACAAGAGCAGCAATTATGTCATCTCAAACCATGACAAAAGTGCTGAGAGGACAACAGCAGTATTTAAGGGAAGAAGGGGAGGTGGAATGGAAAAGAGAAAGTCCAATTTCAGGGACACCAGCAAATTATACCCACCAATGGGTAATTTCACTTATTTACATCTATGATTTGCAAGGAAACAAATAAAATATCAAATCAAATTGGTCTCATTCTCACAAAGAACATGAAGGACTTGAGAGGAAGTAAATAACGCCTAATTAACCAACTATATTAACCGCTGTTGGCAGATGTGATAGTGGCTCCAGTTGCTTCTCAAACTGGTTTGAACATCTGTTTTTGTCTTGTTCTCACCAATCTTGTAACTAGGGAGTTACAGTATGCTGATACATTTAGAGTTAGAAACCTTGACTTGAATGACATCTGTGTGAATCACAACTGATAACATAAGTAAAGCTGGGACATTCCAAAACTTTGATCTTCTTCTGGTGATGCCATTCTTTTGTTGATTTGGAGGTTGTTCTGGGTCATTGTATTGCATTGAAAAATGAAATCCCTTCAGTATTTTACCCAGCAGAGCCTTGAAGATTGGGTGCCAAAATTGAGAAAGATCTGGAAGTGTTCATCATTTCCTCCACCTTGACCAAAATCCCAGTTCCAGCTGAAGAAAAGCAACACCAAAGTATAATGCGGCCACCATTATGCTTCGCTGTGGGTATGGTGTAGTTTTGGTGATGTGCAGTTGTTTTGTGCCAAGCATACTTTCTGAAATTATGGCCCAAAAGTTCAGTGTTGGGTCTCATCATTTTTCCACAGGTTTTTCTCAGACTTGATGTAGGATGTGTAAAATGTAGCTGGGCTTGGATATTTTCTTTCTAAGAAAACCCTACCTCACAGCCCAGACTTATGAAGAATACAGAAGATTGTTGTCACTTGCTGTAATACACAATCAATATTGGGCAGAAATTCCTGCAGTTCCTTTAGTGTGCTGTAGGGCTCTTGGTGGCCTCTAGGAACCAGTTTTTTCTTATTTTTTCATTAAATTTGGAAGAACATCAAGTACTTGGTAATGTCATCGTTGTACCAGATTTTTCTCCATTTGTTAATGACTGTCTTCCCTGTGTTTCATGATATCTCCAATGCCTTGACAATTTTTTTATATCCTTTTTCTGACTGATACCTTCCAACAATGAGATTCCTTTGATGTGTTGTAAGCTCTTTGCAGACCATGGCTTTTGTTACATACACAATGGAGTAAATGTCAGAAAAATCCTACTGGAACAACTGAACTTCATATGACCTTGATCAGAGTGATTTTAATTGATAGCAGGTCATACTACTCGCTAGGTAGTTCTTGATTTAGAACAATTCATTTAGTGACTGTTCAAAGTTACAGCGGCACTGAAAAAAGTGATTTATGACAGTTTTCACACTTATGACTGTTGCAGCATCCTCATGGTCATGTGGTTAAAATTCAGACACTTGGCAATTGACTCATATTTATGACTGTTGCAGTATCTTTGGGTCATGTGATCACCTTTTGCAACTTCTAAGAAGCAAAGTCAATGAGAGAAAACCAGATTCACTTAAAAACTGTATTACTAACTTAACTGCAATGATTCATTTAACAACTGGAGCAAGAAAGATAATAAAATGGAGCAAAACTCACTTTACAAATCTTTCACTTAACAACAGAAATTTTGAACTCAATTGTATTTGTAAGTTGAGGATAACCTGTATTTGACATCTGTTTGAATATGATTGGTTAATTATGAACACAACTAGATCCGTATTTATAAGAGGGTGCAAGATTATTGTACATGTTTTACTTTTATTGCTTTTCTTTCCAGTGTGGTTTTCAATTGAATTGTACAGCTTAGATCTGTGATGGCGAGCCTATGGCATGCATCCCACAGGTGGCATGTGGAGCCGTCTCTGTGGGCACGCAAGCCATTTCCCAGGTCAGCTATACCACGCACGCCTCCTGGCCAACTGATTTTTGGGTCTTTGACGCACATGTGGGAGATGCACATGCATGGGCAGGGGGCAGGGGGAGGTGGTGCATGCTCAGGGAGTGGGGCACATTGCATTATGAGTGTGAGCATGCACACACACTTTAAGCACATGAGGACAAAAAGATTAGCCATCACTGCCTTAGAGGTTATATTGAAGGTGGGAAAAAATTATGAAGTCATTATCTTGGTCTTTTTTTTTTTAATATCTCAAAAACCAGACATTTTAGCAAGGGTATGTAGACTTTTATATCCACTGTACTCTGAAAGTTCTTTGCCATATTGATGGATTTAATTTTATATCCAGTTCTATAAAAGCAAACAAATCCATTTACTTCTTTTTTTAAAGAAAAATTAAAACTAGAAAATGCAATTAAAATAGAATATGATAATCTGAAAGTTAATATGTAAGGGTGGTGATCTAATAAATCATTTTAAAAGATTATTATTTTTAATGTCCTTTAAGCAGGATTTTTTTAGAGAGAATTTTTGTTCTCTTTGTTTCTTTCAGATAGCATTATAGTTTTTAGGTTAGGTTCTGTGAGTGAATGTATTTATTTTGAATACATAGTTTATCAATTCTGTTTTGGAGCAGGAGGTCTCCAAACCTGGCAATTTTAAGAGTTGTGAACTTGTGGGGTATTCTGGGAATTGAAGTCCACTATTCTTAAAGTTGCCATGTTTGGAGACCCCCTGCTTAGAAAATCATTGGGCAATGTTAATTTGAGATTGGGTGTGAGTTACCTGGCCTTTTGCTGGCCACTCAAACCGGTCCTGTAGTGAGCTTTATTGTTCCATAGCTGTATGTTGCAGCTAAGCACAGATGCAATCTCAGTTAGACATGATCTTCTTGTACAGCCGCGAAACTCTTTGGGAAACAATCGTTTTCCAAAAGTTAGGAACTATGAAGTTTATGGAAAGAGAAAGAAACAAAAAGCCAGTGAACATTGTTGCACAAGGCAGCTTTGGGAAGCTGAATCATTTGCCTCTTCCAGGAGAGCCCAGGACACGATCTTGATGTGATTATGGATCTAATATGAGCCGAGGTGGCGCAGTGGGTAGAGTGCAGTATTGCAGGCCACTTCAGCTGACTGCTATCTGCAGTTCGGCAGTTCAAATCTCACCGGCTCAAGGTTGACTCAGCCTTCCATCCTTCCGAGGTGGGTAAAATGAGAACCAGACTGTGGGGGCAATATGGACTCTGTAAACCGCTAGAGGGCTGAAAGCCCTATGAAGCGGTATATAAGTCTAACTGCTAACTGCTAATGCTAATCTACAGAAAATCATGAAAAAGAAGATGGATGGAGAGATTTTGCTTCAAGGGATCCTTTCTAAATGAAGAAGTCATGTGAGGGGGATCATATCACAGGAAAAGTACACAGATCAAGGTTGTCATCTCAGTCCATAAAGGAGCAGGGAAGTAGTAATTTCTATGCTCTTTCATGTTAAAATCCGAAGTTTAATTTTTCAAGCAAGAGTGTACTTAGTTACACTCTCAAAGAGTAGCGCATCCAATCCAATCCACATTACATAGTACAATAGAAGAAGGAGGGAGGATTGACAGTGCTTAAGCAGCTTATTCAGACTGGCTGAAACCATTGTCTTTTATGCTCGGAAATAAAATTAATAACCAGTATGTATGACTGAAGACAAAACCAACAAACAAAAAGCAAAAAAAGCCACTAGAAGGTTTGATGTATGCTGAAGTGCTTGCATAAAGCAGGGAGCCCAAGTACTCATTGTAGTGGCAATCTTGATAACAAAAGCCATCAGAAAAATCTCAAATTCAAAGTCATTCGGAAGGTCTTAGTATAACCAGGCTGCATAACCAAGGATTGCCCAGCATCATATAACAAGTAATCAGGATGTGAAAGCTCAAGTGATATATGTGGATATAGGCACACAAACCCACCTCTTACAAACCAGTCAATGGGCTAAAGAAAAGAGTTTTTACAATAGAATCATAATGTTAAAAATAGGAGCTTTAGATAAAGTGCAAGGCTGAAATCTTTTTAGCCATCAGCAACCCATATATATGCCATAAAGCAATTAATTGCTTTATAATTTTGGGTACTTCAACTTCCTAAGATATACACTACAAAAATATACGCTTTCCGCAATATCTTAAATTTATTTGTTTGGAATCTATCCAGGGGTTCTTGTGGTACAATTTTTCATCTCAAGGAAAAGCATCCGTCCCACTCTCTTCTTTAGACAGATCTAGGAATAACTTCATCTGCAGGAAAAAATGGCTCTAGAGGAATTAAGAAAATAAACCAAGTTAAATTAAACTCCCTGTTTAATTTCTGGAGTTAAATTAACTCCCTAAACCACACCCTGATTGTTGATTTGCTGTCCTCTGAGGTTAGTTCTCCACTTGGGAATCACTCTTTGCCCACTCTTGGGTCTTTGGCATAAAAAAGGGTAAAAATGCACCATCAGTCTGGTTCTGTTTGTCATCTTTGGTGATTGGGGTGGAGTGCTGTAGGTGGATAAAAGTGTTTTAATAAATATGGTCAGAGGCCAAAGAAGTTTTCAAGTATAGCGCCCAGTTTCACCATTATAACTCGAGATCATTTATAGTCTGCTTTAATTGTCTTAGTGAATCAACATCTACTGCTTTCACTTTCTATTTTCTATGAAAAATATATGAACTTGCATTTGAAGGAAGAGCTTTTAAAAAATTGTTATCTTGTTAAAATATCAGAAAGTATTTTTCCAAAGAGAACAATTGGATGTTTAAGTACAAAATCCTGATTAACGAAAGGAGAACGTTTAAAGCATCTGTAAGATATGAAATGACTATTTTCCATTGCTCTTTGGCAGAGTACAAATTGTCCTTTCATGAATAAAAAAAAGTGGCAATAATATTAAAAATAATAGTAATTATTATTACCAGGCTGCTTTTTTTTTAAAAAAAAAATCCAACTGTACTCTCAGGGAAAAAAAGCCCAGGTAGCAAAACTTCATCTCCCCAAAATGCACTTCAATACATTTTATGTCTAAAAACCTAATTTAAAATAATGTCAGCATCTTTCAGCTGCAGAATATGAAGCTCAGCATCTTTAAATTATTTAAGAGGTCCTCAGAGAGTCGGTTATGCTTATAGCATCAGATTTACTCAAAGCAATGGAAAGAGCCAAAGCAAAATGTCGAATCAGGGCTTCCTAAGAGATTTCACAGAGGATCCTTTCTTTTTTTACTTCACTGCAATTGAAACCTTATGAAATTTTTGTGGAAAAAATATGTATCCTTCAAGATAGGTTTACTGACAAGCTTTGTTTTCCACTTAATTTAAAAGAGCTGATCTTTGAGAGGACTCCAGTGAATGTCTCCATCAAGAATGTATCAGGCTAATTTGAATATGAAACATGCAAGTCTATCAAACTCTAAATGATTGATCTGGATTTCCTGGGTAGCTCCTCTCCTGAGGTAATTTTTATCTGAAGTTCAAGAGGGATCTTCTGTCAGAAAAGCACCATGCTGTATTTGGATGTATAGCCGGAGTTTAATTCAACTGAATAACATTGATGCTTATTGGTGAATATGATAATGTTATTCAATTGAATAACTGGAATTGAATAATCTTGGAAATTAGCTTTTGTCAGCCCCCATTAAATAGACCAGAAACTATTTTTATTGAGAACTGGCTATCATAACAGAGCTATAATAATATTAATGTATAATATAAAAAACCAGTTTGCTCTAGTGGTTAAGGCATTGGAAACAGGAGACCTTGAATTCTAGTGCCGCCTTAGCCTTGAAAGCCAGCTAAGTGACTTTCAGCCAGTCCCTCTCTCTCAGCCCAATCCACCTCACAGGGTTGTTGTGGGAAAAATAGGAGAAGGGAGTTGTGTTGGATATGGTTGTTATCTTGAGTTATTTGTAAAAATCATAAAGGTGGGATACAAACAAACAAATAAAATAACAGAATTTTGAAATCTGATTATGCTGCACCTCCTCACCTTGTACTCTTATAAATTAAGGTGAGGTTGGTTTGAGAAGCTTCCTAACGTTATCCGGATAATCTGAATTTTTGTTTATCTTCATCAAGGTCATCTTCCTTGCTCTCTGTGCCTTCCTATTACATTAGATTTCAGATGACCAGCAGTCCTGAATATCTATGGAATCATAGCCAAGAGGGTATTAAAGGGTAAAGGTAAAGGTTCCCCTCGCACATATGTGCTAGACATTCCTGACTTTAGGAGGCAGTGCTCATCTCTGTTTCAAAGCAGAAGAGTTAGCGCTGTCTGAAGACGTTTCCGTGGTCATGTGGCTGGAATGACTAAACGCCAAAGGTGCACGGAACACTGTTACCTTCTCACCAAAAGTGGCTCCTATTTTCTACTTGCACTTTTACATGCTTTTGAACTGCTAGGTTGGCAGAAGCAGGGACAAGTAATGGGAGTTCACTCAGTTATGCAGCACTAGGGATTCGAACCCCCGAACTGCTGACCTTTCTGATCCAAAAGTTCAGCGTCTTAGCCACTGAGCCACTACAAAGAGGGTATTATGTCATCCCAAATGCCACTGATGCGATCATACTTGGTATAGATCATATTCACGCCAAGCCATTTGAGTTCTCAACAGTGTTTGGGGGACTGTGGTGTCTTCTCCTCAATTCTTCACAAGATTTCCAAGTTGGCCACTATTCTCCAATTCTAAAGGACCAAATACATTTGCTGGCTGAAACTTGTAATTTCTAAATCTGTGGGATCATAAAGCCCAATTACTTCTATCTATTCTAAGTACTCTTGGTATTAAAAAAGAGATTAAGAAGCCACAACATAACATTACAATTTGAATCATGATTGAATTAATTGAAACTGATCTTTGTTGAGATTTTCATGACATATTATTTGGGAGAAAATCAAATTATTTAAGAAGTGGTGACTAAGCTGTATGAAATAAATGGCATATAAGAAGAAGAAAAATTGTGAATACACGTTATGTTCTTTGTTGTAGGGAGGACCAAGTGGTTTACTGAAGGAACAATTTTTCATTAGAAAAAAATATGCAATAAGCAGTTATTCAGAGTTGAAGCAAACATCATAAACTAATTGGGAGACACAGCCCTAGTTTAACAGAAAGGAAAGATGGATCTTTATCATAATCATTTTTTTTCATATTTTGCTGGTTCAAGTTTATAAAATCGGATTACCGTATTACCGTATTACTGAAACACTTGCTGTTGCACTGTTAATTTATATTAATATGTATTTACTTATTCAATTTTTATAGCCGCCCATCTCATTCAATGACTCTATTATTGTTGTTACTCTTACTTAATATTTTTGTTATGGAGGAGAATCCTGAGAGTTGCAGATCAAAATTGCTAGAAGCAATTTGTGGGAGTGGATGGAAATTGTGGCCCATTTTCCAACTGAACCAGTTCTCCCAATGCTTTTCCTTTCAAAAAGCCAGGTCATTTTTCCATCAGGTTTTGCATTTCTTTCTGTTTCAGCAAGATGATATTCCAAAGGACAAAGACTATAATTAACATGGTGATATTTGTCATCAAATCCTCACAGAAATCCTTGAGTTATTGATTACTAAGTGAAATTAGTTTTTAAATAAAAGAGAGAGAATTAGAATGCACAGCTTCGTCGTTGTCCTCCTATCTTGTTCCATGCCTGAATTCTGATAGGCATGCTTAATTTATTATATATAGGTCCAAATTCAATCATAGTGTAATTGTTTATTTAAAGTGTTCTCCTTTAAATGGAAAAACAGGTAATCATTTCCTGCCTTATAACTCACTAGATTCTGTTTCTGGAATCAGAAACAATTTCTCCCTGCAACTAATAAAAATGCACCTTTTTAAAGAAAAAAGAATAGGATTAAAACACCAAATCTTCCTTAAGCTAGAATTTTGGAGATATCTCCCTCTATAATCATTGCATACAACTTTCCTCTTGCCTTCAAGAACTTAATGATATATTAAGACCTGTTCACACTATGTCCAGCAGTTAAAACTTCATTACTCTGCAAATTTAAAGTAGCTACAGATCTAAAGTTGTATCAACATTTCAGTAAAAAAAGCATGCATATAGGAAAACAGAACCTTAAGAGCAAAGCAACAAAGATTATTAGGCGACTAGAGGATAAAACATGCAATGAATTGTTGCAAATATTCTGCATGGCTAGTCTAGTGAAGAGAAGGGAAAACATGATAGCAGTGTTCCAATATTTGAGGGGCTGCTATAGAGAGGGGGGGTCATGTGTGCGCCAGGTGACAACAGGCATGCCTGAGAGATGGCTCTGTGTGCCACTTTTGGCATTCGTGCCATAGATTTGCTACCGTGTTTCCCCGAAAATACAACCTGTCCTGAAACTAAAGCCTTGCCACATTTTTTGTGTGGGCAAAAATATAAGCCCACGCCCCAAAATAAACCCCCTGGACAACCCCACCCCTCCGGCCAGGCAGACCACTGCTCACCGACATAGCAGTATCCTGAAGGCGCCAAGCCGCAGGAGCGGGGGGGGACAGATAAAGGCGCTCACATTGCTTGGTGCCTTCGGGATACCGCTAGGTTGGGGAGTGGCATTCTGCCTGGCTGGAGGGGGGGAGTTGCCCAGCTCTCCCTGCAGCTGCCACTGCTGCCACCACGCTCTGAGCATAATGTCTTCTCGGGTTCCAAACTCCCAAACTTGGCTGCCGAGTCTTCCAGCAGCGACCGTTGTAGGAGTGCGCTGGTTGTGGGCTGGCTGCTGGAAGATTCTGTAAGCGAGCCCGGACATGTTGAGGCTAGTAGGCATGCCTGCTGAGGGTGGAACAGGTGCTCACGCATCCCCCTTCTCCAGCCGGGCAGACCTCCATGCACTGACCTAGGGGGTATCCCTAATGTGCCAAGCCGCGGGAGCTGGGGAGCACGCAGAACGCCACGTGGCTTAGCGCCTTAGGGGTACCCCTTAGGTTAGTGAATGGTGCTCCGCCCATCTGGAGAGGGGGTTTGCCGGGTAGTTGCTCATGAGCTTGGTCACCTCATGGCTGCTTCGCCCCTGAGGCTGTGCCCGGCTCTTCGGGCACCAATTCACAAGAGAACAGCCACCCGGCAACCCCAAAACCAGAACCCTCCCCTATAATAAGCCCAAGGCCATATTTTGTAAAAGAAAATAAGACCCTGTCGTATTTTTGGGGAAACACGGTATTACTATTAGAAGCACTAGGCACTAGAACAGGAATGGCCAACCTTGGCAACTTTAAGACCTGCAGCCTTCAACCTTCTTCACAGTCTTCACAAGGCTGGCTGGGGAATTCTGGCACTTGAAGTGGACAGGTCTTAAAGTTACCAAGGTTGGACATTCCTGCCCTAGAACTTCCCAAACCACTGCCTTAGACTTCAATCCAAACCAAACCAAGCCATTTTGCATTCAGAAGCTGCACGAAGAACAAAATGATATCTAATCCAAAACAGGGGCATTTTGCTTTTCAGCAAACTAATCCCATTTTCTAATAACATCTATGATGGATATTTTAGCTAAGGTGACCAGATTTTCAGATTGGTAAAGAGGGACACCATTGACCCGGCGGGGGGGGGGGGGCTTGAATAAAAATTTATATGGAGCAACAAAAATTACATGACCCCAGGACACTGAAACCATCATAAATACATATCTGTTGCCAAACATTAAAATTTTGATCACGGGACCATGAGGATGCTGCAACGGTCGCTAAGTGTGAAAAATGGTCGCTAAGTGTGAAAAATGGTCATCAGTCACTTTTTTCAATGCCATTGTAACTTTGGTCACTAAGCCCATTATACCACCTTTCTTGCCACAGTTCTTAAGTGAATAACTGCAGCTGATAAGTTAGTAACATAAGTGAATCTGGTTTCCCCATTGGACTTTGTCAAAAGGTCACAAAAGGCTATTACATGACCCTAGTACACTGAAACCATCATAAATACGAATCTGTTGCCAAACATCAAAATTTTGATCGCGTGACCATGAGGATGCTGCAACAGTTGCTAAGTGTGAAAATGGTCGCTAAGTGTGAAAAATGGTCATCAGTCACTTTTTTCAATGCCATTGTAACTTTGGTCACTAAAACTATACCACCTTTCTTGCCACAGTTCTTAAGTGAATAACTACAGCTGGTATTTTGTATTTTAGATAGAATCTTTTTTTAAATAGTCTAAGACAATTTAAAAAAAGATTCCACACAGAATAAATTGAAGTAAAACATTTCAAACTATTCCACACAGAATAAATTGAAGTAAAACTATTTTTAAAAATTCTATGCACAATATATTTCAAAGTATTGTGCATAGAATTTTTAAAATGGTTTATTTCAATTTATTTTGGATAGAATATTTTTTAAATAGTCTAAGACAATTTAAAAAAAAGAATCCACACAGAATAAAACTATTAAAAAAATCCTATGCACAATAAATAAAATATTATTTTAAAATACATTAAAAATAAAAGAAAAAAACCCGGCTTACTTACCAGCAGGCAGGCACTCCAAGTCTATCCAGAATGATGTAGATGTTAATACAAAGAACTGAGCAAATTAAAATGGTGAAATTAGTCCCAGGGAAATATTTTTCAAGGAAACCTTGCCACCATTTTTTCCACACGAGCCGACCTCCAACCTTCGTGCCCCTCCCCTCTGGGAAATCCAGGAAGGAACAGTCGCTACTTGGTATATCATGATAGGGGGAATTGGGAATGCAGACATTTATATATGGAGTAAACAAACAAGGTCAACAAAGCTCATTTTTCATGAATGTCAGCCTTAGCTGTAGAAACATCTATTCTAGGTCCACCAAATCTGGGTTGCAAACATCCAGGCAACCACTAGATGTCAGCAAAGGGTTAGTGTTTTGTCAGTCTCTTTTCTATTGTTATTGTTTTTGCAGCATAGATATGGTCACCCTAAAGAGTTGGAGTGATTGAACATCTGTTGTGGCAGCTGTGGGCTAGAAAGCCGGAGTCAGGCACTCTAATTAAAATTAGACTTAAAACTATATCTCTTACAAATCATATGGTTCTTTGGACTGAACAAAGAGAAGACACTGTACATCCATGACTTTGTCCCTTCTGTGCATTGTTCTCCTGTATGTCAGTTACTGCTGTTGTCTTTCTGTTCCAATAACGCCTTGGTCTTTGGAAGACAATGAGTAAGATTTGGTTCTAACATGCTGCATTAAAGAGAAAAAACCCATTATTATTCCCATTTGCTGTATTCCTAGGGTGTTATAAAACAGAGGAATTTCTTTCCCATATCTCCATTCAGTTATCTCTGTGTGTGCGCGCATGCATACACCTGTTTACATGCTTGTGTGCATACGTGCTTGTATTCATACATGTATTTTGTATTGATAATTTGTATTGATAATTACTACATTCATATTTTCTAAATCTTTATTTTGCTTTTTACATGTACAAAATGTTTAGATTTGTATCCTTCAAATTATTAGACTTCTAAGAGCTCTGTGCTTCTAGCAATCAGGACCTCAATCCATCTAAATGATAATTGGGGTAGTTAAGATTTCAACTGATTTTTTTAACAATCAAGCACTTTCTCCAAGGGGGGGGGAAATTGGCTTCAGTCTTTCAACTGCATCACTTGAAGTCTTATAAACTGCATAGGAAGAAAAAAAATCATTCTAATTTTGGCCATTGGCTGGAAACAAAATTTAGTTTGTTTTGCCATTGATACGAATGAACTCGTTCCTTTTGCCATATATCTTAGCGATCCAATTAGATATTTCAAAAACTTTTATTCTGAAGCAAAAAGATAAGACTTTTCATCCCATTTTAATAATACATATACCCCGACTTGCCCTATTATCTCTTTATTAGAAGTGGCATTTAATTAAATCAAATTTTAGAGTGAGCTCTGTGGATTTGTTGATGAGGAATTCATCTGCCGGAAGTGTTAACTGAAATATAAACATATTTGTAAGGGGGGGGGAATGATGGTTAAAAAGAAGGGTAAATTCAAATCTTTCCTGCATTAAATTAAAAGATAATGCTCATATTGCTGCCAAGAGCAATGCCTTCCCAAGATTACAGATATTGCCCCTTCTTCAGAGATACACGAATGAAGAATAGAGATACCGATCAATACAATTAATAGCTATTTTCATTCTCTGGATTTAGCTATTAAGGGCTTTCATCGTGAGCCAACATGTGAATGTTGTAAGTGAAAATGCTGGAGTGGGTTGTGGTCCAGAACTGACACATGATTAAATGAAGTCAAGTATGTGAAAGAGGCAGAGTTTGCCTCTGGACACTTTAGTGCCTTTCTTTCGGTCATTCTGACAAAAGATTGGGTATTTCTGGCCAGAAAATGACTTCTTTTAAAGCAGCAGCCTTCAAGCTTTATGGCTTTGCAGCCTGTTGGGGAAAGGAGAGGTACACCAGCCTGTGCAGGTTTTGAGCTGGTGTGTGTGTGCATGCACCAGCCTGTCCTTGTGCAAATCAATCCCCACATGCACGTGCCACCCAGTCGCTAAGTGGCCTGGTTTCAAACAGGCCACGACCTCATAGTGGGCCACATCCCAGAGGTCCTTTAAAGAACATAAATGTCATGCCCCATCGGAGCCTGAATCTTCAGAGGACGATGAGCCGAAACTGGCGCTAACAGAGATTGAGGGGATAGCTTCATTGGCTTGAGAGGAAAATGGGGAGGAGTAGGCCCAGTCAGGCTAGGGATTGGGATGGCTTGTAAGCAGGGAGGAAAGATGACTAAGAGAGGCTAAGCAGTGAACATGAGAGACAGAGCTCAGGCAATGAGCAAGGACCACCCTCTCCTGATCCTCAAGCATGGAAAGTGGAGAGAAGGCGAGAACAGCGCAGACTGACCTGACTACTCGGGAAGAGAATACCTTCATAAAGCACACCTGGGGACTGAGAGTTTAGAAGATTCTGTGGGGAGGGGCATTTGTTGGGAAAAAACACTGAATTCATGGAATGTTGAGTGCTGACATTTGAACTTCCTTGGATTCCTTGCATGATTTATGGATTACTTGCTTTGTTCCTTTGCTTCCTGGACTCCTCGACTTGCCCTGCTGGATTTCTTGCTTTGCAACCGTGGTGCTCAAGCATTGGGCTGGACTATTTGCAGCCAGAGGCTGCTCAAGATGTGTGTGTGTGTGTGTGTGTGTGTGTGTCTGTGTGTGATGACTTTGCGTTGGGACTTGCCAGAAATGTAGCAGCATTTGGGTAAATTTGGAGCAATAAAGGGATGGTTTGAACTACCAGCTGCCTGTGTTACCTCTGTGCCGTGTTCTGGGTCATCACAATAAAGCCCTATTTCATCTTATTTGATGTTCTTCCAGTGGTGGGTTGCAGGCGGTACACCCGGTATGGGCATACCGGTGCCTGCCGGGAACACCAGATACCATTCCGGTACGGTGCTCCGAAGGAGGGCCCACCTGCCCACCCATCTCCTTACCTGTATTTGAGCCCTTCGGCGCTTCCGCGCATGGAGCATACCGCACCTGCGTGATGCTTCGCCAAGCAACTGGTGTCGCGGAGGCATTGCAGGAGGTAAGGACGCATGTGTGCACTGTGCGGTGGGCGTGTGCTGCGCGTGTTCATGTGGTGGACGCCAAGACCCATTGCACCGTATCGGTTGCACCGGGATCCAGAACCCACTACTGTGTTCTTCCTATTATATATAGACTAGATTACAAAGCCTCAGTCCCCAGCTAGCATTCTGGAGGTAACAATATAGAGCAGGTGTGTCCAAACTGCAGCTGTGAGTTGTGTGTGGTCCTGGAAAGCTAGTAATGTGGCCTACAAGGTCATACACTTTTAACATTGTTATGTGATTTATATACATTAGCTATATTTTAAACTATATTATATATATTTTGGGTGCAATAGCTCAGCTGGAAAACTAACAGCCCAGGTTTGAGACCTAACCATCACGTGATGGGGTGACCGCCTGTTATTTGCCTCAACTCCTGCCCACCTAGCAGTTCAAAGCATGCAAATGTAATTTGATAAATAGGTACCAATTCGGTATGAAGGCATTCCATGAGCTTTGGCATAGAGTCATGGTGGCCAAATGACCACGGAATTGTTTTCAGACAATACTGGCTCCCTGGCTAAGAAATGGAGATGAGCACTGCCCCTAGAGTTAGAAACCACTGGAAAAGGGAAATTATTTACCTTATTATATATTTTCAGCAGAATTCCCCAAACTTTCCAGCTTGTTGGACTGGTGGAAATGTAGGGGAGGGGAGAGAAGATCACATGTGGATGCCCCTTTCACAAATGCAGCTTTTCACAAATCTGCATGCTTACCCACCACTTCTGCAGCTCATTTACAAACGGGCTGTGGAATGGAACCAGGCTGTGGACTGGGGGTTGCGGGGATCCCTGATTTATAGGCAGACTAAATCAATTCCTCTTCACTCAATGCAGCCTAGAATCCAAAATGTTGGACATCCATGATATAGAGTGTAGTTTATATAACAGTGGAACCAGTGGAATCGACTTGTCTCTAAAAGTGCTCCAACCTTGGAGGTTTTAAAGAAGAGATTGGACAAGCATTTGTCTGAAATTGGTATAGGGTTTCCTGCCTGAGCAGAGGTTTGGACTAGAAGACTTCCAATATTCCTTAAAAACATTTTTGTTTCATTTACTAGATTAATCTCCTGTCTTTATTTTGAAAAACGGTGGGCAGAATGTCCCACAGTTCCCACGGATTAACTGGGGGAGGCTGTAACTGACTAAATGGGAAAACAGGAGCAATAATGGGAGTTTAAACAGAATAATTCCTGCAAGTATGGGATATTTTGAATTTCTCCCCCCCCCCCCGACTTTCACTGTTAAAATAAAGCCTTAGCAAAATGACAAGATCTATATTTGCATTTCTCTTTGTGCAAAATGACACACCTACAAGTCCCAAATATTTATTGAGCACCAGCTCTAGCTACAGAACATTGATTGATGAGGACATGCTCAACTCTTGTGCTACTTTTTCAGGAGGAAGAAGAAAGTAAACAATCCACTTATTTCAAGTTGTGTTCCTTCCAAAGATAGATTTTTCTTTCCCTTAGCTGGTTAATATGTCCTAAGTTGAAAAGTGTTGTTTCAAATATTTGCAGTTAATTATGTTTCTAACAATATTCTGGATCAAACGCTCCACAATGAATTTGTGATTTGATTTCTTTTTAGTATCATAATTACACATTGTAAACAACATTCCCTTTTCCCAAAAGGTTGTGCAATTTTATAAAAGCAAGAGAGGAAAGGGGGAGGGGAGTGAGCAAGAACAAAAAATTCCATTGAAGTAGAAATTAAAAAGAGATGTTTGATATGATAATAATGACTAGATAATGGGTTTCAATGGGATATGGAAATATATTCTGCAACGTGAAACCTGTTGAAAGGGTTTGCTGGAAAGGAGGGAAGAGGTGACATTGAAATTTTACTTAAGTTATCTAATTTTCTCTTCCTTGTGCAAACAAGAGCACGTTTGATGGATTTTGATTCCATAGCAGACCAAAGTTGTAGATGTAAGTCACATCATCCTAGTTATGTGGAATGAATAAAGGAATTCTTTAATGGTATCAAGGTCAGTCTACAAATTGTTTAAAGAGCAGGATAGACAGATGATAGATAGATAGATAGATAGATAGATAGATAGATAGATAGATAGAGATAGAGAGAGATAGATAGATAGATAGATAGATAGATAGATAGATAGATAGATAGATGATAGATAAACTAGAACATTTTCTTTAAAACAAAAATGATAGAAAGTGTCCTTTTTTGTAGTATAATTTGAAATATAAAGACCTTGGCAGTGGTCTTTATAGAGAGGATTGCTTTTAACCATTGCACCTGGGCCACAAGAGACTAACTGTAACAATCCATTTCTCTGATACCACTAAAATACTCCAGGCAGGAAAATTCCAGTGCTCAGTGGGGTCTTTCAGTATTTACAGAATGGGTAATTAACTGCTTTATTAAAAAAACAAAACCCAAAAACAAACAAGAAAGGGGTATGTAAGGGAAATATTAAGGATGAAGCAGTGAATAGGATTCTGAAATACTGAAATCTCTTTGTCCTACAGCAGGGGTGTCAAACTCGTGTCGTCACCATGTTATCGCGACTTTCCCCCTTCACTAACCCTGACATGGGTGTGGCCAGCATATGACCCATACGGCCTGTGGGCTGAGAGTTTGACACTTCTGTCCTAAAGGAATGCTTTGGGAGAATAATTTTCTCTGCAGCCAATCTGAATCCACCCCACTTTCAACTTCCATCTTTATGTGTGCTTTCTTCTGCAACACAAAATTTGGACCCATCATGTTCTGTTTTTGAGAATTAATCTGGTAACAGTCAGACAGAAAAACATTATAGAGTCCCAAGTTTGTTTGTATTTCAACTGGTTTGTAATTCAGCTAGTAATTCAACTCCACCCTTCTCAGTTCTTTAGACAAGTTCCTTTACCTAGCTTCATTCCAACATTCTTTTGTGTTGGAAACAATGAACAAACATTCTCACAGTAAGAGCAGCCAGTTAGTGGAGCCAATTATTCAGGTAGCTGGTAATTGGCTGCAATCAAGCAGATGATAGACGTATTCTTCTACCTTGAGCAGTAATTGGACAAAATAACTCAAATAGATTCTTTCAACTCCATAATTCCATGAATCTCTGAATGTAATAAACCTGGAATCACCTGTTTTGGGTGATTTGAATTGTGAAAAAGTGCCATGTATATGGATCCTGTATCTCTTTTGAAATAAATTATGGGCCAGGTTCAGAGGAAAAACTGAATTGCTCTCTACTATCATATCTGCTGGGAATACACATTTATTTGTAAATTGTGGGATATGTACTCAATAATCAATGATAATTAATGCTATTGTGAATTTATTATTCATATCTCCCAAGGCATGTAAATAGATGCAGTAGAAGTCTATTATTTTTTTCTGTCAGCTGCCAGATTTATTGATAAATATTAGGACATTAACTACATCTTTGGATGAATAATGTTTAAAAGTTTGGGAAATTGTATCAAATGAAAAATTATCACAACAGCAAAGCATTTTAAAGAGTCCTTCAATTAAGAATTGCTTTATTTAATATCCACCTTTGTATATGAGGACATATGTTCACACAGAACCACTGATAAAAAGAACCCCTTAAAAAGTAGTACTGGAAGTGAGACTATTTAAAGTGCTTTTTTCATCTCACAACTGTTTGGATTAAGCAAATTGCTCAATAAGGGCTGTGGTGGCCTAGTGATTAGAATGAACATTGCAGGCTAATTCTGTCAACTGTCAGCAGTTTGATCCTGACTGGCTCAAGGTTGACTCAGCCTTCCATCCTTCCAAGGTCGGTAAAATGATGACCCAGATTGTTGGGAGAAATATGCTATGTTGTAAATTGCTTGGAGAGGTCTGTAAAGCACTATGAAGCAGTATATGTCTAAGTGCTATTCCTGGTGCTAGTTTTAAATAAATGCCATTACATTCTGGCCTGCTAATTATCTTGGTAGCATAATGGTATCAGTTGAAATTTTCTTCAAATGAGAACTCAGAAGTTTCGGAACTTGTACGATTATCCAAATTGATAGTCCAGTATAAAGCTTCATACTAAGGCTCTGTGTTTTATTTGCATGTTCAGTTGACTATTCCAATTAATATGTTGGTAAATTAAAATTAAATCAGTACATCATCAGTTACTATTCTAATTTAACAACAAGAGCAAAGCTATTATACCCTCCAGTTGTTTTCTCCTATATTAGATTTCATGATTTCTTCTGCCATTGCTTTGATATTCTCTCACTACTCAGTCATATCTTGCACAAAGAAATTCCACCTGAAAAAGCTTTCCTCTAATTCTATTATTTTCATCAATCCATTATGTTCACTGTCTTTTCTTTAAATTATTATCTAAACTAATTTTTGGATGGCAATTCATTTTTTTTCTTTCCTTGGCCATAATTAGATCCTTCTTTCTGCCCTATTATAGACATCTTTCTTTTGTATATTTTAACACTCTATTTTATATATCTAGCAAAGACTTTACAAATCCATCCCACTGCTGTGACTCTGACCATTTTTGAAGAGATGTCAAAAGAATACAATAGAAAAATAGAAACGTTATTAATTCTACTAAATTATATGGAGGTGGGTTTATAAAATTTATATGGTGATGGGTATAAAATTCTTTATTGGTTAAGAGTATCCAAATTATTGGATATTATTATTGGTATTCTAAATATTATGGATGTAAGAGAGTTGACGAAATTCTCAGTAAAGTAAATAAGATATTTTATTTGTATTTACAGAAAATGAAGACTAAAGTGAAAGACAAGCAGGCAAAGCCAATTATTTTTTCCCCCTTGAAACAGTACTTGATATTTCTTTGAATGTTCAACATTGTAAAGTAGATTTTAGATGCTACATACAAAAATATATGTATCACGGTGGCCCTATTTACTAATACCATCCTTCAATCATTAAGGAATTGCTGGACAGAACATGGTTTTAGGACCATGTGTTTAGTTTGGGGCACACAGCATATGAAAGAGGGATACCAGTCTTCCATCTTCATGAAGGTTTTTAGGTACATATAGGTGCATACAGACGATCTTAGGCACAGAATCTTAGGGTGCAGAAAGCATTATCCCAAAGAAACACATGTTCTTATTTAAAGATGCATTATGACTCTTGGGGTACCTAATTACAGAGTTATCTTGAACTACTGCCATCTTCCTATGGAATTAGAATCAGAATAGAGATGGAAGGGACCTTGGAGGTCTTTTAGTGCTGAAGCAGGAGATTCTATACCGTTTCAGACAAGTGACTGTCCAGTCTCTTCTTAAAAATCCCCAGTGATGAAGCAACCACAACATCTGAAGGCAAACTGTTCCATTGATTAATTGTCCTCATTGTTAGGAAGTTTCTCCTCAATTCCAGATTGCTTCTCCCCTTGATTAGTTTTCATCTATTGTTTCTTGTCTTGCCCACTGGTGCTTTGGAAAATAAGTTGACGCCCTCTTCTTTGTAGCAGCCTCTCAAATAACTGAAATACTGCTATCATATCCCCACCAGTTTCTTTTCTCTAGACTAGCCAAACCCAAATCCTCCAACTGTTCTTCATATGTTTTAGCCTCCAGGCCTTTAATAGTCTTAGTTGATCTTCTTTGCACTTTTTCCAAAGTTATTATTACCACAATATTGGGTAGAGCAGCAGTTGTTCTCATGGATAAGAGACATGTCCTAACACTCCTTTGTGAACAAAGAAATTCTGACCATTATATTAAATTCACATAGGATGTTTCTGTAGCAGGCTTCCCAATCTATTTTCATTAAGAACACCAAACAAGACAAAATGGAAGGCTGATCTGCTTTGGGTGCTAATAGTAGTATAATAATTGTAAAAATTTACATGGTCATCTGCCAATTTCTTTAAAAAAAAAGATCCCCAAATTTATCATCTTATTTTCACGCTGCAAAGCTGATGAACAAATTCAGCAATGTTAGTGGTGATAGAAATGGGCTGACAATTTTAAAACTTCTTATTTGTGGCAGCATTCATTCTTCTTATTGTACCATATGCTAATTTTATTTTCCAAAGTTTCTTCAGTGTCTTCAGATGCAACACTTTGCTTTGTCCCTTTAATATTTATATTTTATTGTGATGTTTTAATTGTCAAAGACACACACACACACACACACACACACAGACAGAGAAAAGAAAGGGGCAAAAAGCACAAAAGCACTCACAGAGAAAGGATACAATAGAAACACATTATGTTTCATACAGGAAATCATTTCTGCTAATTTTGAAACACATCATTAAACTTTGATCACATGGAGTAATATTGATCAGTCATTTCATTATATTGACAGAAAGCTTCTTCATAATCACAAGTGGGCACTTATTGATGTTCCAAGATTATACATATGGAGTATACTTTTGTTTCAACATTAAGCAGAAATCCTTTATGCTATATCCCAAGTTCTTAATTCTGCACAGAACACACACACACACACACACAAACACACACACACACACACATTCACATGGGGAGAGAGAGAGAGAGAGAGAGAGAAGTAAGTTATAATTAAATTTCTGATACATAATAATAAAAAACATAAATCTTTTACGCCATAGCAATGCTTGTAATATCATACTAACAAAGTTAAGTATTCAAATGTGCAACAAATACACAAAATTATCATATACAGTAAACAAAATTTATCATTTAGATAATTTCCCTTTACCCCTTTTTATACTTCACACACAATGAAAGTCATATCCAGTCCTCATTCTCCTAGATATGAATTATCTCAGATTTTGAGTTTTAGATATTGCTAATGAAGATGGACCAAACTCTGGAATCAAGGGATGTTTTGATTTAATATTAAAATTAAATATTTTATGCCCTCCAAAACCCTCTTGCAACAATTCAAATGATTTAGAAGCTTTACCAGCAGTAAACTGATCTACAGTATTAATAAATAAATATTTTTTTCTGCAATTTTCAAACTAGGATTACTAGTATCCAAGAATGTTAATTCCTCATATGAATAAGGGTTGGAATTGAACTTTCATTTCAACAACTCTTAAATGTGGCTTTCAGTCTTTAACGCAACACAAAAAATGGAACTATGGTTAAAAATATAAATCCAGCCCATTATGTAAATATTCACAACTTTTGAAATGTATTCAGTGGCACCTCTTTTCATGTACAGAATAGATGGGATTCATTTTCATAATAGCTTTGTCTGATTAAAAATAAAATCTCTTCTCTGTAGAAGCCCCTGAATTTGCAACCTGTGGTTTTTGATTGGCAAATTTGGTTTGACTCAATTACATTGATCATATTAGCTGCATACCATTCAATTAGATAACAATCCAGGCCAGATCTTTCCAGTTACTTTTCTGATTTCATAGATGGAATAGTATCAAGTTCTTTTTCCCCAGGAAAAGATAAATGCTCCATTAATTAGGCAGCTTTGAGAGGTGCAATATTAGAAATATTTACTGTATATAAATAAATATTAATTTCTTCAATGATTATATTTGACTCATCATTCTATGGTCATTCTTTTAAAAAAGTTGATTTATTGAGTCGAACTCATATAATTTACTCAAAGCATCTTTAAAAGTATAATTAGTCACAACTGTTTCAACAGCAAGTAAATAATTTTGCAGGTCTTCTTCTCTCTAATATTTTGTTTTATATGATTTAATGAATATTCTGTTTCAAGTGCACTGAGGGAATTAAGTATCTATTTAGCACTCATAACAACCTACATATAATTTGGAGTAGATTATCTTGCACACGTGCTCAACCGTTCACTATCCCCCCACTCCAATGTTTTCTTATTTAACTCTTCACAGACACACACACACAGACATACACACACACACACAGAGAGAGAGAGAGGAGAGAGAGAGAGAGAGAAGGAGAGAGAGAGACAGAGAGAGAGAGAGACAGAGAGAGAGGGGGGGGGAGGGAGGGAGAGAGACAGAGACAGAGATAGAGACAGAGAGACAGAGACAGAGAGACAGAGACAGAGAGACAGAGACAGAGAGACCTTAAATTGTCCTAAACAAACCATATATGTTAGAATGTTTACTTGTAAGAAAATATTCTGTACAATCTTGTATTTATAAAATGTGGGTCCTTTGTTTATTGGATAGGCCACCCAACTCAGCTTTCGACAACAAACAGCATAAGATAATTCAAAATAAAAGATATACAAAAATCTTACAAAATCCACCATTCTAAAAAAAATGATATCAGTTCATATCGTTTCCTTTGTCTTTACTCTGATTGCATTTATCCTGAAATCAGATCAGAATAAAGGACAGGAAGAACCAACATGCTTTTTTCTCCAAGTTGTTTGTGTGGAATGGACATAATGTAAAACTGTCAATCCTCTTCCTCTGGGAATACAATACCCAATATAACACATATCACTGTTAGTCAGAAGGAGAAAGCAGTTTTCCACTTATCAGGAAAAGGACATCACTGGGAATTATCTGCTGATGATAAATGCTGGGAACGTAAGTTGCTTTCTCGAACATAGATGTCTCTTTAACAAATGGAAAACAATTTATGGTGACTATGTAGTGAATCAAGCAGGAATCATTTTTCCACACAACAATTGTTTGCATATGTAGACACAGCAGTCCAACCAAATTAAACAGAAACAAAGGAGCATCCAATGAGGTCAGCTTCACGAGTCAGGGCCCTTACATCAAACCTTAAATATGAATCAAATGTCAAGAACAGTGGTTTTTTTTTCTTTTCCAAGCATGCTTTGTCTTAAAACAAATCTTAGTTAAAAGAAATTAGTGAAAAGCAGGAGCCTCCATGTCACTTTTAAATAAAAAGACGATTCAGGATGGGAGTATGGTCTTTGGTAACCATCATTCTGGTAGGGAAGAAATAGTAACATTAGTATTCAGATCTCTGGAAGAGAATGCTATTATTAAAACAACCGAAGAGGTTTATTATAAATATGTATGACTTTGTTGAACAGTAAAGAAATATATTCTGCTCAAAGTTCTCATTGTGCTGAATATTTTAATGAAACTTGCAGCATTTTTCTACAAGTGCTATAAATTGCCCACTTTAAAATTAGTTAGAAACTATTTGAGAAATAATTATGAGTAGATGTTCATTAGAGCAGAGTTGGAAGGCTGAGGGATAAGGGCATTAGGTCAAGTCCCTCAATCTGCCTCCAGATACTCATTTGCACTATAATACCCATAAGCACATTATGGCAACTGAATCTCAATATTTAGAAAAGTATAATTTGCTCCTTCACTTTCTTCAGCATGAAAAGACACAAATGAAAAAAAAAAGGCTCTGGAAACAAGGACTTTTGCATGCCCAGAGAATTGTTTTGGCTTTTATTTGTCAGCCCTGCCAGACAGACAAAGCCAATTGTCAATCAGGATGTTACCCAGTCCTTAGGAAATGCTGCAATGGATTGTACTGTTTATTTTAAAATGGCATTGCTTTATCCTCGCTTTTCTGTTAATCACAAATAAACCCCCTCCATCCAGGACTTGCCAGGAAAGCTCCTCTCAGTCCATTGCAAATTAACAACATAATCTGTGCAAATAATTAATCTGCTCAATCATATTCCAGCAACACCTGCACAAACACTGACTACCAGATGTACAATTGCTTCTCTTCTTGTATTTCACTAGATTTGTTCTTTCATGGTATGGATGACACTTCACGGCACATTAAGGATAGACTTTCTTGACCCTCAACATCCCATCTCTTATGGCAGAATCGCAGCCAAAATCCTGTTACAAAATTGCACATGGGTGTCCTGTTTATCTAAAAAGAACAACAATTACAATTAGAGTAATTTGCGGGACTGATTGACAGCCTGCCTCAACATTTCACCTCCAGTTTGAGGTGCTTCCATACTTTTGCCGTGACAGGAATTCTGGGCTGTAGAGTCACAGCAGCAATATGACTGATTGGAGATAGCTGATTCCATTTGATAATCTTACACTTAGTAGTGGAATTTTCTCCCTCAGATCCACAAAATGAAAAGTCACTAAGGTGTTCATTAGACCTTTATGATCTAGGATTTTAAAGGACAAGAAAAAGAATATTGTTTTGATTATATTTTGCAAAAGCTATCGCAGTACAAGCTGTAAGACTTGTTACACAGTAATGGACCTTGTTCTTGATAAGTGCAAGTGGTCCTTGATTTATGGCCATCGTTGGGACCAGAAATTCCATTGCTAAGCAAGGTGGTCTTTCAGTGAAACATGGCCAAATTTATGGTCCTTTTTGTCATGGTTGTTAAGCAAATCACTGCAATTGTTAAGTGAATCATGCTGTTGTTAAGTGAGCTTCCTCTATTGACTTTGCTTGTTGGAAGCTGGCAGGGAAGGTCACTAATGGTGATTACATGACCATGGGATGCTGCAATTGTCATAAAAACAGGCCAGTTGCCTACATGTTGAGCACATGACTGTGAGGATGCTGCAACAGCTTTAAGTGCAAAGACTGGTGGTAAATCACTTTTTAAAAAATGTTGTGATAACTTTGAATGGTTGCCAAATGAATGGTTGTAAGTTGAGGACTACCTTGAAGGAACAGAGCCAAGTGGCTCTATTGGTACTACTTTTTACATTCTCATCCACCTCCTATCTAACTGGCCTTCAGGGATTTCTGGATAAAGCATGAATTCTCTTAGGAAGCAGGACAATCAAGAAAAATAAGGAAAATAAATAAATAGCTATTTCTTTCAGAATTATGCCAGGAAGTCATATCTTATATCACTGCCCACTTTCACAGAGCAGTTTTTAGTATTTCTTTTTTCTCACAGATGTGTACGAGAAAGGAGTAGGTTTTGTGGTGCTTCTTCCTTCCTTCCTCCTCCCTCCCTCCCTTCTCCTCCTCTTTCTTCCTCCTCCTCCTCCTCCTCCTCCTCCTCCTCCTTCTCCTCCTCCTCCTCCTCTCCTCTTCTTCCTTTTCCTCAAACAGTATGCAAGAAGGTTAGATGAATCTCAGTTTTGTCTAAATTTTAAAAATCTGATGAACTTTAAGCTGCCCTCGATTCAGCTCATAATTTTTCTGTATTTGCCACGTCTTGGAACAGCCATATAATATGAATGATCATTCTGGAAAGTGATGGAGAAAAGAAGACTGAAATATTAAAAAAAAAACTTGGGAGAGGCTAAGCAAAATTAAACAAAACAGCTTGGGTTTATTTTTTTTTTTAAAAAGTGCAATTCTCCAGGATCAGACAGGCAGAGGAAGTTAAGGGAAAAAGTTTGTTTTATCCCACCATGGAATCTGCTATGATACAAATTCCAAATTTGTTTTTAGAGGATAATGGCAAATATTTTATTAGCTGTGCTAATGGATATTTCATTTGTTCATTTTAAAACCCTTTTATTTTTTTTAAAAAAAATCCCATCTTGAATACCTGATGGCATTCAAGCTGGCTAACAGCAACGATGCAACTCAATACCCAGAACAAAATACAGTACAGTATGCCAGCAGTAAAACACAAAGGACGTGCTGCTAACACTCCAATCAAAACAAGGAGCTTATTGCTAAGTACAGCATATTTACAAGACACAAATATATTAATTAGGAGGTCTGTAGTACCACAGCTTACTTTGTTTGAGACACATATCAAAACACTGTAAAACCAAATTATCTTTCTACCACATTCTCTAGCTAATCATCTTCTCGAATGTGTTTCACATGTAATTCTCTTCAAGCTGGACCCCCAGGGAAAAAGGTGCTTGTGTTGGGAGGTGAATGGAGGTCTAATTTTGAGGGTAGAGGCTTCTGAACCTCTCTGGAGTTGGAGGTGGGTAGCATGGTTAGTCTGCATGCATTTTTTCCACTTTCTCACTGGGAGATGAAGATGTGCAATGTTTAGTGTCACACAAAGCCAACAGCCTGCACTGTGAAAATTTATAAACGGGGACTGGAAAAGGCTTCTTTCCCCAGTCATTTCCAAGGAATAGGTATCAAGGCATGATAAGTAACAAGAGTGATCAATATTAGCAGTCATTGATAACTTATCCTATATGAAAATGTCCACTACCTTTTAATACCTTCTGGATTTCATAGTTGTCATTACAGTAACTGCAAGCAGTGAATTCCACCCTTTAACAATGTCTGTGGGGGAAAAACATTCCTCTGCTCAGATATAAATCCTTCTCTATTTGGATGGCTTCTTCCTCTCCAAATTGTCTCTCTCATGTAGAGTTTTTAAAGATCTCCATCATTTCTCCCTTCAGTCCAAGCTAAAATGTTCCAGTTGATGTAGTCATTTAATTTGGAATCACCATTGATTTGACTTCATGATGAAGACAGCCTATGAGCTTTGCTTGTCTTTGAAGCTACATCAAACTAAGGCTCAGGTATCCCTGTCAGTATTTCTATACAATCCACAAGGAGAGAGAGATATCAGAAAATAGTTGACGACCAGGAGAGATCTCCTCACTGACCTGGATAAAGACTTGAGTAATCCCTGGCAAAGTAGGGTTAAATTAGGTAATAATTGGTGGCAGAAATAATTGTGTTATCAGTAAATCCATGTCATTCTTATTTTAAAATCAAAGGTCTTAATGAAATGAGGTTGGAAAGATCTGATGAAAATAAAAAAAATGTTCTTACACACACACACACACACACACACACGCCAACACACATGCACACAAAAAGTTTTCATAAGAAGCTTAAAATGATGCCAGGGGGAAAGTTTCTACTGAACTCATGAAAGAAGGGGACATCTAAATGTGATGTAATAGGATGCCCGAAAAAGAAAATCTCATTAACCTTTTTTCTCTATGTTTTGTTAGCCTTTAATAAGGAGGCCAGATGTTGCTCTGGATCTTTTTGTTCTTTTCCTTCCCCAAGGCATGTAGATTTCAATCTACAGAGAGAAAGACAAGGATGGCAAGGTAGAAGCCCAAAAGACTTTAACTTCATTTAGCATTTCCGAGGATAACTGCTTTCTTGATAACTATCTCAGTCCTTTGGGATACTTGCAGATAAAAAAAAACATTAAATAAATGTTGCATGTGTTGTACTGTTTTTAAAAAATTCAGCACTTATTAACTGTGGTACGGCTTTCACCTATGCTAGAAAATGCAGATATAGCTTGAGAAAATGAGATAGGTAGATAGATGATAGATAGAGATAGAGATACAGGGAGATAGACAGACCTAATACTTTATACAATGACAGCATTAATAGGAGCATTTATCACTGTTGTTTATTTTCTATTTTTTCCAAAATGTTATATCGAAGACAATTTTATTGCATCAAAATATATCATCTCTCTACTAACCAGCTAGAAGAAAAATTACGAATCTAACAATTCAACTCAAACCAACAAAAAAAAGTGAAACAGTTGCTTCTCTGATTGAGAAGCAACCTTTTCATTCAATTTATAGTTGGTTTCATATCTGTTTATTAATGTGAGTGCTGCTATAGTAAAACCTTAGCTTGGACATTCAAAAATTTCCGTTTGGAGATTATTTCCCAGGAATTTTTCTTTAGTATTTTTCTTTTTGAAAGAAAAGCATGACTAACATTTGCTTATTTCCAAGCACCTGGTGACTTCTAGAGTTATTTGATTGTATAGCCAATCATTTTCACCTGATGAACCCATGGCTTGCAGAAGATGGGAATTGTAGTTTAATACCTCTGTAGGCTACTGAGTGCTACCTTGATAGACTTTTGCTATAAAATTCAAATTTGATGCTTTAATCGCCACATTAAACATTTTGGCACTTTAAAAGTAAAGATAACCTTTTGTAGCAGGTTGCAAAAATTGCCAGCATAAAGATAGACCCAGGTGTTCCAGCAACAGACCCTTTAAAAAGAATGGCCAATAGAGAACATTGAAATTTATCCAAAATTATATCTTCAAAGGTGAAACCATTTCATCCTTTGCTTTCCTTTTTAAAATATCTGCCTTCCCTCTCCCCTGTGTTCCTTCCGTTCTTAAGAGAAGCTGCTTTCAATACAAGAAAATGATGCTGTCTGTTAAAATCCCACATATATTTAGTTCAATTATATTTGATTCCATTCAGTTTCTTCAAATGAGTTTATTCTCCACGGTAAAGATGCAAAAGATTGCAGATTAAGTACAATGCTTAAAACCTCCTTAAGCAGATGGAAGTAGTTCCACTGATCTTCTGTTCAAGTCAATTGTCCATGATACGTTTGATCTTTCTCAAATAACAAACAGCGTGTATATAGCTACAGTATAAAATGTCTGCATGATCATTTTGTACATGGAATGCCCGTATCAAATATTTGATGGAGATGGTTAGGCTTGAATGTGCCCTTCAGAACCACTCCCCTCTCCTTATTTTAAGAATACAGGTAATTCTCAGTTTATGACCACAACTGAGCCCAGAATTTCCATTGCTAAGCAAGGCAGATGTTAAGTGAGTTTGGCCTCATTTTGCAACATTTCTTGCCAAACTCTTAAGTTAATCACTGCAGTTGTTAAGTTAGTAACACAGGTGTTAAATTAATCGGACTTCCCTTGGAGAATGTTGCAAAAGGGGATCTCATGACCCAGTACTACCAGTTCACTCAGGAATGTGACACACATGCATGCACAGTACTGGAAGAAACAAGATGAGAGAACCTGCTTGGGGGTGTGGCAGGCCAAGTTACTACCTATTCGTCCGAACCAGGCTAAATCAGTAGGAATCCGCCTCTGTTGGGGCCCCTCATGACTGCAGCCATCATAAAATACATGCCAGCTGCTAAGCCGTTGAATTTCAATCAGTGACCATGGGGATGCTGCAATGGTTATAAAATGTTTAAAAATGGTGCTAAGTTACTTTTGCTGTTCTAACTTCAAACAGCCTTCAAACCAATGAAATAGTTGCAAATTGAGTATTACCTGTATATATTTAAGAATGAAAAGTTCAAGCAGAGCTTCCAATCCCTCATTAGTTCAACTGAATGAAATTTCCAGTAGAACGTTAGATCACAGGTCTGATTCCCAAAGCCTCCTTTGAAATATAAAACTGCAAAAATATTATACCATATTTCTATTTAGAAAAGTTAGTGCACCATAAGGAGGAAAAGGATTGGCTTTAATCCCTGTATCGTTCTGTCCCAAGCCTCTACAATATATACGGATGCAGACTTGGCTGTCTGCCACAACTAGGAGGGAGATAAGCAACCCCTTGGCTGGGAGGCCAGAAAGCTATCTCTATGAAACAAGGCTTGACTCACGAAAGCCTCCCAAGTCTTTCTCTATGGCTGGATCAGTAATTTGTTGTTTCCTGCAAAATTCCCCTCCATCGCCCCACCTATAAGCTCTCTGCGAGTTGCCAATCAGTAGCCACCTGCACCTATTTCCAAAGCTGCTCCCTCCTCCTCGCAGCCTTACGCATATGTACATCAGGGACAGCCTCCCTCTGTTCTTCCTCACTGCTCCCTGACTCAGTCACCACCTGGTGGCCAACAGGCCTCTCTAGCCCCTGCTCTGACTCTGAACACCCCACAGAGTCTTCCTCAGCCTCCAGGGCAGTCCCATAGTGTTCATCACTGTCAGATTTCACCAACAGCTCAGCCAGCCACTGTTGTGCCACAACAGTATCTCTTCTGAAATCAACCTTGGACCCGCCTACTTTTGAAGTGCAGCCATGGTGAGACCCGTCAAACTGATAGAAATTGGTTAGAACAGGAGTGTCCAAGCTTGGCAAGTTTAAGACTTGCGAACTTTAACTCCCAGAATTCCCCAGCCATGCCATTGGTGTTTTCTGGGAGTTGAAGTCCACAAGTCTTGAAGTTGCCAAGCGTGGACACCCCTGGTTTAGAAAAAAGAGGAGCTGAGACCCAACGGAACTGCTAATGGGAGAAATAAATTAAAATCAGAACAAGCTATTCATAAATCCAAGTAAGAATGTTATGACACAGTCACTAGTCTTACAGAAATGGAGCAACTTAGCACAGGTTATTATACTCCCAATAGAATAATCGGAAGAAAAGTTGAACAGAAAGATTAAGCGCCAAGGTGAAAATTCTCTGTTCATCAAAACCACTCTCTATTCGACACTATTCAGTTTTGCAACACAATGCTGGAGTTGTTATACTTCTACATACATGGAGACACAATATATTGAATTCCAGATCATTAATCATCCATCCATTCCATTTTTTCTAGGAAAGGAATACATAAATAGTAGGGAATTCTGGTGGCAGGAGCAAAACTTTAGGGATACAGGTAGTTCTTGACTTACAACCACATTGCTAAGCAAGGCAGTTGTTAAGTGAGTTTGGCCCCACTTACACTTTTTTGCCACAGTTGTTAAGTGACACAGTTGTCATGCGGTCATTAAGTGAATCCAGCTTCCCCCATTGACTTTGCTTGTTGGAAACCAGCTGGGAGTGTTCCAAAATGGTGATCACATAACCTGGGGAGTGGGGATTGTACAACTGTCACAAGTACATGGCAGTTGCCAAGTGCCTGAATTTTGAGCATGTAACCTTGGGGATTGCTGCAACGGTTATAAGTATAGAAACAGGTCATCTCACTTTTTTCAATGCTGTTGTAACTTTGGTCACTAAGTGAATGGTCGTAAGTTGAGGACTACCTGTAAAAGCCTCATCTGATGTTATCTAGTGCTCTTCCCTCTTGATACAACCTGCATTGTGACAACTTTGCAATGAAAGAAATGCATTTATTTGTGCTTTGATTGCTGTTTCCAGTAATGTCTTTGGAATGATATACAACATCTCTCCTAATGCCTATATAGTTTAATCAATTGAAGAACTATATCTCAAGCCATAAAGTTTTGTAAACTGTGTTTTATATAACAGCCAAAATGAGCTACATGAGTTCATAGACATACTGATATAGCATTATGAGAACAATATAGAAGTAGTTTAGCACTGCTTTCTTCACTACCAAGGTTCTTGGTTAGACTGGGAAGTTGAAGAAATATCTTTCAACATACCAAGAGCTTTGGTATATTTCTTGGGTATCTACAATCTTAATCAGATCCATTTTATTGAACGCTTCTTGAATTTCTGAACAATGAACACCAAGTAATTAGTTGCATTTTTCTGTGTGTCTTTGCTTATCAAAGTTTTCATGAATGGCAATGCACATACAAAAAAAGCAAAGCCAAAGAGATAAAACAAATAACACAGATGGAATTAGCCAAGATTGCTTCTAGCCAATTGATAGTTCAGGGGAATCACTCCAAATGCTGACTAATTTCATAGCATTCAAGAATGACCAGACAGAAGCAGGGATACTCATATGGTAAAGTGTTTAAAATCCTAATGCTGTGATGGGGAACCTATGGCACACGCGCCACAGGTGGCAAGAGGAGCCCTCTCTGTGGGCATGCAAGCCATTGGCTCAGCTCTACCGTGCATGCCTCCTGGCCAACTGATTTTTGGGTCTTTTCAGGTCATGTGGGGGACATGCATACATACGCAGGGGGGTGGAGGAAGGGGGCGCGACTCCCCCCAGCCCATTTTTGGTCCCAGGAGGCTTCAGGAAGGTTTCCTAGGCTCAAAATGGGCTGCAGGGGGGGGGGGCGTTGTGCAAATGCGTGGGGATGGGTAGTTTTGTGTGTGTATGTGCAGGGGGCAGGGCACATTGCATTATGGGTGTGGGCACACACACATGCTTTCGGCACACAAGGACAAAAAGGTTAACCATCACTGTCCTAATGCTTGGGAATGTGTTAGCAGCATATTGGATCACATGTCTTACTCAGGTCAAGGGACAAACCATATCTGAAAAGAAACCCACAACTAACCACAAAATAGTTGGCCAAATCATCCAAACAGCTCTTCTAGGATTAGTCTAGAAACCATGTTAAGTAGACACAGAAGTGACAAGTCTGCTAAAAACTTTATGGGAAAATGCTATTTAAAAAAAATATCAAATGTGCTTGAGATTTCATTTCTAAAGGCACTCTGTGGCCACCCAGGACTTGTAAATTTTATGTGTTAGGCTTTATTCTTTAGTGTGTTTTAATAATTCATGTTTCACTGCTTAATTATACAAAGAGAATGAGAGAAAAAAAAGTGATGTTTCTATGGGATTTCTGCCACCGCAGATCTTCACTTCTCTTTGTGTGGATTCTGCACAACATGTGCTTGTTCTGATTACAGATAAATACGGTTCTTTTTAAAAAAAATGAAATATTGATGCACACCAACTTTGGGAAGAAAACTTTTATAAATAAAATGAATTAAATAAATAAATAGCTAAAACACTGCTGTTATCTGCCTTAAAACTAGTAGATTTTTGTGGCTCCTGCATATATGTATATAGAAGAAGAGAACCGACATTCTGGATTTTTCTTCTATTTTTTCTGACAATATTGATAATAATTTAGATAGCTCATAAAAATAATCTAAGTAGATAGGGTGCAGGATGGAGTTTAAACTCCAAGGTGTATTTCAACAGTTGAAACCTGGGCTGTAGACTGAGCACCTAGCCAAGTCACCTGGGCATCTTTTTCAGAATTGTTAGAAATCCTGTTTTTATGTTTGCTTGAGATTATTTTAGGTTTGTGCCAGGACATAAATGTTTGCTGGAGAATTGAGCAACAGCGGCAGCCCTTGTTGGAGGATATTCTTCTCAACCTAGACAGAGTACTGAAAGAATTGTAAGTAATTAAGTAGCAGGGTGTCCTACACACAGAGACACAAAACACACATTCGCACACACAGAGATACAAAGACACAAACACATACCACTTTAGAGGCAGAGAACAGGTTTAGCCCAGCTGTCATGGGATACTAACAGACATTCATTTTATCTGAAATAAAATTAGATTCAGTAAGAAAGTAATAAGAAATGAAAATCCTCATTTTTAATGGTATCTTGAAGACAGGGAACGAAGAGTGAGAGACAAAAGAATGAAAAGGAAGGGAGGAAGGAAGGAAGTAAGGAAAAAGAAAGAAGAGATAAAGAGAGAAAAACTTCCTTCTCTCTGAATCACAAAAATTATTTTACCTGACCTTAACTGTGAATAAGGAATCTTTCCCCTCATCATTCTCTCATGATCAAACTCATAGATTGGTATACAAAAAAATGATGCAGTGTCCCCAAAGTTGTCTTCAAATCTTTATCATCTTTTTTAATGTGCTTTATTGATAATGCATAAGTAGTCTTCTTCTGATGGACAATGAACACTACATATATTTAAGTGCTTCTGTGCTAAAGGAAGAAGCAGCAAATTTAGCGGCGGTGCGTTTCCTTGGTTTCCCATTTTTCCTATAATTCATAAATTCCCTTCTATTTCCATTATTTGTGTTAATTGGTATAGTGCATATCAAGAATATTTTTAGAATTCAGGATAAAGGACAGGGGGAAAAATGGGAAGGAGAAACCTAAATGAATTTTTAAAATATATTTTCTTGCACGTTTGAACTAATATACCCTTTTGTATGATTCTTTCTTATCATTCACCTCTTTTGCAAATCATTTCCCTAACTATTGTACATATTCCTCTAATAACTTCTTCCTGCTTTTCCACAACCGTCTAGATTTGAAGTATAGGCTTAGTTCACAAAATTGTGACAAACATTGGCAAACAAATGCATTTTGATGATTTGTCTGTATGTTTTGAAAATGGAACTAGACTAAGAATACTATAAATCTTGAGGCCAAATAGTTATTCAAAACTTGAGCAACTTCTTTGTAAGAACTGTTCCGAGAAAAAAAAAAACCTCAAGCACCAGAGCATAGTGAATTGTAAACAACAGAGTAATAATGCAAGGAAATACAGAGCAATATTATCAGCAAGGAGAAAATCCTCATAAAAAGGCATGTCTTGTTTTCTTCTTTTCTTTTCACAAAAACCATTCAAGAAAAAATCTCAAACATTTTGAACTGTTTCCTAATGAAACTAAAGGGCCCTCACTCAGTATTAAGGCAAGCTAGCTGGCTGGACTTGTGTTAGGCTGCAACGGCTCTGGATTTTGTGTTATGGCTATAATTGTTGGAAGAGGCCAGGCCACGAAGCAGATTGACACCACCTATTGTGTCAAAAGATCTAACTCCCTTTGCTCTCTAAATCTGGATCCTAATTATAATCTTGCTTTTACAAAAGCTATGTGAAGTCTTTCATACTGGCTAACTCTTATAAATTATAGCAGTCTTATGAAACAGCCTGGCGCCATTGTTTTGCTTCAAAGCCAGGGAACCATTTGAGTATCCTAGATCAAGCTGACTTTTTATTGGATTTCCCTTGAGTGCTTACTTTCAACTCCTGAGACGGGCCTTCCAAAATGCTGTCCTGTAAATGTTGAATAACAAGACAAATGAGGGCAGAATATACACCGTTCTGAAGGTGAAAGGCTATGGTTTAATTTGGCAAAAGGGCCTTTAAATTAGACCGAGGGCATAGGCTGTCTTCCCATTATTTTATAACCATTAGCTTGGATGTTGAGAACATTTTCAAATGCCTCCACTTATGAAATCCTCCAAAGCTACATGATCGTCTCCTTACTGGAGAAGCGAGGGATGCAGAATGGCGAGACAAGCATTAGCGTAACCTTGGACTGTTCTGATCAGAACTTTGGGCTAAGACCCCGATGGCAAAACTTGCAGCAAAGAATCGGATGATTCACTCTCCACAGACTCTAATCTCCAGCAAATAGGGCAGTGAGCAGCAATAGCATTAAAGCCACATATAATGAAACTCATCATTTAAAGGCTGACCACAAATCCATTTACACAGGCAACAAAGTATGTATAATTACTTTGCTTAGAAACTGCTTTAAAGCCTAGAATTCAGAAACATTGTTCTCTCAGTTATTCGTTTCTCTGGCAGTTTAGCTAACTTGCTTCTTTAAAAAAAAAAGCAGCTTCTATTAACTGTAATTACTTATAATGGGTTTTTATTCTATGTGGAGGCCATTTTAATGATAAAAGGGGTTGGCTACGCAGATTTTTCTTCTGATTTTTTTTCCCTTTTAATTCTAGAAATGAACTGCCAACATCCTTTCAAAACCATTTCTACAAACATTATTTAATCATTTTGAACATTGCCAAAAATATTTTTTTTAAGAAAACAACTCTCAACAAATTTGTCAAAGGCTATGCAGAACCTCCTAATCAGGTTCTTCTCTTAGTTTTGCATTGCTTAAAGCTTAACTTTCAATGACTCTAGCTGTGGATTTCTTGTCACAGAGAGCCTTCTACATCATCAGTTGTCTTTGCCACATACCATAAATTGGTATCAGGAAACAGTCACATAAACTACATGCATGGAAGCTGAGCCTCAAAATCAAGTACACAAAAGGAGAGCCCCCCCCCCCCCAATGCTCTCCTGGGACTAATTCTTACTTGCAGCTACACAGCATTTTTATGCTTTCTACTTAAACCAGAAAATTAGCTGGCAAACATTTATGAATCTTAATTAAACTCTGTAGCAAAATTCTTCAGAAATGCATTGCAAACATGACAATTTGGAATCTTTAGCCAAGCAAGTAATACACATATGAATATACTCATACCTCTGGGTCCTTTATCCAGCTCTGTAAATGCAGCAAAGATGGTTTGGTATTTGAAATATGTTGTACGTGTGTGTGTGTGTGTGTGTGTGTGTGTGTGTCTGTCTGTCTGTCTGTCTGTGTGTGGGTCTCTGTGTGTCTGTGTGTGTGAGTTTATGTACACGTGCATATTTAGCACCGTGTTGTTTTGTGTAAACTTCAAAGCTACAAAACTCACTCTTATTCCTCCACATTATATGTTCCTTTTAGAAAAACGTGGTAGTTTTGAATGTGATAAAATTTACTAAAGCAACAAACCAGAAAATATCTAATATTGATGCCACTTCTAAGTGAAATGGGCAGCATACAAATATATAAATATAGGGCTGGTTATTGCTCTTCTCTGGCACTCTTACCTGACGTATGAACTGCTAATGTTACAATAAAAGAGGTATCTATAGACTATGCTATATTCCAGGGACATCTAACTTGACAACTTTAAGACTGGTGGACTTCACTCCCAGAATTCCCCAGCCAGGCTGGCTAGGGAATTCTGGGAGTTGAAGTCCACAAGTCTTAAAATTGCCAAGTCTGGAGACCTCTGTTATATTTCAAGATAAGGTGTCCATGTGCTCAAGCATCCCAGAGGACATAGCAAAACTGGCCCAGCCTAAGCCAAGCCTCAAGCATTTATGTTGTCAATTAGCTTGATCAATGGAATAATGTTCATTCTGGAATAAGCAAATGCATACATATCAGCTACACAATACTTTGGAAACTAAAGGGTGTTTGGGCTCAAATCATTACCTGGGGATTACAATACCATGTTTCATCTTCCATGTTGCTTTGAATGTTTGTATAGCAGGAAGGGTGGTATAAATTTATAAATCAATCAATCCAATCATCCATGCTCTAACTAGAGCTTTGGAAGTAGTTGTGAAAGTTAGTTCTCACCAAAATCCAGCTGCTGCCTGTTCTCTCTGTTACAGTAGGAAGCTCCCTCCATTACCAAAAAATAGAGTTGGAAACTAAGTATCCTGTCCCAAAGCAAGGACTCTTCAGCTGTGGTGATGCGTTGGTTAGATGTAGTACTATAGGCTATTTCTGTTGACTGCCGACTGCCTACAGTTTGAATCTCACCAGGCTCAAGGTTGACTCAGCTTTTCATCCTTCTGAAGTCGATAAAATGGGACCCAGATTGTTGGGGGCAATATGTCAACTCTGTAAACCACTTAGAGAGTGTTGTAAAGCACTGTAAAGCAGCATATAAATGCTATTGCTATTGCTAATGCAATTGCACAGCTCAGGTCAATGATATGGATGGATGGATGGATGATGGATGTGGAAGGAAGGAAGGAAGATATTAAAGAGATCAGTAAATAGATATATGATAGATGGATGGATGGATGGATGGGGAAGAAAGGAAGGAAGGAATATATAATGAAGATGATTAGATAGATAGATAGATAGATAGATAGATAGATAGATAGATAGATAGATAGATGATGGATGGATGGATGGATGGGGGAAGGAAATAAGATATAATGGGGATGATTAAATAGATAAATGATAGATAGATAGACAAACAGACAGACAGTGATACGGAGGGAGGGAAGGGAGGAAAGAGAAGGAAGAGAAGGGAAGGAAAGAGAAGAGAAGAGTTAGGGAGGGATGGAGAGACAGATAGATGTAGAAAGAGAGAGAGAAAAATAGATGAAGAGAGATAGGGAGGAGAGAAAGGGAAGGGACAGACAGATAGATACCTGTAAACAGGGAGGGAGCTGGGCTGAAGAGGGGGGGGGTTGCCATTAGACATCCTTGTTGCCATGAGAACCCCAATTTCTCTCCTTGAATTGGTGAAGGTTGAACAAGACATGGCAAACAACAGCTCATCTCCCATGCTCTTGACTGGGGAGCAGAGCCTCCCCAGTCAATGGCAGTCTACCTGGGAAAGGGAAATTAGTGCTCTAGGCTCTGGAAAAGGGACTCTGTACATGCTTCTGCAGGCGTTATCATTCTTATGTTTGTGATGCATTGGGGGTGGGGGTGGCGGAAATAGAGCTTTGAAAAAGAAACAGTGAATGAGCGGAAATAGCTTGCAAAATATGCCCAGGCGAGGAGCGCAGAAGTTAGCCATTGAAAGGCTGGCGTCTGCACTGGGGCGGCATGGCTTTTTTGCTTGGCAGCGTTGCTTTTTCATTTGTTTTGGTTTTTTGATATGGCCTTTCTTATACCTGGGGTATAAGACGACCCCCGATTTTTGAAATAATTTTTTGGGGTTAAAAAGTCATCTTATATGCTGGAAAATATGGTTTCTGATGCCTGTTATTGGATAGATGGGGAAAAAAAACAATCTTTCAGAGATTTTTTTTCCTATTAGTGAATGATGGAAAATGTATCCCCATATTATTGAAACAAGGCAATGCCTGATGTGGCCCACCAGTGGCCAGCAGAGCTGGCAGCAGAGTCGGACAGTAAGGAGCTTGGGAAGGAACATGGGCCAGTCCTGGAATCTGGGGAAGGCTCGGACAAGGGCTCTGCATCGAAGACAGAGAGGGGGCCAAGGCCATCTGGTAGTTATTTGCTGCCTCCAGAGTCTGACATCAGTGAGGCAGAAGAACAGTGGGAGTCTGTTCTCAGTGTGCACATGCGCAGAGCTGCCAGAAGGCAAGATCAATTAAGAAATCGGACAATTTAGGAATAAGGCTTGGAGATGATTGGCCCCTCCCATAAGACATAAAAGAGGAGTGAACTGAACATGAATTTTTGTAGGAAGCAATTAGTTCATCTAGTTGGTTCAAGCTTTGAAAAGTTCTGTTTGACTCTGTGCTAAGTTTGGCCTTGCCCTGCATTTGGCAATTAGGTCTCTGGCAGCATTCCCAGGGAAATAAGATTGGTGTTTATCAACATTCCCCTGAAAGACTGTGGCAACTCGAGCATACATCTGTCGGAATCTTCACAGACTATTTGTGAAGCTGTGCCAAGTGTGAATGACCATAATTCACAGCTGTATAAATAAAAGAGGGTTTGGGGGATTAAGATTGTGATTTATGTTTTCTCGGGAAGCCTTGGTCAGAACAATGCCCAAGTCAGAGAAATCTGATGGGAAATTTTACTACGGCATGGGGTCTTTGGTGCTGTTTGAGCTTGGTTGTTTTCTTGCAGATGCTTCATTACCCAACCAGGTAACATCTGTTGAAAGCAAACTTCATTCCCTTCCAGCACTGATGATTTTACCTAGTTGGGTAATGAAATGTCTGCAAGAAAACAGCCAAGCTCAGAGTGCACCAAGGACCCCACCGTTCAATCCTGAGCACCAGATATTCTTTTCTATCAGTATTCAATGCACTATCGCAATAGGATCAACATCTAATTGAGCAGAGAAATTACTAGATGTCCGTATGTGTGTGTGTGTTTGTGTGTGTGCGCGCGCTTGTATCATTATCAAAGGAAAAGAATATGCAGAATAGACACATCCTTACCTTCCAGACATACCTAAATCTTTTAATGTTCAACAATGCCCTCTTTCGATATTTCTAAATTACGAGTGACAAACAACACACAATATGAACTTTAAAAATAGTCACAGACCATCTGCTGCTCATTTCTCAGTGCAACAGAAGGTAAAGGTTAAAAAAAACCTGAATTCTTTTAGAGCATGAATGTAACTGGATAACTATTGTTAGCAGAAAGCACCGTCTGCCACCATCACCTCCTGGAAATATGATGTTATATACAGTATTATGGATATAATGTATATCCTCAATTAAGATGATCATTTATCACCACCCAGAGTTACTCTGTGGATGAGATGGGGGGTTTCAAAATTTGACATAAATAGTAAACTTAACAATACTGTTGTGAGGTATATAATTCCTGAATTTTTTTTTTCTCAAGTTCATATCGGTAGTAATAGTAGTAGTAAATGTTATTGCTTATTTTATTCATTTATTTATATCTCACCTTTATTATTTTTACAAATAACTCAAGGCAATGAATATTTCCAACATAAATTCCTTCTCCTACTTTCCCCACAACAACTCTGTGAGGTGGCTTGAACTGAGAGAGAGTCTGGCCCAGTTGGCTTTCCTGGCTAAGGTTGGATTAGAATTCACGGTCTCCTGCTTTGTAGCTAGCCTGATGCCTTAGTCACTAGATCAAACTGTCAGATCATATGTAGTGTCTGTGTCTTTTAAGTATGATTCATTTCATCAGGAATGTCTTTGAATACACAAAATACAGTATAATGGTGAACTAGTGGTTAAGGCACTAGGCTAGAAAGCAGGAGACACTGAATTCTAGTTCTGCCTTTGACATGAAAGCCAGCTGTCTAACTGGATGTAGATGAGACCAGATACATCCTCCTTCTACAGGGCCATCTCCCTGTTTGACAAGAAGGGTGGAGCTGAGTTTAAAAACCAGGACTAGTGTTCTCTAAAGAGACAATAAATTTGAGTGGTATTGAAGGTCAACATAAGCAAGGGAACAGGGGTTATGCCATCTGTGCATTGCTGATTCATTTGGATGCATTTCAGGTTTCTGCTATTTCCACCCCATCAGTGATTTTATGCAGCTGTGCATTTCATCAACTTTACCACCATGATGGAGTTAGATTGCTCTCATAAAATAGTTGGACAATGTAAAAAGCAGCTAAACACATCTAAGCAGAAAGTTGTCCATCTCCAACACCTGACTCATGTTATTGGATATGGTTAATAATTGTTTCCCTACTTGTTTTCCTCCTTGGCAGAAGGGAAGTAAAGCTGGAGTGTCTGCCAATTTTAACTTCTTCACACTGAAACTTTGAGGACAACACCAGCCACCAGCTGCATGGCAGGCTAAGGCGCAGCTCTCAAAGTACACACACATAGACATATGCATTTATATATGCATAATGCATAACATTTATAGAATAGTATGACAGAGAAATCGAGAAGTTGAGAGGGAGAGGGAGAGGAGAGAGAGGGAGAAAGAGAGATGGAGGGAAGGGAGAGAAAGAGAGAAGAGACCGAGAGATGAGAGAGAGGAGGGAGAGGAGAGAGAGGAGGAAAATGGAGACAGGGAGGGAGAGAGAGAGAGCTAAGAGAAAGGAGAAAGAGGGAGAGAGGAAGGGAGTGGGGAGAGAGAGGGAAAGAGAGAGATGAGAGAGAGAGGAAGGAGTGGGAGAGAGAGGAGAGAGACCAGAGAGAGGAGAGGAGAGAGAGAGAGGAGAGAGAGGAGGGAGAGGGAAGAGAGGTGATAGAGGGGATGGAGAGGGACAGGGAGAGAGAGGGGGAAGGAGAGAGAGGGGTGGAGAGAGGGGGGAAATGTCTTGATGGAAAGCACATTCATCTTGCAAAGGAAACATTAGCCTAAAAAAGCGAATGGCAGCTTTGTGGCCTATCTAGTGGCATCACAACCGTTTGGCCAGGGGAAGAAGGTGTGGATCCTTTTGCATCTAAAAGATATATAGCGGCGTATAAAGAATTGGCTTAGGCAGCTGTGGCAATATTCAATTTAATATGCTTGACACTCCAAATTCTTCCACCTGTGTGCAGAGAAAAAGTTACTTAGCAAGCTGTGCAGATTGCAGCATTGTATTATAAATCACTCTTGCCTTTGAGCTTTTTATTTGCGTTTCTATTTATTACTATTAAGATAAAGAGGACAGCTGAAGTTTTCTAATCAAACACCTGGAGTGAGGAAGCTGGGGAGGCAGACTAGAAGCAAATTTTCCCATAAAAATATTCTTAGCAAAGGGTCAGTTGTTGGGGTTATGGGTAAAAGATGGCATCAGAGTCAGACCATTCCCAGAGTTGTTCCACTAGGATCCTCTCTTGACTTAAGATATTAAGTCGAGTCTTGGAGTTGCAACCAAATTGCTGTTCAGAAGTGCAACTGAACCATCTTCAGCTTTTTATCACATAAACAGGTAGAAGTAGCCCCCAGATAATTTCAATCTTCATGTAGAACTCACATTGTAGAAGGGATCGGTGCAACTGCCAATTCCAGGAGGTGATTTATTCATTAGATTAAAAGGTTTAGGGCCTTGGCTTGGTTGTAATTTTTTTAATACTTCTGTTTTGTTGTTTTGTATCATGAGCCCTCAGAATTACAAGATAAAAATGGGAGGCTAGATGGTCTTTGGGCAGCAAAGATCAAGCATAGGATGAGTTGATGGATGTATCCTCCATTGTTTAGGTCCATGGCATTCTACTGGTTGGTAGTTTTGCTAGATTTCCTAGACTTGGACAACTCGGAGTTCCATAAGGGATGGTTTCTGTTTGTGTGTTTGAAAATGCTGTGGCACAGAATGCCACGTATTATTTTGTGTTTGCAAGTAAAGGAAAAGTATTTGCATGCAAAAATAAGTTAAGAAGAAACTGGAAAAGGAAAGAAGAACTGTACTATGCAGTATGGGGGGAGGGAAGCTCCATTTCTAAAAAAGCTTTCCCACCCCCAATTTTTTTCCTGCTATTTTCTTAAGCACAGCATTAGGAATTTCCCAAAGTACCCACGAAAGAAAGCCTCCTTTTTCCAAGAACCATCAAAATGCTCAAAACAGCATCACTTCTCCGGCTGCCCTTTTGAAGCTTCATCACTTGCTGCAATGCCAGGTTGATGTGCATACAAGGTAGAATACATTGTACGGAAAAAGGAGAAGAATGTAGCTCACATCTTTAAGGGAACAGAAAAGTTTATTACCAACAGAGAAGCAGAAGGATGCCCCAAAACATACAGTTTGCGAGTGGAATTTCCATTTACTTGTCCTTGAATTCTGCCAGGAGAAAGGAATCCAGCTGTATTTTGATGCACTTTAGAATAGTTCTCCTCTGGTTCTCATTCATCATCTGCGAGATAGCCCAGATGTCATGCAAAACACAGAGAAGCACCTAGTCAGCTATTTGACTGCAAATAAATGACGGTAATTCTGATATTTATGATGGCTCAATGACATAACGGCAAGGAGCTTATTAAAACAATAGCTGAAGAGTGATAAAGTAGCTGGCAGCTAGGAGGAGGAGGAGGGGGAATGTCTCCCTCGCTTCTCCTAAGACGAGTGCTGGAAGAAAGGAACAAGGCTAAAGACAGAGGAAACAGAAGAACTGGAATTTAAGGGCAGAATCAGAGGTGGTATTCTATTGGTTTGGACTGGTTTGCTTGAACCGGTAGTGGAAATCGTAGGTGACCCTGCCCATGCCTGCCAGTTCTATGGCACCCCATTTAGGCCCTTTTTAAAATGAAAAGTGCATGCACGGAGGTGGTGCGCACAAGCGAAGGAAGCACACACTCACATTTGCGAACAGGTAGGGAAGGTAAGTAAATCCTTCTTGTACCTGTCTGGGTGGAAATAACTCATTCTTTTTCTTTGCAACAGAAACAACACAAGGCATAGGGTTTATTATTATTACAACTATTTTTAAATTTCCTACCACCTCCTTTCATGTTTTGTGCCTCTGATTCAGAAGAAGGCTCCACTCTGTGAAACTTTAGCACATGGGTTCATGTAGATGGGACCAGAGATGGGTTTACAGCTTTGAAATCCACCGCTATATCCATTCTTTGAGAAGATCAACCACCGCCTTGAAAACAGCGTCTTCGCGATTTATATCTAAATGTCTTCATTTTAGGGAGGCTAAAATCTTCCTAGTCGTATGTCAGAGGTTCTCTTTCACTGTGAAACAGGATTCATATTTCTTTTCTCCTTTCTTCTCCATGTGAGGATGGGACAGATAGGGAATAAAAATGCCTTAAATTGCAGTCCCAACCATGGAATTAAAGCTGTGTCCTTTTTTAAATATGCAACTTACATGGAATGCACATCATGCTGCAGCTATATGAGCGTAACTTTGGACAGCAAAATTCATTTTTGTGTGTGTGTTCAAATCTGATGTGCTTAGATAGATAAGAATTTCTAAACTCATTCCTCTGAATAGTGTCCATGGCTTAATCTTTAATATACCATTAAAGTAAATGCCAATCCATGAGCATTTTACCTGCTAAGAGCTAAAGTGGTCTATCTGCTAAACGTCTGCCTAGATTTTTTAAAAAAATTTCTAGGAAAACGATAATTAAAAATGGAACAAATGCTAAAAAGATTGAGAATGACATTGGGGAAAATCTCCTCTCTTCTTCCCACACATATGGGATTTAGGAGCAGAATCTCCTAAAAGGTTTTCTCTTGTAAAAGAGAAAAGAGCCTTAAAAAATAGCTTAGTTCAAAATCATG